>NC_068451.1:10145099-10457599 GCF_023373465.1 Oncorhynchus keta
ACCTTTCCAAGTTATAGAAAAATGATCAAGTTTTGCTGTTCCTACAGGGAGAAAGGGGGTTTGTGGGTGAACGAGGCAGAAAGGGGGACAGGGGAGAGACTGGAGAGACAGGAACTGCTGGACCTTTGGTACTAGTCTTACTATAAATCTGGAAAAAGCATGGACATTATCAGATGTATATATTTGTTATTGAGTGACCTCCTGAATTACAGGGCAGACTGGGAGAAAAAGGGGAACCTGGCCTAACAGTAAGTATAGTCTGTTTTGTACACTGTACCGCCGTACTGTAGTATTACAATGACTAGACACTAAAGTGTTTTACCATCTGTTACAGAGAGAGGAGGTCATCAAACTGGTCAGATCTATATGTGGTTAGTGTGGTACTGTGGTAATTCACACACCAGGTACAATACCATACCTGTAATGGCTGCTTGCAGAGACTTTCAATGAATCTATCTCTTTCCCCAGGTTGTGGAGTGAAGTGCCGTGAGAGCCCACTAGAGTTGGTCTTTGTGATTGACAGCTCAGAGAGTGTGGGCCCTGACAACTTCAACGTGGTTAAGGACTTTGTGAACGCTCTGGTCGACCGTGCCTCCGTGAGCCGGGAGACCACTCGCGTTGGGGTGGTCCTCTACAGCCACATCGACATGGTGGTGGTCAGCCTGCACCAGCAAGCCAGCCGGGACCAGGTCAAGACTATCTCAGTTTTATATTTCTCAAAGCTTTATTGAATCCTCTGTAATGATAACATTCAATTCATAGGACATAACAGTTCAATGCAAGTTGATTTTCTCTCAAGCGCCCAAAATGAAAAATCTTACTCTCTAGTACAGTAGCCTGGTCCCAGATCTGTTTGTGCTGTCTTGCCAACTCTTATGGTCATTGTCACATAAGACCTCACAAACAGATCTGGGACCAGGCTACATCAGAGATGTTATAAATATTTATCACCACCAGGTGAAGAAGGCGGTCCGCACTATGACCTACCTGGGCGAAGGCACTTTCACGGGCAGCGCCATCCATCAGGCCAACCAGGTGTTCCGGGCGGCCAGGCCCGGGGTGAGGAAAGTGGCCATAGTGATCACAGATGGACAGGCAGACGAGAGGGACTCTGTGAAGCTGGAGGAGGCAGTGAAAGAGGCCAATGGCAGTAACATTGAGACGTTTGTCATCGGGGTGGTGAACCAGAGTGATCCGCTGTACGAGGAGTTTAAGAAAGAGCTCCACCTCATGGCCTCTGACCCAGACAGGGAACACGTCTACCTGATTGATGACTTCAGGACACTTCCTAGTAAGCAGGAAGTACCTTTCACTATGATGTCCATCCTTACTGAAGTTTATGTTCCCTGTAAGGAACATCTTGTAAAGCCACAGTTATATTTGAATAGTTAATGTGGGCCTAAATACTTCTAAAGCCAGAGAAACACCTGTGTTGTTAAAATTATCCAAAGACAATTCAGTCCTAAATATCTGTACGTTTTACATAGCTGTGTCTTATTGCCTAGTCCCAATAATATTGGGGTACTGACTTGTCTTGGCTCGTCCAGCCCTTGAGAGCAAGCTGCTGAGTCGGATCTGTGAGAGTGATGGCGGGGCCCAATTCAGCTCCATCCCTAGCTCCAGATACTCCCCCGGAACCCCTGGACAAGCCGGGATTG
Organism: Oncorhynchus keta; assembly: GCF_023373465.1. Taxonomy (NCBI): domain Eukaryota; kingdom Metazoa; phylum Chordata; class Actinopteri; order Salmoniformes; family Salmonidae; genus Oncorhynchus; species Oncorhynchus keta. The sequence continues at coordinate 10,146,758 of NC_068451.1, forward strand.
TCAGGGAAACCCCAGAGAGGACTGATACTGACACGCCCACTTTCAATGGAGACTTAAAAAAAACACATATGGTGGTGAGAATGATGACACTTCCACTTTACATAATGGTTCTGTCTTGATCAGAATAGGGCTGCATATTTACTGAGCTTTTCGGAGCTCACTAAGCTTTGCAGTACAATATATCATGTCATTTAGAATTAGGAGAACTCACCATAACCAAATGATTGCTAAAAAGGATAGTGTCTGAACTTGAATTTCCGCTAAATCAGCCATGAATTGAGTGTGTGTTGTGTGTGTGTGCACATGTTAATTTGCAAATGCGTTCATACATGGATCTGTGTTTCAAGATTTTGATTGCAATCACATACTATAGCAGATGTACAAAATACATATTTCCATTTCTCTGTTAAACAGCCAGGTCCACCAGGAGAGTCAGACAGAGTCTTTACCCCACAGGGCCCCCAGACCGGGGACCGAGATAACTCAGAGACCTACAGGGTCCCATCCTTTGACAGGGAACCCTTCAAGCGCCTACCAGAGTTCCTTCTTCCGTCAGAGATGAAGAACCCCTCCCACAGTGTGGTCATGACGGGCTCCCAGGCCCCCACCCAGAGGCCCCTTACCGTAAAGCTACCCGGGCTCCCCCCAACCTCTCCACCTCTGCCCCAGGATGCTTTAATACCGGGTGATTTGATTGATAGGATATAGCACTTTTCCAGAGCTCAAACTACTGTGTAGCCTTTGCTGATATTTCCTATTCTTGTCATTTTATAGAACGCTATACAGTACAAGTAAAAGCAATGTCCCCCATTTTTCTTCCTTTTTCCCCAGATGAGAGATGTGGACAGACTCTGGACCCCGGGCCTTGCAGGAATTACTTTGTGAAGTGGTACTATGACACTACGGCTAATGCCTGTGCCCAGTTCTGGTTCGGAGGCTGTCAGGGAAACCAAAACCGATTTGAGTCGGAGAAGAGCTGCAAAAAAACCTGTGTTAAGGTCTAACATACACACAGTTGTTGACTTGTTTTGAATGCTTACAAATCTACTTGACTGTATTGATAAGACATGATACATTTGGGTCAAAGGTGGGTCAATTTCAATATCAGTGCCTTATTTCTTCACCAATACTTTGACATGGGGATAGAAATGGATAGAACAAAGAGAGTACTAGGTGATGTTGGGACCAAATGTTCGATCACAGTTATTTTAGATTCGTATTCCCTCGTCTTGGAACTGTGGGTGGTAACTTGGCACAAATTCAATTTAACTTGAATTAAATTGAATGTATCCCCTCAGGGGCAATAAGCTATTTATATAACTCTGTATATGTGTGTCTTTGTTTTAACATAAGCTCCCTCATTTCTTGGAGGTAACTAACAGTAAGTTGAATGAGACTTAGGGCTTTTGAAAGAAGTATACAGTGAGGGAACCATCCATTTATTCATGTTCAAGATGGAGTAATAAGGGCAGTGCGAACCGTATTGGTTTCCAAAAACACTGTTGAACACTAAATGGTAATGTTACAAATGTGGCAGAAGTTCATAACACTAACCTTTATCTCTGATTAACTTTCCTATAAGTAACTAATTTGTATGAAAACTGACTGCTGGATATTATTGTTTATAACACTGCACAATTTCATTAAAGTTAATTAAATGAACAAAGAGAATGTCGTTCATTTGAACATCCAGATATATTTGAACATTTGGTGCAATATTACACTGTTTAATGCATCCGTGTGTCATGACTCCGACCGAAGGACACTCCCCTTCCCGTTCGGGTGGCGCTCGGCGGTCGTCGTCGCCGGCCTACTAGCTGCTACTGATTATTTCCTCCCCCTCCTTATGTGTTGATTGAGTGCACCTGTGTTGAGTTAGGTAGTAAGGCTTTATTAGTCAGCCGGCCCGCAGGGTTCCTTGTGTGGGATTAATTATTGTGATCGTCTGTTTGGTGTACTTGTGTGCACGTCTATGGGTTTTGTGTTTTCCCATTTTGTGGGTTTTTCCTGGACAGTTTAAGCCCCCCTGTTTGGGGCATTTGTTTGTTCAGTACGCCCTGTGTTTTTGTGAGGGTTGGCTTATGTTTAGCGTTTCTCAGTGCATTAAAATAGCACTCCCCTGAACTCTCTGCTTCCTGCGCCTGACTCCTCACCCACTACACTCAGACCGTTACAGAATCCCGCACCTCTGGAATGGAGTCAGCAGGAGCAACAGCCACTCCCCTCCCATCAATGGAAGAGAGGGTTCTACATCACACCACCTTTCTCCATCGGATCGGAACGGCGATGGATCTGGTGATGGAGAGAATGGACCGATGGGAGAGAAGCGGTCTCCTCTCTCCACCTTCGGCCCCCCCTCCTCAGGACTCCCCATCTCCCGACTCCAGCACCCTCCGTCTTACGCTCCCGAGGGTCTATGATGGAGCGGCAGCAGGGTGCCAGGGGTTCTTACTCCAGCTAGAACTGTACCTGGCCACCGTCAGACCTACTCCCTCGGGAGCGGAGAGGGTGAATGTCCTCATCTCCTGCCTCACGGGTCGTGCTCTGGAGTGGGCAAATGCAGTTTGGAATGGCCCAGACTCAGCTAAGGAGCACTACCCCGAGTTTTCTCGCCGCTTCAGTGCCGTGTTTGACCATCCTCCAGATGGCCGAGCGGCGGGAGAACGACTATTCCATCTTCGGCAGGAGAAAAGGAGCGCCCAGGATTACGCGTTGGAGTTCCGTACCTTGGCAGCAGGATCCGGGTGGAACGACAGGGCCCTTATCAACCACTACAGGTGTAGTCTCCGGGAGGACGTCCGCAGGGAGCGAGCGTGTCGGGACACCGCTCTTTCCTTGGATGAGCTAATTGACATGTCCATCCGACTGGACAATCTGCTGGCTGCGTTCGGAGAGGGTCCTGTGTGTTTCACCACCCAGCACCTCCACTCCTGTTCCGATGGAGTTGGGAAAGGCTTTGCCGAGGGGTACCGGAGGAGGAGGCTCCCTCTGCACCAACTGTGGTCGGAGAGGACACACGGCCGATCGGTGCTGGGGGGGTCCGTCTGGGAGTCGAGATGGCAGGCGGAACATTTCTCGATCACCCCAGGTGAGTCAGCACCAAACTCACCCAGAACCCCCTGTTGGTCACATGTTTGTCTTGATTTTTTTTCTTAAATTGTTCCCCTCTTCCCAGCATAGGGTGCTAGTCGATTCAGGCACAGCTGGGAACTTTATGGATCGCGGACTTGCTATTAAATTAGGTGTTCCGCTTGTGCCGATAGATTCTCCCTTTCCCGTGCACTCCCGAGATAGCCGGCCATTAGGGTCAGGGGTGGTCAGGGAGACCACGATCCCACTGGACATGGTAACGCAGGGGAATCATAGGGAGCATATCAGTCTCCTCCCCACTGATCCTCAACACTGGGGCCCCTCAAGGGTGCGTTCTGAGCCCTCTCCTGTACTCCCTGTTCACCCACGACTGCGTGGCCACGCATGCCTCCAACTCAATCATCAAGTTTGCGGACGACACAACAGTGGTAGGCTTGATTACCAACAACGACGAGACGGCCTACAGGGAGGAGGTGAGGGCCCTCGGAGTGTGGTGTCAGGAAAATAACCTTACACTCAACGTCAACAAAACTAAGGAGATGATTGTGGACTTCAGGAAACAGCAGAGGGAACACCTCCCTATCCACATCGATGGAACAGTAGTGGAAAGGGTAGCAAGTTTTAAGTTCCTCGGCATACACATCACAGACAAACTGAATTGGTCCACTCACACAGACAGCATCGTGAAGAAGGCGCAGCAGCGCCTCTTCAACCTCAGGAGGCTGAAGAAATTTGGCTTGTCACCAAAAGCACTCACAAACTTCTACAGATGCACAATCGAGAGCATCCTGGTGAGCTGTATCACCGCCTGGTACGGCAACTGCTCCGCCCTCAACCGTAAGGCTCTCCAGAGGGTAGTGAGGTCTGCACAACGCATCACCGGGGGCAAACTACCTGCCCTCCAGGACACCTACACCACCCGATGTTACAGGAAGGCCATAAAGATCATCAAGGACAACAACCACCCGAGCCACTGCCTGTTCACCCCGCTATCATCCAGAAGGCGAGGTCAGTACAGGTGCATCAAAGCTGGGACCGAGAGACTGAAAAACAGCTTCTATCTCAAGGCCATCAGACTGTTAAACAGCCACCACTAACATTGAGTGGCTGCTGCCAACACACTGACACTGACTCAACTCCAGCCACTTTAATAATGGGAATTGATGGGAAATTATGTAAATATATCACTAGCCACTTTAAATGCTACCTTATATAATGTTACTTACCCTACATTATTAATCTCATATGCATACGTATATACTGTACTCTATATCATCGACTGCATCCTTATGTAATACATGTATCACTAGCCACTTTAACTATGCCACTTTGTTTACATACCCATCTCATATGTATATACTGTACTCGACACCATCTACTGTATCTTGCCTATGCTGCTCTGTACCATCACTCATTCATATATCCTTATGTACATATTCTTTATCCCCTTACACTGTGTATAAGACAGTAGTTTTGGAATTGTTAGTTAGATTACTTGTTGGTTATTACTGCATTGTCGGAACTAGAAGCACAAGCATTTCGCTACACTCGCATTAACATCTGCTAACCATGTGTGTATGTGACAAATAAAATTAGATTTGATTTGATTTGAGTCTCTATATTATTGATTCGCCTGCGTTTCCAGTGGTGTTGGGGATTCCCTGGCTGGCCCGGCACAATCCTAAAATTTTGTAGAGACAGGGGGTTCTCCAGGGGTGGTCAGAGGAGTGTTCTGGAAGGTGTCTGGGAGTTTCCGTCGGTGCCACCTCGGTGGAAAGTCCAGACCAGGGTCCCACAGTGTGCATTCACTCCGAGTATGCCGATTTGGCAATCGCTTTTAGTAAAAAAGAAGGCGACTAAATTACCACCACATCGACCGGGAAGGGATTGTGCGATAGATCTCCAGGGTAACGCTGCGCTTCCCAAGAGTTACGTGTACCCATTGTCCCAAGAGGACACGTTGGCTATGGAGACATATATCACGGAGTCTCTGGGACAGGGGTACATTCGGTCCTCCATTTCACCCGTCTCCTCAAGTTTCTTTTTTGTGAAGAAGAAGGAGGGAGGATTGCGTCCGTGTATTGATTATAGAGGTCTAAATGCCATCACAGTGGGGTTCAGCTACCCACTACCTCTCATTGCTACGGCAGTGGAATCCTTTCAGGGAGCGCAGTTCTTCACAAAATTGAATCTCAGGAGTCGCGTATAGCCTGGTGCGTATTCGGAAGGGAGACGAGTGGAAAACCGCATTTAGTACCACATCGGGCCACTATGAGTACTGCGTCATGCCGTATGGGTTAAAAAAATGCTCCAGCCATTTTTTTATTTCTTTGTAGACGATATTCTCAGGGACCTGCACGGGCAGAGAGTGGTTGTTTATATCGATGACATTCTGATCTACTCAGCCACTCACGCCGCGCATGTGTCTCTGGTACGCAAGGTGCTTGGTAGACTGCTGGAGCATGACCTATACGTCAAGGCTGAGAAGTGTGTGTTCTCCAAACGAGCCGTCTCCTTTCTGGGTTATCGCATTTCCACCTCGGGGTGGAGATGGAGGGTGACCGCAGTAAGGCCGTGCGTAATTGGCCGACTCCAACCACGGTAAAAGAGGTGCAGCGGTTTTTGGGTTTTGCCAACTACTACCGGAGGTTTATCCGGGGTTTTGGCCAGGTAGCGGCTCCAATTACCTCACTGCTAAAGGGGGGCCCGGTGCGGTTGCGATGGTCAGCAGAGGCGGACAGAGCTTTCAACAGGTTGAAGGCGCTGTTCACGGATGCACCCGTGTTGGCGCATCCAGACCCCTCTCTAGCATTCATAGTGGAGGTGGACGCGTCCGAGGCTGGGGTGGGTGCCGTGCTATCACAGCGCTCGGGTACGCCACCAAAACTCCGCCCCTGCGCTTTCTTCTCGAGTAAGCTCAGCCCAGCGGAGCGTAACTATGATGTGGGGGACCGGGAGTTGTTAGCAGTGGTCAGGGCTCTGAAGGTGTGGAGACACTGGCTTGAGGGGGCTAAGCACCCCTTTCTCATCTGGACCGACCACCAGAATCTGGAGTATATTCAGGCAGCTAGGAGACTGAACCCGCGGCAGGCAAGGTGGGCCATGTTTTTCACTCGATTCCGGTTCACTTTATCATATAGACCGGGCTCCCAGAACGTGAAGGCGGACGCACTGTCCCGCCTTTACGACACGAGGATAGGTCCACCGAACCTACTCCCATCCTTCCGGCCTCAAAGCTGATGGCACCGGTGGTATGGGAGGTGGACTCGGACATCGAGCGGGCGTTACGGGCTGAACCCGCGCCTCCTCAGTGTCCGGCGGGGCGGAGGTACGTGCCGCTTGGTGTTCGGGACCAACTGATTCGGTGGGCTCACGTCCTACCCTCCTCGGGTCAACCTGGGGTGAGGAGGACAGTGGGGAGCCTTCAGGGGAGGTATTGGTGGCCTACCTTTGCTAGGGACGTTAAGGTTTATGTCTCCTCCTGTTCGGTATGCGCCCAGAGTAAGGCTCCTAGGCACCTTCCTAGAGGGAAGTTACAACCCCTCCCCGTTCCACAACGGCCATGGTCACATCTATCCGTAGATTTCCTGACCGACCTTCCCCCGTCTCAGGGCAACACCACGGTTCTGGTGATTGTGGATCGGTTCTCTAAGTCCTGCCGTCTCCTCCCGTTGCCCGGTATCCCAACAGCCCTACAGACTGCGGAGGCATTATTCACCCACGTCTTCCGGCACTACGGGGTGCCGGAGGACATGTAAATGACTTTGTTTCTGATCGGGGCCCCCTGTTCACGTCCCGAGTATGGAGGGCGTTCATGGAGCATCTGGGGGTCTCGGTCAGCCTGACCTCCGGTTATCACCCCGAAAGTAATGGGCAGGTGGAGAGAGTAAACCAGGAGGTGGGTAAGTTTCTGTGGTCGTACTGCCAGGACCGGCCAGGGGAGTGGGCGAGATACATCCCCTGGGCTGAAATGGCCCAGAACTCATTACGCCACTCCTCTACTAATGTGTCCCCCTTTCAGTGTGTGTTGGGGTACCAGCCGGTCCTGGCACCGTGGCATCCGAGCCAGACTGAGGTTCCTGCGGTGGAGGAATGGGTGCAGCACTCCAAAGAAACCTGGAGGGCCGTCCAGGAATCCCTTCAACAGGCTAGTGGACGGCAGAAGAGGAGTGCTGACCGCCACCGCAGTGAGGCCCCCGTGTTTGTACCAGGGGACAGGGTCTGGCTCTCGACCCGAAACCTGCCCCTCCTCGTGCCCTGCCGGAAGCTTGGGCCGCAGTGTGTAGGGCCGTTCAAAGTCCTGAGGAGAATAAACGAGGTGTGTTATCGATTACAACTCCCTTCCTATTATCGTATTAACCCCTCGTTTCATGTGTCTCTCCTCAGGCCGGTGGTAGCTGGTCCCCTACAGGACGGTGAGGTGCTGGAGGTCCCTCCTCCCCTCTGGACATCAGGGGTCCCCGGCGTATACGATACGGGTCATTCTGGACTCGAGACGCCGGGTGAGGGGCCTGCAGTACCTCGTGGACTGGGAGGGGTACGGTCCGGAGGAGAGGTGCTGGGTACCCACCAGGGACATTTTGGATCCGTCAATGTTGAGGGATTTCCATCGCCTCCATCCGGATCGCCCTGCGCCTCGTCCTCCGGGTCGACCTCGAGGCCGGTGTCGGCGCTGCGGGAGCCACGCGTCAAGGGGGGGGTACTGTCACGACTCCGACCGAAGGACACTCCCCTTCCCGTTCGGGTGGCGCTCGGCGGTCGTCGTCGCCGGCCTACTAGCTGCTACTGATTATTTCCTCCCCCTCCTTATGTGTTGATTGAGTGCACCTGTTTTGAGTTAGGTAGTAAGGCTTTATTAGTCAGCCGGCCCGCAGGGTTTCCTTGTGCTTGATTAATTATTGTGATCGTCTGTTTGGTGTACTTGTGTGCACGTCTATGGGTTTTGTGTTTTCCCATTTTGTGGGTTTTTTCCTGGACAGTTTAAGCTCCCCTGTTTGGGGCATTTGTTCGTTCAATGCGCCCTGTGTTTTTGTGAGGGTTGGCTTATGTTCAGCGTTTCTCAGTGCATTAAAATAGCACTCCCCTGAACTCTCTGCTTCCTGCGCCTGACTCCCCACCCACTACACTCAGATCGTTACACCGTGTCTGTGGTAGCAAATGTCACCAACCCCCACTCCTCCAACCTTCGCAAGTGAACTGTTCAAAAAGACATACTTGCATAATTGAAGAAGCAGAAGGTGGTTGATCTTGCGTCGAGGAAAGTGTCTTGTCATCACCTGAAAGTTTAAGTTTGACGCTAAAAGTGCTACGTCTGTGCAGTTACAAATAATTGACCAGGTTAAGTAGCCGCCTTCAACTTTTCTGAAGAGCAAAATGAGCTTCACACTTTCTGAGCTTTGTCCAGCTGAGAAAGACAACAAGAAAGAACAATTCAAGGCCTCGGGAGAAACACTATAGTAATCAAAACAACCATAAACAACAGCCCCAATACTGTAATATCCATGGATTACAAATTAAGCCTGTGGTAATCAAATGAAGTGGCCATGAAAATTATGTGTGTGTATCAAATAAATCAAATATAACTGAAGCTTTGGAAAGACAGGGTCATGTGTGCCTTTACAAGGACTCATGAGTGATCAAGTGTTATACTCATCTAATAGGTAATTTCATGAAGGGCACTCCACTGTAAACTAATGGACACAAATGCCTACTGTAGCAAACACTTTGAAATTGAATGCTTAACCTTTCTGTCAAAAACCCTGCAGTATGTGGGATAGAAGATTAGCAAAATTGTTGTCTTCAAACTCTTTCAATGTCAGAAATAACAGCTAAAACACCAAAAAATGCATGCAAATTTACAAAGACTGTGTTATGGTCTTGTTGACATGGTGAAAGAATGCCTCTTTAGTATGCATTTGAAGGTGGAGACATTGTGCTCTGAAGCTGGAAAATAAAAATCTGTTACGTCATCATTTCATAGTTCAATATCAATCAGAACAAGGTGAGGTGAGGATGAAAGAACCATAGAAATAGAATGATTAAATTAGATCTATGATAGATCTAATGATAACTTATATATTTCTATGGAAAGTACGTATAAAACCATTTTTCGTTTACAAGCAATTGTCACATTCGAATGATGCACACGCATCCCCACACCAGAAAGCTCTGTAGCAGGATATCTGACGCTAAAGTGAGGACCCTGATCAACTTAACAGTGACTGAGTGATGACCATGAAAACATGCAAGACTGATGGCTATAGCTACAGTATGTTCAACACGTGCATTATTCTTCTGGCTTCTAGCTCTAATTGTCATTTAATCAATCCTCTGATGACACCTGTGATGTTGCAGACGATAACCATCTGATTACGTGTTTGTTAACTTGCATGAGCTGCATTTGAAGTTGCATGTGATCGTATCCGCTGCTAGCTAAACAAAGAGGTTTCTGATGGCGAACCGCAAGGGCAACTTTTCATGACGAGGTCTGGTGATAGTTCTATTACCTGTGTGGTGATGTCAATCCTCCAGGGGTTGACCTGTAGCCCACCACACCAGCCCCCACGGCCGTACAGCCAGGTGCCATGCTCGTTGGGCACCGCCCAGAGGGGGCGGAGAGGCCCACCCGCATGGCACACCCCAGGGCTGAACCTGGAGAATAACACAACCCCAGGAAACAGTCAGGACAATGGGATCGTTAAAGAATGCTGCACTGAAAACATGGTAAATGCAGTATAGGAGCTACATTCATTTGGAACAAAACGCATGACAAAAGACCCACACCTGACTCACTCAAATAAGAATAGAATAGGGACACAAGCAGGAAAACGCCCTAGGACAGGGGTCATCAACAGGAAGCTTGCAGGCCAAATTGGCCCCCAAATTATTTTTGTTTTAGGGCAAAAAATATGAATTTCCAGGAATTTAGCTAAATCCTTTAATTTAGGAAATCTGTTCTCAAGTATTCATGCGAATACATAAAGAGACCTATGTGACCACGTCTGAATGTAATCAAGGTATGAAATGATTATGCTATTGTGAAATACAATGTAAATCTGGGCTTATTTACTGTGTAAAAACAATAATGTTCCACCCCCCTCTGTCCTTCCAATTAGAATAAAATAATTGTCCCGTGGTTCAATTTAATTGCCCTCAGAGAAATACAGCCTCATCATGCTAATGTAACTATGGCCCAGACTATGGGAAGATTATATGAATCTGCATGACCAAACTTGAACGTTAGTCATTTCCCACCTGCCGAGTCAAAAATACGTGTGATTGAATGCTCCCTTGACGAGGAAGTGGTGTGATGTCACACGCCGCAGCTGTTCTCGTCGCTCCCGTGGCCTGGGATTACAGCATACTAAGCACCTAAGACACAATATGGTACACAAAACGACTGATTGCAATAATAAATTGATTTGTAAAGCAGTTTCTACCCACATTATGGCCAAAGCACTAACTAAAACAAAGGCATATTAAAAAATGTAAGAACATGCAGTATATGACAATTACCCTTTATTATGAGTGAATGTAAACAGAATAAATATCAACTCTGCATCATACCTTTTAAGTTGAGGCTGGGACAGGACATTTGATTGGTTGGTGTCTCTTGTTGTATTCCTTGTCAAAGGTGCCTCCACTGTACAATGACATCAGCTTCAAGGGGTAAAGCTTGGATGAGTGATTGGCTACAACAAGAGCAAAATCTAGTTATAACATCTGTTTGAAGAGTTCATCCTGTTACTTATTACCATATAAGAAATACAGTATAATACTGTAATGATACTGTCTTTAGACGGTATTGCATTGGTGCAGTGAGAAAAAGCTGATACTGGAGTACTTTTTCCTCTATGACTAATCTGTCATGACCGAGACTCATAGGGGGGTTGTCCTTTGCCAGGACAACTTTCCAGCAACTATTTGCAAACATCCTGTTATTTTCTATGACACTTTGCTTAGGATGGAAGTGCACATCTTTTTCTACCCATGATGAAAGAGGGATGAAATGGTCTAAATTGCTCAAGAAGAGTGATTTCTGTCAATTGTCACTAGTAGAACTGTACACAACAGGATGGCATACCCACACACTGGAAACCTATTTAATGTTGGGGTTTTTAAAGTGAAAGAGTCAGTCCTATTGCCTAACCATCATACAGTAAAAATACAGGTGTGGCATATCAAGAAGCTGATTAAACAGCCCTTTCATTACACAGGTGCACCTTGTGCTGGGGACAATAAAAGGCCACTCTAAAATGTGCAGTTTTGTCACACAACACCACAGATGTCTCAAGTTGAGGGAGCGTGCAATTGGCATGCTGACTGCAAGAATACCAGAGCTGTTGCCAGAGAATTTCAATGTTAATTTCTTTACCACAAGCCACCTCCAACGTCGTTTTAGAGAATTTGGCAGTACATCCAGTACGTGACAACCGCAGACCACGAGTAACCACGCCAGCCCAGGACCTCAACATCCGGCTTCTTCACCTGTGGGATCGTCTGAGACCAGCTGATGAAACTGAGTAGAATTTCAGTCCGTAATAAAGCCCGTTTGTGGGGAAAAACTCAGTCTGGTTGACTGGGCCTGTTCCCAAGTGGGTGGGCCTATGCCCCCCCTATGCCCCTGCCCAGTCATATGAAATCCATAGATTAGGGCCTAATTAATTTATTTCAATTGACTGATTTCCTTATATGAACTGTAACTCAGTTGAAATTGTTGCATTTATATTTTCATTCAGTATATATTTCCACACTATGAAGTTGAAGTAATACTGTAAAATTGTGAAGATTATGATTAATACCCTTTTAGTGTAAGAGCTGTTTGAAAAGACTGCCTGGAATTTCTGCTTGTTTTGCACGGGTGTTTTGGCCTGTCTGGCGACATCACCAGGTGGTATAAGTTAGTAGACCAATAACAAAAACAGTTTCAAACCTCTGCCAATAAATGCTCGTTTTCAGGTTACATATCCCTCCCATTAGGCCCCTCAGACCACTCCCACCCAGACAGTCCCAGCAAAATTCTTCTTTGAGAAATTGCTCCTTAATAAGAAGCTTTTTGGTTTTCTTTTTTACACTTTTAATTGAAAACAACCACAATAAGGTACTTCATTGTTACCCAGAAATGATTTGATATGGAGATAAAAAAAAAAAAAAAAAACATAAATGGAAATGGAACAGCTTTGCCCTTCAAGAGTGATCTTAACAAATACCAAAATGCATTTTGGGGACTCATGTCAAATGGTATCAATATCATGTGACAACAAATGTACAGACTGTACCTGCGGGAAGGCTGTTCTACAGCGCCACATCTCCATGTTGCAATGGGGACTGAAATCGTTACAGCACACAAACAGCTGCACAGTGTGACCCCAGTGGGAGTCATTCCTCTGGCTGGGACAGAACAGAAACGCATCCAACTCCAACATGTCAAAATACAACATGACTACCGACACAGTGAAATGGCAGTCAAAATGTATTTTAAATATTTATCAAATTCTAATTATATTCAAAGCTGGTACATTTATTGTTGACTTAGTGTATGGCACGACCATAAATGCTGAGTGTACAAAACATTAGGAACACGTTCGTGATATTGAGTTGCACCCCTTTTGCCCTCAGAACAGCCTCAATTCGTTGGGGCATGGACTACAAAGTGTTGACAGTGTTCCACAGGGATGCTGGCCCATGTTGACTCCAATGCTTCCCATAGTTGTGTCAAGTTGGTTGGACCATTTTGATAAACAAGGGAAAATGTTGAGCGTGAAAAACCCAGCAGCATTGCAGTTCTTGACACACTCAAACCAGTGTGCCCGGCACCTACTACCATACCCCGTTCAAAGGCACTTAAATCTTTTGTCTTGCCCATTCACCGTTTAAATGGCACACATACACAATCCATGTGTTAATTTTCTCAAGGCTTAAAAATCATTATTTAACCTGTCTCCCCCTTCACCTACACTGATTGTGGCAACTGCTCCACTCTGACCTTGTGTCTGGATCTCCTCAAACACAGGGACCACCCAGGCTGGGTCACGGAGTCTAGTCTGAAGCGCCTCACAGAAATCAAACCTATGAAGGAATGGTTATAGTTACCAAATAGCTGAAAATCTTTCTCTTTCTTCGCATACTCCTGACATATGAATTCCTGATGTCTTCAGTTTACTGTAATAACTGGGGAATCCATAGTGTGCTTACTGCTTACCACTGGGCCTGCCAGTTGATGAACTTGAAGGAGGGGTAGAGGAACCAGCCCATCTCAGACAGTGTCCCCTGCTGGTCAATGCCAATGAAGAAGTTTGGAGAGGGGGTACTCTGAAAGGACACGGTCACCATGTGCCCATATTTACAAAACATAGAATATAAACATCCATATATTCACTTTATTTGGTCCAATATTCATTTATGGTTGCGAATTTGCCAATCAACAAGTGTAAAATAACATACACAGTACGTTCTATTGACCATTGCTCGCATATCTCATCAGGTCAGGAGTCGATAGATCATTTCCATGAGTAATCCATCCAAGACTACAGAGAGAACACTTCATCCTTAGAGGAAGCATGGCTTCCAGTGAGTTAAGTGAGGAAACCAACTTGACCAAACACTGTATGAATCAGTCAGTCAGTCAGTGTTAGTTACCTAAGGGCCTGGGCGACAGAGGGCTCCCGGTGCACTATGGCAGCAGGTATGCCTAGTGGTGTAGAATATTTGTCTCCCACACAGTTCATATCCTGGATCGGGTTACCGGGACTTGCATATGGACAAGGACACCTGTGGCATTGGACTTGACCATGTTCTTCACCTGGGGACGGAAACAAACAGTGTCAATGTGTTCCTTCATGTCAAGTTCAAGCACATGGAAAGTCTGCTTGTCTTTACACAACCTCTCACATTCTATGGGAAACATTATGGACAACTGTATAACAACTCTTCTGTTAATCCTGGAAAATGGCAGTTAAATGTTTCCCCGCATCTCTCCACCTCTCCCTCTCTCCGTCTCATAACTGACCTTGGTGAAAAAGGAACCCAGGCAACGACACCTGCAGCGGAGGGGGCGGGCTCACACCCGTCGCCTGCATCAATCAACTGGTGTTTCATCTAGCGCCAGGAACCCATCAGCCAATCATATCGCACATCAAGTCTCTTGACAATCACTGGCATATTCCACCCTGTATGTAATTAACATTTCAATAGATACGTCACTTCCAGAAGATGAACATAGAAAACAATAAATACATGGCCCATCTGTCATTAAATAACTCTGATGGCACCCTGAGAACTATGAACTATAATATGTTCATCCAGGATAAAAATAATAATAGTCAAAAAGGAAAGATAAATGGACCACAGACAGTTGGGATCTAAATGCAAGGGACAATGAAACTTCCACTGGTGCTTTGATGAGTGCACCATTCCTACAGTGCATAGTGAGTATTCCCTACCTGTAGAGGTACAAACTGCCTGAGAAAGGCCACAGTTGTGTCCCGAACGGCCCCAGGAGTACAGCACACTGGGAATCCAGTTCCCATAGCCAAATACAGGAACAGGGGAGAAGTGCAATCTGGACTAAACGTATTTCTTTCTGTTGAACAGAAACACAAGGGGAAACGTGTAATATGTCAGTTCTGTTTAATGGCCTGTCTCCTCTATATTAACAAACAACAGTAAAAATGTGTGTTGCTCCTTTGTAATGATACCTATGGGTGGGTGCTATCGGGTAGGTCCTGGACCAAGTCGGTTAATGACGACTCGGAGTTCCACAGGCACACCAAAAAGGCAGACTTGTTGGTAAAAGCAGGAATTACCGATGGCCCGTTCAACCCTGCATGTGGCGGGTAAACGAATTCTCCACCCAGGGTTACCACAGAAAGCTGGAGCTGTGTTACCTGGCTCCAATACCGTGACTTGTTGAGGAGTTATTTTGGATATGAAGTTGACGGTGCTGTGCGCAAATGTAGATGTTGAGAATGCACGCTCGTCGTAGTCTAAATTATGAGTTGACTTCATCCCTCTAATTTTCGCTGTTTACACTTTTTGAATGACATGTAGGTCGAACGTTACTATTAAGCAGCACAGCACCAACGTTGATAATAACCAAGCCCCATGTTCCACCCACAACGTCGACGGTATGTCGACAATGTTCTAAATCAATATGCACACAGCAGTATATTTGGTCATTGCTGTATAAATGCAGAATATGTATATATCTTTTTTTAAATTGACAGCATTGAGCCGGGAGTTGACAGACGGTATAAGGACGAGTACTTCATTGTTTATTCTAAGGGATTTGTGAAGTGGGCGCGTGCACTTGTACGGCGCCCCATAAATGCTAAAAAGTCTTACAGACGGAAGGATTATTAGTGTATGTGTGTTTATGCTTGGTTGAAGGATTTCACTGTACCCATACACGCACGCATAGTCTCTTTCTCTCTCACACACACACCTGCTTTCTCGCTCACTCTGACCCATCACACTCTTTATTTTTATTGAGTCCTACTCCCTACTTTTTGTTCAACGTTTCTTGTGTTTCTTTTATACTATATAAAGCGTCTTTGTGTCATTAAAAATCGGTAGAAATAGGCTACCATATATTAAATATGACGTTTGACGTCACTTGTTTATGTTGTACTTCTGGATGGAATTGAGTGATTGCGAGTCCAGCACTGTGCCAAAAGTAGACTGGCCTTGTTCCAGACATGTAGATTTTAGGCCTCTGTTGAACAGAAGCAACGGTGGTTTTCCCCTTCAGAAATTGAAACACAAAGACATATCTACTGACTCATAATATGACCTAACGGCTTGACATTGACATCCACTTCAGCTCTGTCTGTGCATAAAAACGCTGGCGCGTTTGTAATGTCGCGCCAATGGATAGACGCACTTTTCTCTGTTAAAATTGGCTCCGTGTAGTTATTGCAGCAGGCTGCATCTTTGAAACTCTTGATATGATAGGAATTTAGTATTTATTTAGGCCATTGGTCTGATTTTCTCAGTAAAGTTACTCTCATCAAATAAAATAAACGCATGAAGAGGAACAACTTTATGCACAGCACAGCTGCTACCACAATGAAGATAATTCTACTCATTATGTTATTTTCCCTCGTTATGGCATTTGTCCTCAGCCAAAAAAAAATACATGTTGATGGCAGTTGGAGAGAAGACAATGATACGGTAGGACACTTCTCTCAAATTGGCAAAAAATATGTTTGAAATATTTGACTGTAGCCTATATAGTGGTATTGTCGATATTAAGATAAAAAAAATGTTTCAGTACTGTCCCGTACATTTGTAAATGTGGACTATTTAGGAAGCAGCCACGGGCAGTGATAGGCTTCATAATAATCTTCTCATGATTAGCCTAGGCTACTATCAAATGAATAAGCTAAATTGTGTATTTTATTTATTCAGAGGAAATTGCAACTATTTGAGCAATATAAAGAAATCCTGAAAAGAATGACTCGAAAACCTGAGTCACGCCAATTCTTTGGTCTTATGGAGAAAAGAGCCTCTGGTAGAGGCTAACTACTTTCTAGTAATAATTCAATATTTTAAATATATTCTACTTCTATAAAAGCTCATCTGTATTTTTGCTTTTTCCCTTCCACTCTTTACAGCAAAATCCCAGGTAATAAAGACCAGGAAAGTGTTGCCCGCATTACACTGTTGGTACTGACCATTTCAACTCAATTTTACTGAGGCTACTATTACGAAGATATTCATGGGATATAAGGCACATAGATCGTATTAAATATGTAATTCTATGATAGAAGGTATGAAAACCACTAAGGTGGAACTGTTCTCATGCCATATACAATTCTTACGAGACTCTGCTGTGTAATGTCAAAATGGGATCACTGTGGGAGATGTACTTTTCTCAGTCTGAAATTGCCCTACTAATCACCTCTTTTCCAGGGCAGAAATTTGAGTCTTTTGTTGGACTGATGGATAAAAGGAGCTCAGAGGAACAAGGTAAAATGTGCGTTTTTTTCTTTCTCTTAGGACATACTGTTGATTACTGTTATTCCTGCAGGTTCCTTCTAATGTATCTCCATAGCAGCTACATACAACTTGCATCAAAATAATTACGTGTGAACCAGGATGCACTGAACATGTGTTTGCATGATTGTTTCAGTCAAGCGTTTTGAAAACATTTTTTTGCGTCAGCAAATTAACAGTACTTGCAAAAATTGCTTTAGAAAATGAAGGAATATGCATATTACTGTGTGAAATGTCAAATATATTCAGGCAAATAACCTGCTAGTGCTCTGAAAACATTCATATTGTGCATGTAATGTGGCAGACTTACATCAAAAGTAAAACCACTAAACTGAGAAACGCTGAAAAGGAAACCCATGTTGCCCTCTGGTGGAGATATGGTGTAGATAAAGCAGATTAATACTGAACTACAGAGCAAAAATAAGTAACACATTTAAACTGTTTAAATATCAGTAGGCCTACATAATAGGTATTCTGAATGTAGTAATGCAGTATCAACATGCATCTCTTAGCAGCATTCATTGCATTGCTAGTCTATCACATGTTTATTAAGAGACTTTGTACAATACAAATAAAAAATACAGATGAGTACATAGGCAAAGCAAAATATGGTATTGACTTCCTTGTCCCACTTAATCTGATGACATGTGGAGTTACAGAAATATTCCTTTCATTTTTTTTTTGCTCTTTGTACGACTACTGAATGTATTTTAAACAGTCAATCCTCCTCAGAAACTGGTCAAAGCTTCAGATGAATTCTTACATACAAAAAAAAAAAGGACTTTAGCTGGCTCGGTGTATATATAAAAAATAAACTAACTGAAATATAACATTTATGAAGTTAATGGTGGTCCAAGGCTAGTGAAATTTGCTAAAAACAGAAGAAAGCGTTACATTTTGGAAAAAGCTTCAGCCATAAAAAACAAAAAGCCCAAGGTGCATTTTAGCCTCTTTTAGATTTCCCATTACTCCTATTGAGAGACCGAGACTGTCGTTTCCTGTTAGGCTACATTGCATGGGGAGCTGTTCAGTATGAGGTTTATCTGTTACACTTTACTAAACAAAACGGTTTTTGGAAATGCCATTTCCTTTTCCACATCATGGAAGAGCTTTTGTGCATGTAAACAAATAAACCACTGAAACATGATTGTTGCTCTGCATAAAACTGTAGTAATCAGTTGTTAAATAGACATTGCAACCTTGGGCAGAATTCAGTTATATATAGGTTTGGCCTGTCTAAGACGGTAAGTTTGGTTAAGGTAAACACATTCCTTGGAGAAATCCACAGGCAGCTCTCTTCCGGTCTTTGTGACAGTACATGCAGACCCAGCTGGGCTGTACAAGAGCTTTGGTGCCACACATAGATGTCCAAGCTGGCAACAAGTACAACTTGGTGTTTCTTCAGACTGTCTAAAATATCTTCCCCTTCTTTTTGTTCTTTTCCAGAGTCCTGTAGAGGAGATCATGTTGCAGTGAATATAGTATATAAGGCAATATAATGATGCAAACATTTACAAACAGTGGTTGAGATAATGATTATACAACACTGACATCTAGTGGGACACGCTGGTATTACGTTCTGCACACACCCTTGTTTGTGTGTCCAGTTGAGCTTTTTTCTCTAGCCAACAGACAACAATAAATAGAGCTACTTTTGTAACAACCAAAGTCACCACTACAGTTCAGGCGTGTGACAGACACTGTTACCTGGAGGCATCCAGTCTCTGTTGCTCCAGGCGCTGATTGGCCTCCCAGTTGGCCCGGTCATCCTCAAACTGCCGTCTCTTCTCCTCCAGCTCCTTGTGCTGGGCCTCCAGATTCTTCTTCATCTGCTCATGACGCCTTGACAGCTGCAGAAGAAGACACATTTTGAAAACAATTGAGAAGACATGCTCACAACTGTGATTCACGGAATAACTGACAATTGTTGCGAAGAAGACTATCCTGGTTAAATAAGTGTGCATTTGAAAATGTAACACTTCAGAGAGAGGGGCAGTGAAGTTCACGTTCACACACGAGAACTAGTCATTAAACACATCCGCTCACACCCCCCACTCCCTGTCTCACTAAGACTTTCAGTGCATCAACACCCATCAAAAAGTGAGTGTTTATGCATCAGGAAGTAAGAAGTCAAACCATACAGTAGGGGTCAGTAGTGTAGTAAGGCAATGTGACTGATGTTACCTCAGCCTCGGAATCTTTCAGCTTCTGGATCTTCTCCTTGACCTTCATCTCAAACACCTGTTCCATTTCCATCTCCATCTTCTTCATCTTGGCCACGTGCTCCCGCCGCTCCTCCTCCATCTGAGCCAGGGGGCTCCTGCAGGGTCACACACGTATACAGGAAAACAGTCAGACCAGTCCCACAGTGCACCGTCACCATCCATCACCAACACAGTGGAACAATCCGCACAGTAATGTCACCCCAATTACCTTGCAGGGAATTGGCACATAAGGATCTATGCATGAAAGGAATGGTAGGACTCAATGTGGTGACTGAAGTGTGGAAAAGCAGAGGGAAGAAGAAACCCAATTTGCTCAAAGACCAGCACCAAGCAATCACGGAGCTGAGTTAGCTAAGCTGTTAGCATAGGCTAGTGAGTAACTGTAGTGAAAAAGTGGTGCTTTGCGATGTTAGCTTAGCTAAATGTTAGTAAACTCAATTGAAAGTGAGAAGAAGCCACCAGTCTAACTACGCTAATTACACGTGAAGTATTTGCAATGTAATATGCGTGTTTATCAATTCCCAGTTGACTTCTCAATGTTGGCATCTACAGGGTTCCTTGAGACATTGTCTGACATGAGGGGGGAGAAAGGAGAGAAGAAAACACCCTGAACTGGGAGAAAGACAATCCAGACAGAAGAACACGGACAAGGGAGGAAAATTGTATATTTTAAAAAAAAAGATCTAAGGAAACATAAATTGACCACTTACATGCCTTCACCTGTGTCATGTCTAAAAAAACAGAAACACACACACTTAGCATGCTGCGATGAAATCATGCACTACGACAACGGAAAAACTCAAACGGACTGACCGCACTAACTAAAACATACACTAAGAACGAAACATCTACTTTCTCGGGGTAAACAAGGAAAAGTTTACAAAGAAACAAAACCACTTTAAGAGGCATGAAACTGTGTGTGTAGTAGTGTGCAGTAGTAGCCTTACATTAGTAGCATGTGTTTGGTGCGTAGCTGTGCGTTAGGAACCGCAGCGTGTGAGGGTGTCTCTCAGTAAAGAGCTACGATGCGGAGCGTGGTTGGTGTACATAACAGGGTCTTAGGTGTGAGAGAGCAGCAGTGTGGAATTTAAAGGGATAGTTATGGATTTTGGCAACCACGCCCTTTTCTACTTCCCAAGAGTCAGATGAACTTGTGGATACCATTTTTATATCTGTGTCCAGTATGAAGGAAGTTCGAGATAGCGTTGCGAGCCAATGCTAACTAGCGTTGTTAGCAATTGCGCTTACGCTAGTTAGCATTGTACTAGATAGCAACTTCCTTTAAACTGCACGGAGAGAGACAAAAAAATGGCATCCCCGAGTTCATCAGACTCTGGGGAAGTAGATAAAGGGCCTCATTGCCAAAATCCATAAGTGTCCCTTTAAGCTGTAATACCTGCATTTGGAATGATGGACCTATATTGGAAAAGAATTACCCCCAAGAACACTACAACAATAATCATCCATTTATACACAGCCTAAATATCACGTCAATATGATAAAACATTTCAAATGTCCGGTAGATTATCTGTCAGGTAAAATATGCCTTTAAGCAAAAAAAAGTTAGGCTGTGCATGTTAAATAGAGAACCACTGGTAGCTGTTGGACTCACTTCGTCGACTGTTGACCCTTGACCCTGTTGTTGTCCTGTCCGTTGTAGGTGACGGCTGCCAGCTTCCTGCTACGGTAGTTCTCATAGTGGACGTTATTGGTCACGTCCTTCAGGTCCTGCATGTGGGTTCTGTACGCAACAAAACAAGTCTTAGAAACCATCATATTGAGGCTATGGTCAATGTGGTTGACAACGTTACAATTTGATTAATTTTTTAAAATGCATTGTGATTTCCTATACATTTTTGTAACTTCATGTTTTGAGTCTGTACCTGATGAGCATGTCTCGTAGGATGGTGAAATCACAGTGGTCTCCGTTCTCAACTGCAAGGAAAGACAATCAATACATATTCAAACCCCTCTCCAAAAGGAGCCTCTTAATAGATTTTCCCTTTTCCCCATAACATCATGCCTGGTACCTTCTGCCACTCCCCATGGGTACTGTCGTCCTCTGGTCCTCTTCCCGTTCACCTCGATGATGGTGTTACTGCCCACCACGGCCAGGGGCAGACGGTCCTGCAAGCAAAATAACACAACGGCGTGTGAGACGTGTGTGTGTGTGTATGCAACAGCCCCTCCAGAATTTTGTGATAGGCTAGTTGTGGGCCAAAATATTTGGTTTTGCTGCAGCAATTCAGATATTTTACATGGCAATTTGCAACGATTTTGACCAATTTGGAAAAAAGTTTGACATGCTGCTTGATTGAACCATTTTATGCAGTAAAAGTAAGTTATTGGTTAAAATGTCCAGCACTCTTTTTTTGTGTGCAGTGATTGGAGAGCTATATGTGGTAATAATGCGATGATTTTACTGTTTTATGTGGTAATAGTGCTGTGATTGGTAATTTGCACACCCTCGCATAATAAGCAGGGAATTGTTGATTTTGCAAAAACAATTGCGATCGCAATATCCAGGCGGGACTGATGCAGCTAAGTGCCTAACAGTTGAAATGGCTAAGTTGGTTGGTGCACGCATGGTGCTTACAACTCCTCGAGGTACATTTGTATTATACCTTGATCTTCTTCACCAGTTTGTTCTCTTCCTCATCATCCGTCTCTGGGAACTCGTAGATCTTGATTTTATGTTCCAGGATTTCCCGCATGATCTGAGGGAAGGTTCATTATGATTTATTAACATACAAAAGACATGCGAGACAGTTATTTTTATCATGTGGTATCAACTCCATTCAGACTGTACTGCCTAGGGGAAATTTAGAGGGCATCGCCAGAGCAGTATGTGGAATGGGAAACCTCCCATTCTGCCCAAACAGTCTATTTCTATCAGCAAAAATCAAGTATTCATCTGTGTAAACCCTTGACGGCCCGCCCCCCCAGACAGAGCCCAGCCCCCCCAGACAGAGCCCACTGACCTGCTTCTTGAACCGTTGGCACTCCTCTGGGGTGAGAGTGTCTGCTTTTGCGATCAGTGGGATGACGTTCACCTTCTCATGCAACCGTTTCATAAACTCAATATCCAGAGGCTTCAGTCTGGAGGGAGACGTGACAAAATGTACATTAATACCATAAATGCTGGGGTAGGGGTACTGATGGACAGATTCCTGACAGGTCCACTATTTTCATAGCAAACCACGAAGCTCACATTACTTTCCTTACATCTATTAACTAATAAAACATTGTTTGCAATGGAGCTCTAGTAGTGTAAACAAACAAGTAATTTATCAACGATGACAACACAAATAACTACCGTCTGTGTCCAGAACACTTTCCCCAGCTGTTTCCTGTGAGCATTGTCACTGTGCAAGGCACTCGAGTGCGAGTCAGCTTATATCAGCTGGTGCTGCGAGGAGTGTGTGTGAGGGGTCAGTGTGTGAGAGGCCAGCATAAGCTGCTCATCCTAAGAGCCTGTTTCAACATTGACTGGGGGATTGTAACGACAATGTCCCGTAGAACAGAGAATGAACAGTGAACGCATGCACACATCCCATTTACCCCAGAGCCACGATACACACAGCCTTCTCTGACAGATGGCCAATGCCCTTTAGCATTAACAGTCATATGAAACAACTATGTAGGTATATTGCAAAACAACCCTAAAGAGTGAGAAAAAAAAGCCTAAGAGGCAGTAGCCAAAAATTATTGGAATTTCTAATATGGGGTATTCTACTTTACACTTGTGAAATCTTAGTAAATCTCAAGACGCCCTCCCCCTTCATTCACACTATCTGACCTCTCTCCCTCCCACCCAGACTCACCCGTGTCCCGAGGGGGCGATGAAGTAGAGGCAGCACTGCACTCTGCTGTCAGGCATCAGTCGTCTGTTCACCCGCGACTCACAGTTGAGGTAATCCTCAAACTTGCTGTCTATGTGGTCGATGACCGGCTGCCAGCTGCGCGGTACACACAGCCACAGGGAGGAAACAAACCCACACACATTGAGCCAAAAATGGACGCTACTTCCTGGAAACCTGCTCGCAAGCTATGAGCTGAAATGGCTGTCAAATGGGCCAAGATCAATGCATTTATTGGAGCCAAAATAGAGATGTCGTCAAATGTTGCGTACCAGTTGCTATTGTCCACAGCGTCGCCGAATCCTGGGGTGTCGACTATTGTGAGCAGGAGCTGGACACCACCTTCTTTTACTAACACTTTGGATTGCTCCACCTGGGAAATAGAGAATTATATTAGCCTTCAATAGTTGCCTTGTCTAAATGCATACTGTTACTGTTCATATTTGGTATATGACAGTGAGATAATGAACAATACAACTTTCCTAAGAACCATCATAAGAATATTAAGCACCCACTACACTTCTGGTTGTTTAACTTTTGGACAACAATACCGTACCCAATGTGATGAGCCAACACCAGTCTCCACAAGAGAGTGTTTGCCACAACACAGAAGAAATGAGCATACTGCCAATCCCAATGAAGGGAATGAAGAGGACCAAAACAACCTCTCAGGAAGACAACTTGTGTAGCACACATTGAGGCCAGTGGGTGATGCTCATTCTAGTTGCATGTATCAGCATGCAGTCTAACACTGTGCTATTACCGAACTATGCAGAGGAACCAGAAAAACAGACAAGCGTCTGTGTGGAGATAACGTTGCATTTTGGAGGCCAAGTAGAGAAAGTTTCTGGACTAAATGACATCCAGTGCCTTCAGAAAGTATTCACGCCCCTTGCCATTTTCCACATTTTGTTGTGTTACAGCCGGAATTTAAAATTAATTATATTGAGATGTTTTGGCGTCACAAGCCTATACACAATACCTCATAATATCAAAGTGGGAAAATGTTGTTTGAATTTAATTTTCACATTGAATTAATTAAAAAGCTGAAACGTCTTGAATCGTGCAGTGAATTTCAAACACAGATTCAACCACAAAGACCAGGGATGTTTTCCAATGCCTCGCAAAGGGCACCTATTCATAGATGGGTAAAATAATAATAATTTAAAGCAGCCCTTCAATAGCCCTTTGAGCATGGTGAAGTTATTAATTACACTTTTGATGTTGTATCATGACACCCAGTCACTAAAGTGATGCAGGCGTCCTTCCTAACTCCGTTGCCGGAGAGGTGACTTTAAAACAGTTACAGCATTTAAATGGCTGTGATCGGAGAAAACTGAGGATGGATCAACATTGTAGTTACTCCACAATTACTAACCTAAATGACAGAGGAAGCCTGTACATAATAAAAAATATTCAAAAACATGCATCCTGTTTGTAATAAGGTACTAAAGTAATACTGCAAAAAATGTGAAGCAATTAACTTTTGTCCTGAATACAAAGTGTTATGTTTGGAGCAAATCCAATAAAACACATTACCGAGTACCACCCTCCATATTCTCAAGCATAAATTGGTGGCTGCATCCTGTTATGGGTATGCTTGTAATCGTTAAGGACTGAGGCGTTTCAGGATAAAAAAAAGAAATGGAATAAAGCTAAGCACAAGCAAAATCCTAGAGGGAAACCTGGTTCAGTCTGCTTTCCACCAGACAGAGATGAATTTATCTTTCAGCAGGACAGTAACCTAAAACAAGGCCATATCTCCAGTGTAGTTGCTTACCAAGAAGATAGTGAATGTTACTGAATGGCCGAGATACAATTTTTACTTAAATCTATGGGAAGACCTGACAATGGTTGTCTAGTAATGATCAACAATCAATTTGACAGAGCTTTGAAAACATTTAAAATAATAAAAGGCAAATGTTGCACAATCCAGGTGTGGAAATCTTTTTAGAGACTTATAGAGAAAGACTCACAGCTGTAAATCGCCGCCAAATGTGCTTCTACAAAGTATTGACTCAGATGTGTGAATACTTATGTAAATGTATTTCATTTTCGATACATTCGCAAAAATAAAACAAAAACAATCCGTTGTGGGGTATTGTGTGTAGATGGGTGAGAAAATTCAGGCTGTAACACAAAATGTGGAATAAGTCAAGGGGTATGAATACTTTAGTCTGCTCTATATCACAGAAGGTGTTTCAAATGCCAAGGTATCAACACTGAGGACAACTAACATGGTCACCAGTGAAATAAGGATATTCAACCAGAGAATCCAGGACTGCTAAGCAGAAGTGTTTTAAACTACCTGTACAGTCTTTTTGACTCTGTGTGAAGGCCCAGGGTATTCTGACGAGTACAAGTCTGTCAGGAACAGAGAGTTGATCAACGTGGACTTGCCCAATCCCGATTCACCTAGAAGAAAACAAAAACTGTTGCAATAAAAATGAATCTATTTTTTTTTTATTAAAAAAATGTAAGCATGGCTCATATAGCCTAATGACAGTGTTGCTACATTAGGATCATTGTCATTTTAAATGAGTGAGTCAATGCAATTCAAATCAACATATTGGCCTAGTGTGCACAGTAATATATATATATATATATATATATATATATATATATATATAGTTGCATGAATGGCTATCACACAGTGGGATATACTTGCTTTCAACATGTATGGTTAGCCTTTTATAATGTCTTTGAATGTTGTTCTTGCAGTATATCCCACTGTGTGATAGCCATTCATGCAACTTTAGAGGCATCCCATGGTACTGTAGAAGATTCTAATAAAGCCCAGCCAATAAATCCCATCAAAGGTCATGTCTTTGATTGAGGGCCATTGACATTTGTCCAAGACGACCATCCATCTAATGATTGTGTAAAGGGCTAGGACAACAGCTCCTGGTCTGAACGTGGCTACTAGAATGCCTCTTATCATGCCGGCTGGGTGGTCCCATTTCTCTAGCGTGGCTAGCCATTGTGTGCCTGGTCTCCATGCTCCTGGGGAATGAAATCTTTAGGCCAGTGGAAATTACCACTGGCACTGACCTCGATCGTCAACGGGCTGCTGTTTACAGGCTACAGTATTGAGAGCTACCGTTTCTGTGTTGAGTGATTGCACTTGACTACGTGCATTTCAATGCCCATCATCATACTCCTATGAATATGGATGGCTAGTTTATATCAACACGCCAGTGTTTTCCATGTAACAGGACAGGTTGGCGCGCTGCACTCAGCGAGGCATAGTGCCAGTCACCGCCGATAACGCTAGCCCTTTCTCACACTACCTGTGACCTAAGCCAGCAGGGACATGTGGGCTCAAATCTCCTCAGGAGGAGAGGAGCTAGCTCTTCCTACTGCCGAGGCAGTGTGTATGTAACCATTTTCTTTTTTGCTGTAGATTTTGTATTAAAATGTACAAAAATGGATACAAAATCCTCAGCAAAACAAGAAAAATGGTTGATAGTTTGACTCTTTGCTAATTCAGCAATATCAGTCTCGTACACCATTACATACACACTGCCTCGGCAGTAGGCAGAGCTAGCTCCTCTACCAAGTCCTGAGGAGATTTGAGCCCACATGGCTTAGGTCACTGGTAGTGTGAGAAAGGGCTAGCGTTATCGGCGGTGACTGGTACAGCGCACTTTGCCTCGCTGAGCGCAGCACGCCAACCTGTCCTGTTACATGGAAAACACTGGTGTATTTATATAAACTAGCCTGCTTCACATGAGCAAAATATGCATCGTTTGTGCTGCGTTTGCATTCACAGAAATAGGACTTTAAAAATTATTATTATTATTATTATTATTGCACCAATCAGGCTGGCGAAATCTTCAAGGCATTTCTGGGCCCCAACAGCCAACTTGGGCACCATCCAACACACTGCCTTAAAGGACATTTTATACAGCAGGGTAAATCATGGTGACTTGTTTAAGAGGAACCATATTGCATGCGAATGCCTGGCAAGGCAGACATGTTTATATAGAATGACCAGTATAGCCTGACTTCTTAAACTGATCAATGATAAACCCATGACTGGCTCAGAAAGAGGCTGCTGTTCAGATGAAATGTGAGATGAACTATTCTTAGCAGTGAGGGAGAACTCCTGCTATGCCGACCACAGGAAATGGTTTGACCCAAAGAAACATTTTCCCTCCAAACAGTGACTGATTAGCAAAGGAAGGTCCTGGCCGAGTTCAATGACCGCATCCAAGTCCTACAACGGCACTCTTGTATTTCTGATAATACTGCGCAGTTTTTTAATAAATCCAATCAAAAACAATGCTATTTTAAAAAGGCAGGCAGATGTGAAAAAAAGTAAACGAGAGAGGTTATCTTCCCTCCCCCGACAGAGGAGGTTAAAACCACACACATGCACTTTGCTTGCACATAACTATTCATTTCTCAAAATGTAAACTTACTATACAGAGCTTTTACTGGTCAACTGTATTGTTAAAAATGAAATGACTGAAAACATGACTCAGTTGAACCATGACCTCAATATATGAAAAGCATTTTCTTACCAACAACCATCAGGGTGAATTCAAAGCCTCTCTTCACCGACTTTCTGTACACCTGGTTGGGAAGGCTAGCAAAGCCCACATACCCCTCCAGATTCTTTTGTTGCTGGAAAGTAACATAGGAGCACAACATCACCACCACAGCTTTTGCAATGTTATGTAACAGGTCAAGGTTACTTCAAAATTAGGGGAAAGTAATTCTGATAAGCAGTAAAATAAACATTGGCCTAACTTTCCAATCCATCCATACTTACAGCTGTTTTATGGAAATAATCATGTGATGTGGTCCAAAGTGAGGTAAGAGCCAGAGGAGAGAACACAGGCGACAACAATCAATATCAGCAATAATCCTAACAAAGAATTCTGTTTTCAGAATCAATTTCACAAACTGTAAAGCCTGGGGATAAATAATGTGTGTTTAGGCTAGCAAGCATAACATCACAGAGTTGGATAGTGTGGTACAATGTTATTCACTGTTGTTGGCTTTCCTATGGGGTATAACAGAGTCCAATCTCTGCGATGCCCTTAGCCTTGGACTGTTGTTCAAATGTTTTCAATTGAAAGCCTATGTCTGTGCGAAATTACCATTCAAACTGTAAGTCTTCTTTATGTCCATGCATGGTATAAGTGAGTTCACTATCTGTACACCAGTGGAGGCTGGTGGGAGGAGCTATAGGAGGACGGGCTCATTGTAATGGATAGAATGAAAGAAACGGCATCAAACCTGGCTTCCATGTGTTTGATACTGTTCCATATATTCCATTCCAGCCATCACAATGGGCCTGTCCTCCCACCAGCACCTACTGCTTTACACTGTTACATGGAAAATGTTTCTGGCAACTGATTCAAATCCTTCTTCACGATTATGCTAGCTAGTGTGGTTTCCGTTTCAGTTAGCGGGTCAACTGAAGGAAGTGGTGAGAGGAGTACACATTTTTCTCATGCAGTCATGAGTGCATCTTCATCGCAATTTAATAGGCATTCTTTAATTAAAAAAAACCTGGCTCTCTTTCACTCGGTCCTACCCCCAAACCAATATGAAAAGGGAGACACCCAAAGATACCCATCTTCAGACTTGACTCGTCCTTAGATCTATCCAAGGTCTGATAATCTAGCTGTGTTGGTTTGAGCGAGTGTTTATCCTCATCTGTCCCTTCCCTCAGATTATCAGAGCATACTCTGGTTTGCTGTTTTCTACACTATATGGTGTCTCACACACACACACACACTTTAACCTACTTTTTCAGTGTAACACTCATGGGCAAATCAAGTGTTTGAAATAGCTGGAAGTAAATACATTGCTTGACATTATTGTTTTGCTAGCTAACGATAAACAATGGCTTGCTCGGTGAATACTGGGACAGTCCTTTAATTTAAGGGTAAGGATTTGGCGTTAGCATTTTCTGAATCGTAGGCTAGCAAGCCAGCTGGCTAACGTTAGGTGGTGAACATGACGTTATCGTCACAATAAATAAAAAAAGCTAACTAGCGTTACCTCGATTGAGTTTGCTTAACAAACACCAGATACATAACATAAAACATTAGCTTTTGGAATGAACCACAAGGTAGATAAAATTGGCGCAAGCAATTCGCGATGAGGGACAAAATAACTACACAGGAAATGCCTAAGCTAATGCTAACCTGCTAGCAACTCATCCAACAACTGGTGGGGGGACGACTGGGCGTTGGTTACTCAGACAACTAGAAAGCCACGAACAACCATTACTTTAAAATAGCCATTCTGATACAACAAGCTATAACTGTAATTTCCAAAGCAGTTTTCGGACATTTTTTATACAGTAAGTAGGCTCACCCATAATGTTGACGTTTGCTGCCGCTCAGAAACCGATCATTCACAACCCGACATTCCCCTTCTCACTAGCGCATACCTACGTACTATGGCCGACGTAATGTCACACCTGAACGACGGAGAGTACGCCAGATACAATGCGTACTGCGATTATGAATAGCAAAAATTAAGGACCAAACATCTCGCGGTAGTTTGTTCATTGCCTGAGTTATCCACATGCTATCGCGACAACAGTGTTACATTTTTCAAAAAAATGTAGATCTGTTTTCATCTGGATTATTTTCCATCAACAGAAACTGTGTATCTACTTAATTTTCCAAATCGGAAGTTTATTTTGCATATATAGCTAGATGCACACAGGTTAGTAGTGTATGAAAATAAATATGAATCAAAATAAGAGTTATAAACCTACTTGTTAATTTACAGTTATTTAGTATTAATGTGTTTATTTATGCACTTGGTGAAACTGCAACAACCACTGAGCTATAATAACAGGGGAACAACAAACAACTACGTTCCAAAGACAAAAGTATCTGGTGACGGAATGCGAAAAGGCGTCAGTTGTATCCATAGAAACTACCACATAATAATGTTGCTTCCACCTATTGGTTAAAACTATCATCAATTTCAGTATGTCCTTTTCCAATTCGGGCACAAACTTTCCAATAATATGCCCATTAATAAACTGCAACCTTGAAGGAGAAAACAATAAGAATAATAAAATAACAGGTGTATCCTCCATATTTGCCATGGTGAAGGAGGGTAAGGGACTGCTCGGTGGCTCAAAGGAAACATGTTTGTCCTTTGTTTTGTGTTCCCTTGTAGTGGATGGCTGCATTATTCCTGAACGATTATTTCGCACCTGTTGTTGTTCAGTGTTACTAGCTACCGCTAGGCTAATGTTTCTAAAACAGACTGTTTATTTGTATATTGAGAGCCGTTACAATGTACCAAATGCCATGATATTGAATGCATTGTTTGTTATATTGTGTCAATTATCGGAAGTTGTACCTCAGGTATGACCCATGGAAGCAGAAGGGAATTTATATAATGCCCAACCCAGTTAAAAAGGTGAGAAGAGCAGACAAACTACTCCAGAAGTTAAAGGGACCAGACAACAAGTAAGTTGTATAGAAGTAGTTTCAGTCAATTCAGATACTGCACATACATAATGTCAAAATAGGCCTAGTATTTTTTGGGACATTTTCAACTAAAATATTCACACATAACTGATGTCCTGTTTTGACTGGAATAAAAGGATTGACCAAAATGTAACATTTTTAGAGAATCACATGATCTCAGGAAACTACTGTCCCTGCTTGAAACTAATGCTCACAGACACCAGGTAAGGACATGTCCATTCAGCTGAATGTCGAACCCTCTATTTTGTGTTGTACAGTCGTGGCCAAAAGTTTTGAGAATGACACAAATATTAATTTTCACAAAGTCTGCTGCCTCGGTGTCTTTAGATATTTTTGTCAGATGTTAATATGGAATATTGAAGTATAATTACAAGCATTTAATAAGTGTCAAAGGCTTTTATTGACAATCACATGAAGAGTCAATATTTGCAGTGTTGACCCTTCTTTTTCAAGACCTCTGCAATCCACCCTGACATGCTGTCAATGAACTTCTAGGCCACATCCTGACTCATGGCAGCCCATTCTTGCATAATCGATGCTTGGAGTTTGTCAGAATTTGTGGGTTTTTGTTTGTCCACCCGCCTCTTTCGGATTGACCACAAGTTCTCAATGGGATTAAGGTCTGCGGAGTTTCCTGGCCATGGACCCAAAATATCGATGTTTTGTTCCCCGAGCCACTTAGTTGTAACTTTTGCCTTATGGCAAGGTGCTCCATCATGCTGGAAAAGGCATTGTTCTTCACAAACTGTTCCTGGATGGTTGGGAGAATTTGCTCTCGGAGGATGTGTTGGTACCATTCTTTATTCGTGGTGGTGTTCTTAGGAAAAATTGTGAGCGAGCCCACTCCCTTGGCTGAGAAGCAACCCCACACATGAATGGTTTCAGGATGCTTTACTGTTGGCATGACACAGGACTGATGGTAGTGCTCACCTTGTCTTCTCCGGACAAGCTTTTTTCCGGATGCCCCAAACAATCGGAAAGGGTATTCATCAGTGAAAATGACTTTACCCCAGTCCTCAGCAGTCCAATCCCTGTACATTTTGCAGTATATCTGTCTGTTCCTGATGTTTTTCCTGGAGAGAAGTGGCTTCTTTGCTGCCCTTCTTGACACCAGGCCATCCTCCAAAAGTTTTCACCTCACTGTGCGTGCAGATGCACTCACACCTGCCTGCTGCCATTCCTGAGCAAGCTGTACTGATGGTGCCCCGATCCCACAGCTGAATCAACTTTAGGAGACGGTCCTGGCGCTTGCTGGACTTTTTTGGGTGCCCTGAAGCCTTCTTCACAACAATTGAACCTCTCTCCTTGAACTTCTTATTAATGAGCCGATAAATGGTTGATTTAGGTGCAATCTTACTGGCAGAAATATTCTTGCCTGTGAAGCCCTTTTTGTGCAAAGCAATGATGACGGCACGTGTTTCCTTGCAGGTAACCATATTTGACAGAGGAAGAACAATGATTCCAAGCACCACCCGCCTTTTGAAGCTTCCAGTATGTTATTCGAACTCAATCAGCATGACAGAGTGATCTCCAGCCTTGTACTTGTCAACACTCACACCTGTGTTAACGAGAGAATCACTGACGTGATGTCAGCTGGTCCTTTTGTGGCAGGGCTGAAATATAGTGTATATATAATTTTGGGGGGATTCAGTTCATTTGCATGGCAAAGAGGGACTTTGCAATTCACCTGATCACTCTTCATAACATTCTTGAGTATATGCAAATTGCCATCATACAAACTGAGGCAGCAGACTTTGTGAAAATTCATATTTGTGCCATTCTCAAAACCTTTGGCCGTGACTGTACAGTATAATGTGATCAGGTTTGTCTGCCTGACATTCCAGGTGGCAGTATTGAGTCAGTCATGTAAGGTCCGCAACAGTGGAGGAAGATCCCAGACCATTCTCCAGCTAAATACTGCCAGCAACAATAGGAGTCAGATTCACATAACCTCTGAAGATCATGAGCTGGAGAAATTCAGGTATATCCCTAAATAATTAATTTAGGATCCTTTGAATATGATTGATCACATAATTAACTTTTCTTTCACATCTTTCCGTCTAACAGTGCAACATACAGAAATCAACATTGTTTCAACAGTCATCCTCAACATAAGCTTTTTTTGGAGATCCTTACCTCTTTGGTCAAGAACAGACTGTGCAGGTAGTCTCATGTGGTATCAACATTTTTGTGCAGCTGATGAAGGTCTTGAAAGTTGCTCAGTTGTGTGTGTACTTCCTTTGTAGTGACTGGGTCGACCATGCACCACCTGAGTCTGTACTTAGAGTACTCATCTGTCTACGATTGCTCGTAAGAGAACCACTTTATCAGGTAAAACGAATGATGGGCCTTTTCTTCCTTCAACTTCGTATGATTTAAAATAGATATGACTCGTGCTGCCTTTCTCTTTTGACTTGTTGACAAAAACCTGACAAGCAAGCAGGACAATTCAACACTCTGATTTCAGGGATCTTTTTAATTCTCATCATACCATGACTTTTCAGAGAGTTTTTCATCAACTCCAAGGTGTTGATCTTCTCGCAAGGGTAAATGTACTTTAAATCTATTTAAAAAACCTTCTAGTCTGACAGTCCTGTGTTGCTTTTTATAGCTGTCACTTTCTATCCCTTTCCCTCCCTCTTTAGTACATGGAGTTGGTGTGCAGCAGTTATCTGGGGTGTGGAGAGCAGACATTTGCCATGGAGAAGTTGGTCACCATGACGTGTGAGTTATCAAATCCCCCCAAAAAGTAGCCTGTATTTCCCTCAATGTCCTTCCTTATTGTCCCTTGTCTCTTCATTCCCGACTAGATATGCTTCAGAAACTGTCTGCGGTGGAGGACCAAAGGCAGTGGGTTATTGAGAGTGGCGCTCATAAGGTAAACAATTGTACAAATGTCACTGCCTCATACAATGTACTGTAGGATTGTGTTAAATGAAGAACTGTACTCCTAACTGACTGTTAGTCCAATGTCTGTTCCCCATTACTTGTGGATAGGTTTTAGTTTTTTTCTGTCTTGGAAAGTAGTAACTAATGAGCATATAATGATGTAAGATTTCATGCTCATGCTCAGACCCTGGTAAAGCTCCTATCAACACGTGACAGCAGTGTATTACTAGGTGCCCTCCTAGCACTCACCTCATTGGCTGAGAGGTAACTGCTCTTATAAAGGGACCTTGGGACATCATGCATACCTTTAGTAAAAGTATACACTGTAGCTAACACTTAAATACATCACTTGATCTATCCCCTAGTTCAGAATGCAAGAAGACGATAGGAGAGTTGTCAATCGTGGAGAATCTTCTTGTTATACTACAAGATTATGACTTACTGTCCAAAAGGTACAGTATCTACCTCCCTAGTCAGTCACACTCTATGCATTCATCTTTGCACAACAAAGTTGCCTCAAAATAACAGTTTGCCTACACCCCCATCAACAGCACGACTATATCACTGGCAATAACATGCATCTTCCAATGTCTTGCTTTGATATGTGTTTTGCGTATCCATTTTTCTTTGTGTCCATTTCAGGATGAGTGCAGAGTTGCTGCGGCTGCTTTCCCCGGTGTGGCAGGTGCGGGAGCAGGTGAGGGAGTGCGAGGGCCTGCCGGTGCTGCTCAGCCTGCTGCACGGGGAGCACCTGAAGCTGCTGTGGAGCGTAGTGTGGGTCCTGGTCCAGCTGTGTGAGGAGCCAGACACGAGCGCCGAGATACGCACCTGGGGAGGGGTGCAACAGCTGCTTCACATCCTCGACAGGTGAGAGGCTACCTGGATAGACTAAAGAAGTATCATACAAGTTCATGGAGAGCATAGACTACTCAGGAGTTCACTGGGTCAAATGCAGTATATTGGGTGAGACCTAGGTTAGTGCATATTATGACCTTGAGAAAATTGTGATTATGGGATAATGGTATGCAACCTCTGGTTAAGCTAATATAGTATTGTCAAGAGTTACTTGAGAGTTTAGTGGGTCAAAGACAGTGGTTGAAACATTAGTTAGTGATTATTATGACCATGAGGAAATTCAGATGATGAGACCCGTAGGGTTCCGTAATGTACTGTATGCTGTCTGTTCCAGTGAGCGGGCGTACGTTTCGGACCGCTCCTCTATCGAGGCCCTCTGCAGCGCCAATGCAGCGGGACGCATCCAGAGACAGCACGTCAGTGAGGAGCTCAGTCCACAGGAGGATGTGGACGACACCATGTCTCTACAGTCAGGTAGGAACATACACTGGACATGTTGGATATTTAGACTATAGATCATATAGATTGATCTACGTTCAACATGATCTTGTGTAAATGTCTGTCTTTATTGCAGCATGCTGTGCGGCTCTGACTGAGCTCGTTTTGGATGACACCACTGCACATCAGGTGGTTCAGGTAAGGGCGCCTAGCATCAAACAGAAAAAGTGTGTTGGCTTACATTAGAACGATCAATGAACTGGACAATATATAGGACTATGATATTGATTCAGAATTGTGTTAGTGGAAAGGGCATTTTTTAAATGCATTCTTTTTGCTTCGTCAGGAGAATGGGGTCTATGTAATTGCGAAATTGATTCTGCCACAAAGCTTTCGCAGTGGACCAAAAGCAGTATCCCTACAGGTATTACACATTACATAATGGTGTAATTACAATTATCATGTCATGTTTGTCCTTATACTACAATGACAGTCATTATGTTATTGTTGATGTTGACAGTGCTATGCATTTCGGACCCTACGTTTCCTCTTCAGCATGGAATGTAACCGACATCTATTTAAAAGGTGATGACATAAGACATTGTTTCTTGAAGTCAATGTACATCCTTTTTCTTTCAGAAAATGTATTTAAAAATAAATATATGTTTCAGGCTCTTTCCTACAGATTTATTTGAGCTGTTCATTGATGTTGGACATTATGTGAGAGACATCACTGTCTATGAAGCACTTCAAGCAAAAGTTTCTCTCTACACTGTGAGAAAACTGCTATACTGTAAAAACGACTATACGTAACATATAGGTAACTGCCAAAATAAAGGAAACACCAACATATAGTGTCTTAAAATGGTGTTGGGCCACCAGGAGCCAAAACAGCTACAATGCATATATTCTACAAGTGTCTGGAACTCTATTGTGGAAGCACCCGCTTTCAATATAGTTTTATCCCTCATTTACTCAAGTGTTTCCATTATTTTGGCAGTTACCTGTACGTTCAAGGGCCCTGTCCTGTCTCCTTTTGTAATGTAAAGCCCCGTATAATCAGAATAATGATTCATTTACTATTTTCATGAACTATTCTCTGCCGTCATTACTACTCTACTCCACTCTGTGATGATTGTTTACTGGCGTGTTGGCTTACATTTAGCAGGAGGAATTGGACAGCCTGAGGGAGAATATTGAGACTGTCGACCAGAACCGCCCTCCTCTGAGAGTGATCAATGGCTACTCCATACTGGACCATCTAGGCACTGGGGCATTCGGCAGTGTGTTCAAGGTAGAGCCTCCCACTGAGCCATTCATCAGTGCCAACCTTAATGTGCCTGTATGAGTGGACACATGACAATTACAATGTGGTTACAATGTGGTTGTGATTGATGTGGCATGTCTGATTGTGCTTTGATTTCAAGGACTCATGATCACTAGAATTTTGCTACCTCTACATGCTTGAGTTTGAATTTGTACCATTTGGCATGACTATGGAGTGGTTTTAGTGCCAAAAGAAATTGAATCCGAAGTGTATTTTGGCACTAATATCACTCCACACATGTCTTTAACATTCTTTCTGGTATATTTTCTACCTGTTTGGTTTTGATTGTTGTTGTGGGTTGTTGTTGCGGTTGTGCTGAGAGGTGAGGAAACAGAGTGGTCAGAACCTTCTGGCTCTGAAGGAAGTGAATCTCCACAACCCTGCCTTCGGTAAAGATAAGAAGTCCAGAGACAGCAACGTGGAGAAGATAGTGTCTGAGCTCACCATCATTAAGGAACAGGTTAGCATTGGTTTACTATCGGCCAGATACAGTTGTTCATTTCTCACACGTTGCTTTTGTTTGTTGATATTCTACCATGGGGTTATATACAATATTACCTACAACACACCAGTCAGTACCTCTTTTTGAATGATGAGCACTCATGCTTTTTTTTCTCTGTTCCCTGAAGATGACCCATCCAAATGTTGTGAAATATTACAAGACATTCTTGAAAGGTAAGTATCAGACACACACCACTATTTTTTTAATTTCTGTATTTTTTTATTTAACATTTATTTAACTAGGCAAGTCAGTTAAGAATAAATTCTTATTTACAATGACAGCCTACCAAAAGGCAAAAGGCCTCCTGCGGGGACGGTGGCCTGGGATTAAAAATGAAAATAAATACAATATAAATATAGGACAAAACACACGTCACAACAAGTGAGACAACACTACATACATAACAGAACAGGGCTCCGGGCAGCCGAGCGGAAATGGAGGAAAACTCGCCTCCCTGTGGACCTGGCATCCTTTCACTCCCTCCTCTCTACATTTTCCTCCTCTGTCTCTGCTGCTAAAGCCACTTTCTACCACTCTAAATTCCAAGCATCTGCCTCTAACCTTAGGAAGCTCTTTGCCACCTTCTCCTCCCTCCTGAATCCTCCTCCCCCTCCCCCCCTCCTCCCTCTCTGCAGATGACTTCGTCAACCATTTTGAAAAGAAGGTCGACGACATCCGATCCTCGTTTGCTAAGTCAAACGACACCGCTGGTTCTGCTCACACTGCCCTACCCTGGGCTCTGACCTCTTTCTCCCCTCTCTCTCCAGATGAAATCTCGCGTCTTGTGACGGCCGGCCGCCCAACAACCTGCCCGCTTGACCCTATCCCCTCCTCTCTTCTCCAGACCATTTCCGGAGACATTCTCCCTTACCTCACCTCGCTCATCAACTCATCCCTGACCGCTGGCTACGTCCCTTCCGTCTTCAAGAGAGCGAGAGTTGCACCCCTTCTGAAAAAACCTACACTCGATCCCTCCGATGTCAACAACTACAGACCAGTATCCCTTCTTTCTTTTCTCTCCAAAACTCTTGAACGTGCCGTCCTTGGCCAGCTCTCCCGCTATCTCTCTCAGAATGACCTTCTTGATCCAAATCAGTCAGGTTTCAAGACTAGTCATTCAACTGAGACTGCTCTTCTCTGTATCACGGAGGCGCTCCGCACTGCTAAAGCTAACTCTCTCTCCTCTGCTCTCATCCTTCTAGACCTATCGGCTGCCTTCGATAATGTGAACCATCAGATCCTCCTCTCCACCCTCTCCGAGTTGGGCATCTCCGGCGCGGCCCACGCTTGGATTGCGTCCTACCTGACAGGTCGCTCCTACCAGGTGGCGTGGCGAGAATCTGTCTCCTCACCACGCGCTCTCACCACTGGTGTCCCCCAGGGCTCTGTTCTAGGCCCTTTCCTATTCTCGCTATACACCAAGTCACTTGGCTCTGTCATAACCTCACATGGTCTCTCCTATCATTGCTATGCAGACGACACACAATTAATCTTCTCCTTTCCCCCTTCTGATGACCAGGTGGCGAATCGCATCTCTGCATGTCTGGCAGACATATCAGTGTGGATGACGGATCACCACCTCAAGCTGAACCTCGGCAAGACGGAGCTGCTCTTCCTCCCGGGGAAGGACTGCCCATTCCATGATCTCGCCATCACGGTTGACAACTCCATTGTGTCCTCCTCCCAGAGCGCTAAGAACCTTGGCGTGATCCTGGACAACACCCTGTCGTTCTCAACTAACATCAAGGCGGTGGCCCGTTCCTGTAGGTTCATGCTCTACAACATCCGCAGAGTACGACCCTGCCTCACACAGGAAGCGGCGCAGGTCCTAATCCAGGCACTTGTCATCTCCCGTCTGGATTACTGCAACTCGCTGTTGGCTGGGCTCCCTGCCTGTGCCATTAAACCCTTACAACTCATCCAGAACGCCGCAGCCCGTCTGGTGTTCAACCTTCCCAAGTTCTCTCACGTCACCCCGCTCCTCCGCTCTCTCCACTGGCTTCCAGTTGAAGCTCGCATCCGCTACAAGACCATGGTGCTTGCCTACGGAGCTGTGAGGGGAACGGCACCTCAGTACCTCCAGGCTCTGATCAGGCCCTACACCCAAACAAGGGCACTGCGTTCATCCACCTCTGGCCTGCTCGCCTCCCTACCACTGAGGAAGTACAGTTCCCGCTCAGCCCAGTCAAAACTGTTCGCTGCTCTGGCTCCCCAAAGGTGGAACACACTCCCTCACGACGCCAGGACAGCGGAGTCAATCACCACCTTCCGGAGACACCTGAAACCCCACCTCTTTAAGGAATACCTAGGATAGGATAAAGTAATCCTTCTCACCCCCCTTAAAAGATTTAGATGCACTATTGTAAAGTGGCTGTTCCACTGGATGTCATAAGGTGAATGCACCAATTTGTAAGTCGCTCTGGATAAGAGCGTCTGCTAAATGACTTAAATGTAATGTAAATGTAAATGTAACATAAAGAGAGACCTAAGACGACAACATAGCAAGGCAGCAACACATGACAACACAGCATGGTAGCAACACAACATGGTAGCAGAACAAAATATGGTACAAACATTATTGGGCACGGACAACAGCCCAGAGGGCAAGAATGTAGAGACAACAATCACACAAAGCATTGAGTTAACATTATTAAGATATCAGCTTTTTAAATGGCTATGAACAATGTTTCAGGTGACAGGCTATACATTGTCATGGAGTTGATAGAAGGTGTTCCCCTCTGGGACCATTTCAACTCTCTGAAAGAGAAGGAGCAGCAATTCACAGAGGAGAGACTTTGGAACATATTCATCCAGGTAAGTATCGGCCTCCGTTGCTTTGCACTGACAACAAAGCTACTGTAACCGTGAATTCTCTCTTGGATAATTGCTATGAATGAATGAATCGTTCAATGCTATGATGTTGTTTACTAAAGAATGCATATCCCTGTTTTTTTTTTTTCTCCCAATGAAATTCCTCAGATGTGTCTGGCTTTAAGGTACCTGCACAAGGAAAAGAGGATCGTCCACCGAGACCTCACTCCTAATAACGTCATGCTGGGAGAGAGGGACAAAGTCACTATCAGTCAGTCAATCACCGTTGTCCTTTTCATGCTCTATTTCTCTCTCCTCATGGCATCTTCTACTAAAACCAGAGGCACACGTAAATATGAATGAGTCCAATCCTTCCGCAAACCACTTACCATTTGTTTTACGTACATCATGTCCTTATGCCTGAGGGTATACGTGTCGGTAAAACATTTGACCTGAATCCATTTCAGCTGACTTTGGGCTGGCTAAACAGAAACAGGAGAACAGCAAGCTAACATCAGTGGTTGGGACCATACTGTACTCCTGGTGAGTTATGTGTATAGTTGTTACTCATACTCGGGGGAGATTTCATGTAGATCTGTCCTGATGATGAAGTAGGTCGTCTCTTAAGGTATGACTGCCTTTATCAAGCTTCATTACTGACACTCCAATATCATTTGAATGATCTCTACAACTGCCATTTTGCATGTGTGTGTGTGTGCGTGTGCGTGTGTGTGTGTGTGCGTGTGTGTGTGTGTGTGTGTGTGTGTGTGTGTGTGTGTGTGTGTGTGTGTGTGTGTGTGTGTGTGTGTGTGTGTGTGTGTGTGTGTGTGTGTGTGTGTGTGTGTGTGTGTGTGTGTGTGTGTGTGTGTGTAGTCCAGAGATAGTGAAGAGTGAGCCATATGGGGAGAAGGCTGATGTCTGGGCTAGCGGATGTATCCTCTACCAGATGGCCACACTGAGGCCTCCATTCTACAGCAGCAACATGCTCTCCCTCGCCACCAAGGTAACATGCAAACGCACATATACACACACACTACTCA
Organism: Oncorhynchus keta; assembly: GCF_023373465.1. NCBI lineage: Eukaryota > Metazoa > Chordata > Actinopteri > Salmoniformes > Salmonidae > Oncorhynchus > Oncorhynchus keta. The sequence goes on from NC_068451.1 coordinate 10,187,265, forward strand.
CATAGGTTCTCTATGTATCTAGGGCTATTGTTGCTAAACTGTGGTTTGTGTTAGTAGATTGTGGAGGCAGTCTATGAACCAGTGGAGGAAGGCATTTTCTCAGAGAGAGTCACAGACATGATTAAATGGTAAGTATAAATATAGTATAAAAGTATTAAAATATGATGAAGTTAATTCATTTATGTTTCACTTAAAGATCTTTGATGTGGATAGCAAAGAGCTCCCATTGTATCAAATCAATGATGGACAATGCTTGATAAGATGCTACATTATCTGATTACTACCTAAATAACTCCAATAATACCCCTCAGCTGCCTGACAACCGACGCAGACTTGCGTCCAGACATTGTGGAAGTCAGCTCCAAGATCTCTGACATCATGATGAGGTTCATGGACAGTTTGTATACTTCCCAGAATGCTTTGGAGAGGAGGGCAGAGCGAGACAGGAAGCGAGCACAGAAGTACTTCCTGGAGAGCCATCGGGGCAGGGTCAGCTGCTGCCACTCCTCTAAAGACCAGGAGAAAACCAGTACTCGGACTGACTCTGAGTCCATGGTACCATATTTCTCTTTAGGCCACAGCTCAAATCAAAGCAAAAAAATACACAGCCAAGGTAAATCTTTCTTGGATTATATGGCCATAATTAATGTTTCTCATAACATTTGCTAACATCTTGATTATGATCTATGTGTTTATATAGATAATGGCTCACATAAAGATCTAGATCCCTCTCACATCAACATCTCCACTGTCTCGGGGTATAAAGATGCTGGTGAGCACTTGAATTCAATATGCTCACTTGAATTCAATATGCTCACTTGAATTTAGATCATTCAATTACAAGGAGTATTTCCAAGTGTAATGTTTGGATTGGAATCAATTTGTGTTTTTTTTTATTGTTAAAGGGCCGATAAAGAGTAGTGTCAGTGCTTCTGTGGTAGATGAACCAAACTTAGCTGGGTGAGTCTATATACGATCATACTCTGATATATTATATGTTGTTGAATGTTACCCATATCATCATTTCATCTGAAGAGTGCCTATACTGTTTGTCATGACAACAGTTTGTCAGTCAAGTGATAAAATAACCATCCTGTTTTCCTCAGTGGTGAGTTTGCTGTTCCGAAGCCAAAACCTCGACCAGGTAAATTGGGTCATTTTGAAGGATGTTCTTCTTTCCTCCTTCAACTTTGGTTAAGTGGGTTCAACTCAACTGATAAACATGTGGGTTTCATAGTGTCAGCAGGAATCTGTGTGTCTCAGAGGAAGGTTCGGCAGATCGATGATCCCGTCCAAAGACTCCTGGTACAGCTGCATAAGATCATTTACATCACTCAGGTAAGTCTATATGTACTTTAGATTTTTATTTGATTTAGAGTTCCGGTAATAATAATGAGAGCTATGTACCAGTTGGTTGGTGTATACAGTATGTCTAGACATTTGAGACATTATATTTTAAATCGTACTGTTTCTAACCAATTTATGTTCAGCTTCCCCCAGCTCTTCAGCACAGTGTCAAACGGCGGGCGATTGAGAGATTCAAAAAGTCCCTGTTCCACTACGAAAGCAGTCCCTACAATCTCAAGGTGGAGCTTAACAAGGTAAGTACAAGACACCAGGAACTTACAGCAACGTTAGAGCGGTCTGCCTCAACTATGGATTTGAGCTGCGGTAGTCAGCTTGGCATTGTAAGCCTATATACCAGTCTAGTTCATCTAACAGGTCATTTTGTTTCCAGCTGCTTCAGGGGTCTCCAGAGCTAATGGAGTCAGGCTCTGCCAGCTCAGACTGGTGGTCTCTGGTCCAGTCTTTTGGAGGAGACCATCTAGGTGCTGCCAAGCAAGCAGGGTTGGGTAGGTTACTTTCTAAATGTAATCCGTTACAGTTACTAGTTACCTGTCCCAAATTGTAATCGGTAACGTAATCTGATTACATTCAGTTACTTTTAGATTACTTTCCCCTTAAGAGGCATTAGAAGAAGGCAAAAATGTATGTTACCAATTGAACAACGTCTATTGCAGGATAAATCAATGTTAAAGTTTACATAGCTGGCCATATATGGATGTTACATTTGACTTTATGGGTTGGTTATGTAGACTTCTTCTAACCCAACGCTTTCTACTACATATAATAATACCATTAAATTATATCTTTACATTAAAAACCAAAGTATATCAGAATTCCAGTCATTCCAATAAATGTTTTCCACCCTGGATCTTCAAAAATAGGACATGGAAATGTGGAAGTATAGATTAGCCAAATTGTTTTACCTGAGCGTGACCCCAAAACTAACGACTTATTAGCCAGCCCTACTCTGTTGTTTATGATTTATGATTGTTATCATGGAGGACTGATTGGGCTTATTGATTCGAGTTGAAAAATAAATAAAATAAAATAAAATTCCGCTCTCATGGAATGGCATGCTTTGAGCACTACTGAAAAGTGCTATTTACATGTGAAAAAGGATTGCCATATGCTACATTTGCTATAGGCCTATTGTTTACCTTTTTGTTGGTGACAATTTGATATCTTGATAATATGCAGCTGCTTAAATCCACAGATGAAACAATAACAAAACGGCCGCCCCGCCTCTTTTGGTAAAAAAAAGCTGAGGGATGGGCCTGGAGAAATGTAACCACTCTCAAATTCATAGACAGAGCTATGGATGCAAGGACTGACCATCCATGATATCAACATTATTGTTTTAACCATGTTATGAGGCTATACAGTGTTTGTTTATAAACATTGGAGTAAAACAAGCTTATATTTTGGGTTCTCATGGAGTGTGACAGTTGAACTAAGCTCATGAGGCATTTATACGTTTTTTCACTGGCTGTCCACTGGTTTCAAAAATAATGAATGATGGGCATCTTCCTAAATTCAAACATTCTTGGGTTCAAATACACATTTAGGTTTGTGAACAGCCATCCACAACAACCACAATCCGTATGGCGCAAATAGCTAAATGAGAGAGCAGCAGTGTGATTCACATCAATGCGCTATGTAGATATCAATAATAAGTGATATCCGTATCCACGTAGACGACACAACTACTGTCATCCTTTCCTTCAAGTTGGATAATCTTTGGATGCCGACAGCAGTCGCACCATTGGAAGACATAGCTTGGACTGTAACCTACAAAAGCTTATTCCTGCTCTTTTCCCGCGACCCAGCAAACACATTTGGTGTGTCATCATAGTGGTCTCTGAGTTGTGGTCAGACTCGCTCAGGTGGAACAAAATTAAACTTGGACCTTTTTTCAATGCTGATTTGAACGTCATTGAGAAAACAGAGAAGTGTCAAAGATTTTTTTTCTCACAAACATCCTTTCTGAATTTAAAAGTAATCCTTGAAGTAATTATCTAGTTTTTCCAAAGTATCTGTAATCTGATTACAATATTTTTGCTGGTAACGGATTAGTTACTTTATTTTATTTTATCCCGTACATGTAATCCATTACTCCCTAACCTCATTACTACCCATTACTACCCTAACCTCAGTGCTAGTGCATACTGGTGGTTAACGTAGTGTCACGATCATTATAATGAGTGGACCAAGATGCAGCGTGGTATGGTTCAACCCTCTTTATTTTGAAGAGAAACTCAAAGAAAACAATGAAACATGAAGCTACACTAGTGCTCACAGGCAACTATACATAGTCAAGATCCCACAAAGGGGAAATGGCTGCCTAAATATTATCCCCAATCAGAGACAACGATAAACAGCTGCCTCTGATTGGGAACCAGACCAGGCCAACATAGAAATATAATCACCTAGATGACCCACCCTAGTCACACCCCGACCTAACCAACATAGAGAATAAAAAGCTCTCTATGGTCAGGGTGTGACATGTAGCAACCTAACAGAATACTGAGCCAAGAACCAAAGCTACGTGATGAGTGTTGCGTTCTCATGTTATCTCCCATGGGGGTTGCTATAACCCTTGTCTAGGTGTTTAGAAGCCTAAAATGTAACCTTGTGCTACAGGTGATATGGAAAATGGTGATCTCAAGGAGGGAATCAGCTATGAGCAGATGCAGGTTAATATCAGTTTTTTTTATTGTATAGAAATAAATACAATAGGATAGCCTGTTGTAGTTGACATATTTCTGGACATGTGGATGTCTATGTCTGGCTGAAACTGTGAATCTGGTTAGGAAATATGCTACAAGTGATCTTTCATTTCAGGCCATTATAGAGGAGGTTCTGGAGGAGAATGGATACTACAACGCAATGAGGATTGACCAGGGTGCAACAGGGACAAACAAGTGACCTTCATCCTTATAAATCATATCTTCATTGGCATGCTAGTGTTTTGCAGTCACACTGTCGAAATGGGCTAGCACTACATTTCTGTGAGAGGCTGATAACCTTGAGAAGGAAGTAGATCAATGATACACAGTCTGCATAAAGGGGAAGTGTTTCACGACAGGCTCAAACAGACAAATAGTACTGATTTCGGGTCAAAGAAAGCAGTCATACGTCTTCAACACATATGCATATTAGACTATTTATGGCCTATGAAATTGAAGCTGTATGGTCACTTGGAGTTTTTCCTCTTTGAGTTTGCACTGAGCTAATGTACTCATGCATTGATCATATGTACAAATCTATACAGATTCTAGGGTCTTTCTCAGTGTTGTGTGAGGTTTGTGTGGTTATTTTGTGATCTCTCTCTCTCTCTCTCTCTCTCAGGTTACACTTTCTTTAACTCTAAGTAGACTCAGGATAGGGATATTACTGCTTTATCTCTGGTATTGTCTGACCTGCATCAGACGGCATGTTCCTAATGTCGCTATACAATGACGTGTTTGTTGTTGTTGTTGTTGTTGTTGTTGAGGACTTTTGCACAGTTAAATAGTCTACTTCCAGATGATATTCTATGTTAAATGTTATAAATTGTACATTTTCATTTGTTTCTAAACAGCTATGCTTTGAAGAAATCTCAGGTGAAGCGAGATGCACTTTCTACCTATGTTTAACTTTCTTCAGACAGGTATCCGTGTCCTCAGGTCTGTGTGTTAATAGAAACTATTGCATGTATTTCCATTACATGGGAAATAAATATATTGCTGTGGAGAATTATGTTTGTATGTCTGGCTTTAGATTATTCAATTAAATGTATTTATAAAGCCCTTCTTACATCTGCTGATGTCACAACATGCTGTACAGAAACCCAGCCTAAAACCCCAAACAGCAAGCAATGCAGGTGTAGAAGCACGGTGGCTAGGAAAAACTCCCTAGAAAGGTCCGAACCAAGGAAGAAACCTAGAGAGGAATCAGGCTATGAGTAGTGGCCAGTCCTCTTCTGGCTGTACCGGGTGGAGATTATAACAGAACATGGCCAAGATGCTCAAATGTTCATGGATGACCAGCAGGGTCAAATAATAATAATCACAGTGGTTGTCGAGGGTGCAACAAGTCAGCACCTCAGGAGTAAATGTCAGTTGGCTTTTCATAGCTGAACATTCAGAGTATCTCTACCGCTCCTGCTGTCTCTAGTGAGTTGAAAACAGCAGGTCTGGAACAGGTAGCACGTCCGGTGAACAGTTCAGGGTTCCATAGCCGCAGGCAGAACAGTAAAAACTGGAGCAGCGGCACGGCCAGGTGGACTGGGACAGCAAGGAGTCATCTGGCCAGGTAGCCCTGAGGCATTCTCACAGGACACCGGATAAGACAGGAGAAATACTCCAGATATAACAGACTGACCCTAGCCCCCCGACACAAACTACTGCAGCATAAATACTGAAAGATGAGAAAGGAGGGGTCGGGAGACACTGTGGCCCCATCCGACGATACCCCCGGACAGGGCCAAACAGGCAGGATATAACCCCACCCACTTTGCCAAAGCACAGCCCCCACACCACTAGAGGAATATCTTCAACCACCAACTTACCATCCTGAGACAAGGCCGAGTATAGCCCGCAAAGATCTCCGCCACTGCACAACCCAAGGGGGGCGCCAACATGGACAGGAAGATCACGTCAGTCACTCAACCCACTCAAGTGACACACCCCTCCTAGGGACAGCATGGAAGAGCACCAGTAAGCCAGTGACTCTAGCCCCTCTAGCTCCTGTAATAAGGTTAGAGGCAGAGAATCCCAGTGGAGAGAGGGGAACAGGCCAGGCAGAGACAGCAAGGGAGGTTCGTTGCTCCAGTACCTTTCCATTAACCTTCACACTCCTGGGCCAGACTACACTCAATCATAGGACCTATTGACGAGATGAGTCTTCATTAAAGACTTAAAGGTTGAGACCGAGTCTGCGTCTCTCACATGGGTAGGCAGCCCATTCCATAAAAATTGAGCTCTATAGGAGAAAGCCCTGCCTCCAGCTGTTTGCTTAGAAATTCTAGGGACAGTAAGGAGGCCTGCATCTTGTGACCATAGCGTATGTGTAGGTATGTACGGCAGGACCAAATCGGAGAGATAGGTAGGAGCACCCAATGTATTGCTTTGTAGGTTAGCAGTAAAACCTTGAAATCAGCCCTTGCCTTAACAGGAAGCCAGTGTAGAGAGACTAGCACTGGAATAATATGATTTTTAAAAAAAGGTTCTAGTCAAGATTCTAGCAGCTGTGTTTAGCACTAACTGAAGTTTATTTGGTGCTTTTTATCCAGGTAGCCGGAAAGTAGAGCATTGCAGTACTCTAACCTAGAAGTGACAAAAGCATTGGATACATTTTTCTGCATCATTTTTGGACAGAAAGTTTCTGATTTTTGCAATGTTACGTAGATTAAAAAAGCTGTCCTTCAAACAGTTGTGATATGTTCATCAAAAGAGAGATCAGGGTCCAGAGTAACGCCGAGGTCTTTCACAGTTTTATTTGAGACGACTGTACAACCATCAGGATTAATTGTCAGATTCAACAGAAGATATCTTTGTTTCTTGGGACCTTTTAACAAGCATCTCTGTTTTGTCCGAGATTAAAAGTAGAACATTTGCAGCCATCCACTTCCTTATGTCTGAAACGCAGGCTTCCAGGGAGAGCAATTTTGGGGCTTCACCATGTTTCATCGAAATGTACAGCTGTGTGTCATCCGCATAGCAGTGAAAGTTAACATTATGTTTCCGAATGACATCACCAAGAGGTCAAATATATTGTGAAAACAATAGTGGTCCTAAAACAGAACCTTGAGGGACATCAAAATGTACATTTGATTTGTCAGAGGACATACCATCCACAGAGGCAAACTGATATCTTTCCGACAGATAAGATCTAAACCAGGCCAGAACTTGTCCGTGTAGACCAATTTGGATTTTCAATTTCTCTAAAAGAATGTGATGATCGATGGTATCAAAAGCAGCACTAAGGTCTAGGAGCACGAGGACAGATGCAGAGCCTAGGTCTAACACCATTAAAAGGTCAATTACAACCTTCACAAGTGCAGTCTCAGTGCTTTGATGGGGTCTAAAACCAGACTGAAGCATTTCGTAAACATTGTTTGTCTTCAAAAAGGCAGCTTTTAATTTAAAAATTGAGAGGAATGGGAGATTCGATATAGGCCGCTAGTTTGTCATATTTTCTGGGTCAATGTTTGGCTTTATTAAGAGAGGCTTTTTACTGCCACTTTTAGTGAGTTTGGTACACATCCGGTGGATATTTATTATGTTCAACATATGAGGGCCAAGCACAGGAAGCAGCTCTTTCAGTAGTTTAGTTGGAATAGGATCCAGTATGCAGCTTGAAGGTTTAGAGGCCATGATTATTTTCATCAATGTGTCAAGAGATATAGTACAAAAACACTCCCTTGATCCTAGGTCTTGTGCAGACTCGGGACAACTGAGCTTTGGAGCTTTGAAGTGAAAGTCATCCTCTCTTGGGGAATGATGCTTTTTAGTTAGCTTTGCAACAGTATCAAAAATACATTTTGGATTGTTCTTATTTTCCTCAATTAAGTTGGAAAAATATGATGATCGAGCAGCAGTGAGGACTCTTTGATACTGCACGGTACTGTCTTTCCAAGCTAGTCGGAAGACTTCCAGTTTGGTGTAGCGCCAATTCCGTTCCAATTTTCTGGAAGCTTGCTTCAGAGCTCGGATATTTTCTGTATACCAGGGAGCTAGTTTCTCATGACAAATGTTTTTTGTTTTTAGGGGTGCGACTGCATCTATGGTATTGCTCAAGGTTAAATTTAGTTCCTCAGTTAGGTGGTTAACTGATTTTTGTACTCTGATGTCCTTGGGTAGGCGGAGGGAGTCTGGAAGGGCATCTAGGAGTCTTTGGGTTGTCAGAGAATTTATAGCACGGCTTTTGATGATCCTTGGTTGGGGTCTGAGCAGATTATTTGTTGCGATTCCAAGCGTAATAAAATGGTGGTCCGATAGTCCACAATTATGAGGAAAAACATTGATAACATTTATTCCACGGGACAAAACTAGGTCCAGAGTATGACTGTGGCAGTGAGTAGGTCCAGCAACATGTTGGACAAAACCCACTGAGTCGCTGATGGCTCCAAAAACCTTTTGGAATGGGTATTAAAGTCACCAAAAATGTTAATATTATCTGCCATGACTACAAGGTCCGATAGGAATTCAGGGAACTCAGTGAAGAACGCTGTATATGGCCCAGGAGGTCTGTAAATAGTAGCTATAAAAAGTGATTGAGTAGGCTGCATAAATTTCATGACTAGAAGCTCAAAAGACGAAATCATTGTTTTTTGGTTGTTGTAAATTGAAATTTGCTATCATAAATGTTAGCAACACCTCCGCCTTTGCGGGATGCGCAGGGGATATGGTCACTAGTGTAACCAGGAGGTGAGGCCTCATTTAACACAGTAAATTCATCAGGCGTAAGCTATGTTTCAGTCAGGCCAATAACATCAAGATTGTGATCAGTGATTAGTTCATTGACTATAACTGCCTTGGAAGTGAGGGATCTAACATTAAGTAGCCCTATTTTGAGGTGTGAGGTATCACAATCTTTTTCAATAATGGCAGGAATGGAGGTGGTCTTTATTTCAGTGAGATTGCTATGGCAAACACCGCCATGTTTAGTTTTGCCCAACCTAGGTCGAGGCACAGACATGGTCTCAATGGGAATAGCTGAGCTGACTACACTGACTGTGCTAGTGGCAGACTCCACTAAGCTGGCAGGCTAGCTAACAGCCTGCTACCTGGCCTGCAACCTATCCCATTGTGGAGCTAGGGGAGTTAGAGCCCTGTCTATTTCGTAGATAAGATGAGAGCACTCCTCCAGCTAGGATGGAGTCCGTCACTCCTCAACAGGCCAGGCTTGGTCCTGTTTGTGGGTGAGTCCCAGAAAGAGGGCCAATTATCTACAAATTATATCTTTTGGGAGGGGCAGAAAACAGTTTTCAATCAGCAATTGAGTTGTGAGACTCTGCTGTAGAGCTTATCACTCCCCCTAACTGGGAGGGGGCCAGAGACAATTACTCGATGCCGACACATCTTTCTAGCTGATTTACACGCTGAAGCTGTTGCGCCACTCTTGAATCTTTCATATTATTGTGTTTATACAGTAGTTTTTCCAGAGGCCATGAGTGTAATTCTCAACGAAGACCACAGGGGGCAGTATCAACCTTTGTATGGAGCACTGGATCGTGTAAATATTTTTTTGTTTTTGTTTAAATGAGTCAGACACACCCAGGGTATATATAGTTTCAAGACTTTAATAGACCAATAACTATCTGAAATATGATCATAATCAATATCACAAAAAAAGCACCAATGCCGTTCACCATAGAGATAAAAATAACCATACAACGGTATGTAGAATACATGTTGACATGGTGAGAGTAATAGCACTTACTTAACAAAGCCAATCATGCAAGACTTGAAATAATGGAAACTTGATGCCCCTTACTTTAGAATAGGAAACGTGTTTTAAAATCTCTCGTACATTTGTGACCCACCCACACACACACACACCTAGTAATGACCTCTGAAAAATGCATTGTCATGCCCTTGCCCCTGTGTCGCACCACAATGGAATGTCTAGTCACAATTCACGCGAATTCCACTCCCGTCCGTATAGAAAGGCTCTGTGTGAGGTTAATACGTTAAGCTACTCTCTAGTACTGCAATGCACTGTATGTATTCAAACCATCTTCTAAGCACCTTATGATACTGACCAATACACAGGCTGGTCCTGTTATATCTCCAGTCACATCCAGTTATGAGTATTCTCTTTTTCTCTCTGTATGTACATCACAACTAAGTACTGCAGCATGATTCTATTTACAATTCCCTTTATATATTCAACTCTGAATACACTGTTTTCACTGGTATTGTTCACGTTTGACCATCCTCATCATTTCCTTTCCGGGACATCCCATTGGAGGTATATATTTTCTTTCTCGTAAGGTTTTCAAGCAAACAGGCCAGTGTCTATGTACTGTGTGGACATGGTGTGTGTGTGATGTTCTTGTCTGCTCTCTGCTCCTCCTCTGACTGCTTCTGCAGGTTCTCCATCTCCTCCAGCATCTCCTGGATAAGAGGAGGCATGGAACCTGGGATCTCCATCTTCAACGTCACCACTCGCTCAGCTCCTGTGTAATTAGAAGGGAAAATGTCAATGACACTTTACAGAGTGTTCGAAGTGTCTCTGAACTATATCGCTTAACCATATCACTCCCATCAGAGGCAGATTTCCTTTCTTTTCCCTATTTACCCCACCTCCACCAGCATGTCTGAAAGGGTTTTTACACTGACTAGACTTGTTGCCCACACTGACCTCCACAGGTCACCCGATTTTCTACTTTTCTCTTTACTCTACATCCTTAAATTAGCCTTGGATGTGGTTGGATGTTCACTGGTGTTGTAAAATCACAGTTTTTTTATTTCACCTTTATTTAACCAGGTAGGCAAGTTGAGAACAAGTTCTCATTTACAATTGCGACCTGGCCAAGATAAAGCAAAGCAGTTCGACAGGTACAACGACACAGAGTTACACATGGAGTAAAACAAACATACAGTCAATAATACAGTATAAACAAGTCTATATACGATGTGAGCAAATGAGGTGAGAAGGGAGGTAAAGGCAAAAATGGCCATGGTGGCAAAGTAAATACAATATAGAAAGTAAAACAGTATGTATGTCATAACACCTGGTTATAACAGTCATGGCCAAAGTAAGTGTCATGGCCAATAGGGAGTTGACCTCTAACCTTTGGCGCTGATGCTGCGCAGGTCGGTTATCTTCATGAGGACCTTGGGGAACATGAGGGGCATGCTGGGCCGGCGTTTACGGGAGTAGATCTTCAAGGCCTCCAGTAAGGGCTCTTGCAGGACCTCCACCTTAGACGGCTCCTCCAGGTCCTGGCGGTCTGACACAGGAGAAACATTGTCCGTGTGACACCGACACATCATTCATCTGCTAATTCAGCTCATCTATTTTGTTTGTGTGACTCCTCTACGTGGCCTATATGTATCGATACACAAAAACGACAATGCGGTTCATTTATTGGAGTAAATACTAAAAGTACATTCATAAAACAACAAAAAAGATTGTTTTATATGGAATGTGAACTTTCTGCCTGTACTGAAGCTATGGCTAGTTGCAGTACCTCCAGACACCAGGCAGATGGCGCTGAGTAGGCCACTTTCTGTGTCATCCATCTCCAAGGGCAACAGCTGGCCGGCGAAGGTGAACACCTGGTCTGTGAGCGGGCCAAAGCCAGCGTTGTGGATCTGTGTACGGGTCAAGGTCAGCCCGTCTGAGAAGGTCATAGTGTCCTGGTCAGGTGTGTACCTCGTACAGATCCGCAGAATCTACAGGAGACAGAGGGGACATGAGGGGGAGTACAGAAAGTATAGAAAGGGACAGTATACTCAGTATAGAAAAAGGTAATGGTGAGATGCATGTTCAAGAAGAGGGGGATGGAAATTAAAATACTAAAAGACATGAAAGACAGTTCAGGCAAAGAGAAAAAGAGAGTGAAAGAGAGAGAGAGGGAAGTATAGAGGTAAAACACATACCTATATGGAGTCTGCATAAGAAAAAATAGAGAGAGAGATCAGGTTGAGAGAGATAGAGATAGACATACCAGGTAGAGAAAGATAGAGGGATCAGGTCAAGAGAGAGAGAGAGAGAAAGAGAGACCGATCAGGTTGAAAGAGATAAACAGATAGGAAGAGCAGGTCGAAAGAGATAGACAGATCAGGTCGAGAGAGAAATAGAGAAAGAGGGATCCAGTAGAGAGAGATAGAGAAAGAGATAAAGGGATCAGGTAGAGAGAGATAGAGAAATATATAGACAGATCAGGTCGAGATCGAGAAAGACATAGAGGGATCAGGTCGAGAGAGATAGAGAAAGAGATAAGACAGATCAGGTCGAGAGAGATAGATAGAGAAAGACAGATCAGGTAGAGAGTGTCATGACGTTGGCCTGGGGGGTAGGTTTATGACAGTCATAAATAACTCTTCCCCCCTTTTTCCTCTCTCTACCCTACTGAGGTTACATTTGCAAAACCCTTGGTTAACATAGAGTTTCTGAGAACGTCAGAAGGTGGGGGGGGGATTAACTATATTCTGGTAATCCGACCAATGGAACATATGCGGTGGTACTTAATGAATATGATGTAAGTTCGGTGGTCAATCAAGACATTCTCATCAATGATCAGATGACATAAACTCTACAGTGGAAAGTCTACACATCAGAGTTATCGGATTCACATGGAATTGTTGTTCAATTTAAATGTTTGAATATGAAATTATTTGTGATGGGATGAAATGTGATGTTAGCTTCTAAAATGAGAGATTTGGGTTTTCATAAGATAGGGCTGCTCAGTCAGTGGCCCGCCCCTGTGAAGGGACATGGGCTATAAAACTTTTCAAACACGTCCTCCTCTCCCTTCCTATATAAGCCCTTGACGACAATATAACTTCCTGTTCCGAGGATGTAGGACGACGGTCCTATGTCAGAATGGTTCAGATAATAACTACAGAACGAAGCCAACATCAGCGTGAGCTTCAGTTGCAAAGGGTATGAACTTTGAACTCTTATTCACTACCGAAGTGATACCTCCTAGCCGTTGAGTTAGCAACAGCAGATGCAACGAGGGTTAGGAAGGAACAGACAGTGTATCCCGTCTATCACCCAACGACGTTACTACAATGTATCCAATTGACAACCAGAGACATTCTTCAAAGGACTCGGTTTGGCAACACGGCCTTCCATCTACCACCAACCTACCGAAGCGCAGCTCAGAGTAAATATTTATTGCATTTTCCTTTTCCAAATGGGCGGTAATTTAGAATGCATAAGATTCTGTATTTACGATAGCACAGCTTTTTCCCTTTGTTCCTCAGTCTTCCCGCTCTTTCACTCAAACCCAGCCCCTTTTCCTTTGTGTAACAAGCTGTCATATCTGTTCCGCCCGCTAGGGACGTTTTTCTTTATGACGTAATTTGTAATCAAGTTATGATTTAATTATGTGTATGTGTAATTCTGTGTGATTAGTTAGGTATTTAGTAAATAAATGATTAAACCCAATTTTGTATTATTGCTGATTCAACTTGTGAGCCAGGGTTCGTGCGGATAACCAAGAATTTACCATTTTCAGATGAGAATGAATTAAGGTGAGGATTAATGTTGACTGCTATTGGTGTAAAATATTACTCGGTCTTTAAGAGTTTATTCGGAAGATAACAACTCTATAAATATTATTTTGTGGTGCCCGGCTCTCTCCTTAATTACATTTACATGATTAGCTCAATCAGGTAATAGTAATTACGGAGAAATTAATTTATAGAATAGTATGTCATATTACTTAATCCGGCATAGCCAAAGACACGACAAGAGAGATAGAGAAAGAGATAGACAGATCAGGTCGAGAGAGATAGAGAAAGAGATAGACAGATCAGGTTGAGAGAGATAGAGAAAGAGAGAGGGATCAGGTAGAGAGAAATATAGAAAAAGAGACAGATGAGAAAGAGAGGGGGATCATGTAGCAAGAGAGATAGATGGATCAGGTAGAGAGAGATAGTGAGAGATATAGAAAGAGAGAGGGATCAGGTAGAGAGAGATAGAGAAAGAGATAGACAGATCAGGTTGAGAGAGAGATAGAGAAAGAGAGAGGGATCAGGTAGAGAGAAATATAGAAAAAGAGACAGATGCGAAAGAGAGGGGGATCATGTAGCAAGAGAGATAGATGGATCAGGTAGAGAGAGATAGTGAGAGTTATAGAAAGAGAGAGGGATCAGGTAGAGTGAGATAGAGAAAGAGATAGACAGATCAGGTTGAGAGAGATACAGATAGAAGGATCAGGTAGAGAGAGATAGAGATCAATCTGCACAGTAATTATCCCTGCACGCCTCATTAGAAACCACCTCAGTAATGTAAAATAAACATGATAACGCTTTGATTTCAGATTAAAGCGTTCCCATCGAGCAAATAAAGCCATGAGTGAATCACCATGGTGCAGCTAGTGAGAATCTATCTACCAACCTTTGATGGTGCACAGAGTTGACAATGAAAACCAGAAGATATCGGGAGATGAAAGAGAATAAAACATGCCTTCAGAGGTAACACTCTGTCTGAACCCACCACCACTGTGTCTGTCTTCAGCATAAACGTATGCTGAGACAACAGCAGATCCATAGTGTCTGCACCAAACAGCACACTGTGGCTGATAGACAATGGAACAGCAGATCCATAGTGTCTGCACCAAACAGCACACTGTGGCTGATAGACAATGGAACAGCAGATCCATAGTGTCTGCACCAAACAGCACACTGTGGCTGAACCCTTCTAACACCACACAGCCCAGTTGTTGAGGTGCGAGATGTGCTTTGGAGATGTGGACGTACACACACATATATATCCCCTCACGCATACAGTATATACACACAAATGTACAGTACACACACACACACACCGCTCACCAGAATGTCCAGACAGGCCGCTTTGAGGAGGGTGATCTGGTCAGTTATAGTCAGGCCGGTGAAGCCAGGAACCCGTTTGGCAAACTCCACAACCTTGATGATACATTTGGTGGCCAGCTCACTGAACTTATCCCACAGCCCCAGGTCCAACTGGATCCTAGTGTCTGAGCTTGAGTTCTACAGAGAGAGGGAGGGGGGGGGTAAAGGAGAGATGAGAGATAGAGAATAGGGGGATAGATAGAGGGAGGGAGAGAGAAGGTGGGGCAGAGAGAGGAGGGGAAGGGTAAAGGAGAGATGAGAGATAGAGAATAGGGGGATAGATAGAGGGAGGGAGAGAGAAGGGGGTGGGCAGAGAGAGAGGGATGGGATGAAGCGAGAAAATCACGAGAAAACAAAAAGAGAATTACTTGACACATTGGAAAGAGTTTACAAAAAAACTGTGCAAACTAGAATGCTATTTGGCCCTAAACAGAGAGTGCACAGTGGCAGAATACCTGACCACTGTGACTGACCAAAAATGAAGGTAATCTTTGACTATGTACGGACTCAGTGAGCATAGCCTTGCTATTGAGAAAGGCTACCGAAGGCAGACCTCGCTCTCAAGAGAAGACAGGCTAAGTGCACACTGCCCACAAAATGAGGTGGAAACTGAGCTGCACTTCCTGACCTCCTGCCCAACGTATGACCATATTAGAGACACATTTTTACCTCAGATTACACAGACCCACATAGAAAGCAAAAACAAATCAAATGTTGATAAACTCCCATATGAGTTGGTTGAAATACCACCGTGTGCCATCACAGCAGCAAGATGTATGACCTGTTGCCACAAGAAAAGGGATAGAACAAACACCATTGTAAATACAACCTATATTTACGTTGATTTATTTCCCCTTTTGTACATTTAACTGTTTGCATATCATTACAACACTGTATATAAAAATATTATGACATTTCAAATGTCTTTATTCTTTTGGAACTTTTGTGAGTGTAATGTTTACTGTTCATTTTTTATTGTTTATTTCAGTTTTGTTTATTGTCTATTTCACTTGCTTCGGCAACATACGTTTCCCAAGCCAGTAAATTGAATTGAAAAGAAAGAAAGGAAAAAATAAAAAAAAATATATATATAGAGAGAGAGAGAGAGCAATTAGTTCTGAGTATTATCTCAACAATACAACCAGTATGATCCATTTAGATGAATGGACTTTGGTCCAGGGATAGTGCTTCTGAGCGCCAACAGAGACAGGCTTAAACGGAACACTATCCATGACGCATGTCATTTGTATCTATGGTGCCAACCCGGCAGTGGCTGTTACTCACTGTAGTGTATTTGCCCAACTGGCAGAGGGAAGGGAATGTCTCTCTATGAGCCCTACAGATATTCTCCACTACACCGCCCAGTTCCGCTGTCAGCTCATATGTCTCGATGATGGTCATCTTGGGAGTCTCCTTCTTCTTGCTCCGGTCATTCCTGACAGCTGGGAAGAGAGGATGAAATATGAACGGAGATAACTCCAGAAGAAAATGAAAATGAAATTGAATTGGTTGCAATAGCTAAGTTGGTTGGATCGTGGCGCTTGTAACACAATACCTCTGGTGTGATTTCCCTTGTGGGCAACACCTGCAGAATATATAGTAGGTGTTAACAGCAAAGAGTCTGTTAAATGGCCATATTTTTCTAAACAAGCCGTGCACATTTACCAATGAGTGTGTAAGTCATGTAAAAAAAGAATCACGTTGCCTTCCAACTGATCTATAAATCACGTCAACGTACTTCGACCATTGGTTTTCAACACAGGCCACTCGTTTTACTGAGCCGGATCTCAGGGAGAGATACATCTTTAAGCACCTGGTCTCCTCAGACAGACGCACGCCTCGGACGGATCTGTGCAGTCAATGGATAATCTACTTGAGTCTACCCTACTTCCTGCAATCACTGTGTAAACCCTTCACTCTGGGCTGTATTTACACACCAATCAGTGACAGCGGCAGACGATGGAGCAGCAGTAGTAGTAGTAGCCGTTACATACTAGCCACATGGCCACAAGGCTGATGCGTGTGCTGATGGATTTATGTAATGCTGACATGCTGGGTAGAAGGGATTAATGACATTCAGAATAGCAGGCATCCATCACCATGACACCATCCCCCTACCCACAACAGAGATTGTATCTGGGTCAGTGCTCCTTCTGGGAAATGGTGTTTGAAGTGCTGTCATGTGTTTGGACAGAGGAGGTGGAATTCATTTTCTTGGAAAACGTTCGGACGGCAGAAGCATTGACATGATTAGACAGGTGTTTAGGTACGGTGCCTTCAGAAACTTTTCACACCCTTTGACATTTTCCACATTTTGTTGAGTTAAAACTAACTCTGTGTGCAATAATGGTGTTTAACATGATTTTTTGAATGACTACCCCATCTCTTTACCCAACACATTACAATTATCTGTAAGGTCCCTTAGTCGAGCACTGAATTTCAAGCACAGATTCAACCACAAAGACCAGGGAGGTTTTCCAATGCCTTGCAAAGGGAACCTATTGGTAGATGGGTAAAAACAAAAAGAAGCAGACATTGAATATCCCTTTGAGCATAGTGAAGTTATTCATTACACTTTGGATGAATCAATACACCCAGTCACTGCAAAGATACAGGCGTCCTTGAAGGAGTTGACGGAGAGGAAGGAAAGCGCTCAGGGATTTCACTGTGAGGCTTATGGGGATTTTAAACCAGGTACAGAGTTAAATGGCGCTGCTTGGAGAAAACTGAGGATGGATCAACAACATTGTAGTTACTCCAAAATACTAACCTAAATGACGGAGTGAAAAGAAGGAAGCCTGTACAGAATACAAATATTTCAAAACAGTCTCTAAGAGCTTTGCAAACCTGGACTGTATAATATTTTCACATTATTTTTTAAATACTTCAAGCTCTGTCAAGTTGGATGTTGATCATTGTCAGACAGACATTTTCAAGTCTTGCCATAGATCTTCAAGCCAATTTAAGTCAAATTACCCAGAAAGACTGTAATCGCTGCCAAAGTTGATTCTAACATGTATTGACACTGGGGGTTGAATACTTATCTAATCAAAATATATGAGCGTTTTATTTTCCATTAAGTTAAAAAAAAATATCTAGAATTTTTCTTCCACTTCAACATTTCACTGTATTTTGTGTAGATCGTTGACAAAAAGTGACATTTAAAGGTGCACTATGCAGAAATCGATACTCCATTTCCTGGTTGCTAGAACTGTAATAGTTTGCTTAATTTCAGTTTATGTGACAAAATAAGATAGTATAGCAAAGAGAATCATTGTACCATCTAAACCGCTGTGAAATATATTTTCCATTACCAAAATTATTTTTTGTTCAGCTGTCTGACGCTGGTGTACAAAACTAAAGTAAAAGACAAAACAAACAAAACTTAAGAACGGGACGCATAGAAATAGCACACCTAGAACAGATCTACCACTTCTTAGAATTGCTTTCAAGTGGAATGATAGATCTAGAACCCATATTTCTAAGTGAATTTGGTCGACTCGCCCAAAAGTTACATATTGTCACAATCAATTTTAATCCCAATTTGTAACACACCAAAACGTGGAAAAAGTCAAGGGGTGTGAACACTTTCTGAAGGCACTGAGTACATTGGGTAAGAATTTTCTGAAAACGTTTGGGAATATTGCATAGCAGTGTTTAGCAGTTTTGGGGTATATCACAGAGGAGTTGGACGTTGTTTAGAAATGTTGCTCTTCAGTGGTTGAATGGAGACACTCTGAAATATTATTGACACTTACATTCCTTGGACATGCCCGCGGCGAAGCACCTCTGTAGCCGGCAGTACTGACAGCGGTTCCTGGTGATCTTATTGATGATGCAGTTACTGTCCCGGTGGCACGTGTAAACCATGTTCTTCTGGACACTTCTACGGAAGAAACCCTGGGAGGCACCAACGGAAAGGATAATAATATGTTTTCAATAGAGGAGACATCTCCCTTGTACTTTCAGCTACCAGCAGCCGACATTCTACAGACGTCTGAAAGGAGCTCGAATAACTTTGGAGGTGGTAGTGTTAATACATCACCCTCCGAATACATATATCCTTCTAAAATGAGGACGTTAAAGGGACACTTCGGGAATTTTGGTATCCACAATTTCATCTGACTCTGGGGATGTAGGTAAAGGGCCTCATTGCCAAAATCCCCAAGTATCCCTTTAACATCAACATGTGTTTTCCATATGCAAAGAAGAAAACAAACGACTTGTAAATACCTCATACCTAATGAATGACTGTTATCACACAATCACAATGACATTAGAGGAAGAAAAAAACCACAGGCCAAATGGAACCGGAATCATGTTGTGAAACACATCAATAGTGTAGGGTGTAGCAGGGTAACACCACACGTGTTGTGTCTGACGCCTGTCCATAGTCAGTCGATAGTATTGACTGGTGCTGTGTGATCCCGACACATGAGCTGTTTTATCAGGGCCAAGATTCAGGCCCTTTACATTTACATTTAAGTCATTTAGCAGACGCTCTTATCCAGAGCGACTTACAAATTGGTGCATTCACCTTATGACATCCAGTGGAACAGCCACTTTACAATAGTGCATCTAAATCTTTTAGGGGGGTGAGAAGGATTACTTATCCTATCCTAGGTATTCCTTAAAGAGGTGGGGTTTCAGGTGTCTCCGGAAGGTGGTGATTGACCCTTTAGTGATACTCGTGTTTGCTCTGGGTAAACACGGCAGTCAAACAGTCCCTAGTGGTCTTGAGTCTACTCTTTAGGGTTAAATACAGTAGGTTGAGTAACGTTACATAGTTATATTGTAATTTGGGATACTTCTGGGTAATCCCAGGCCCCCGTCCCCGCAGGAGGCCTTTTGCCTTTTGGTAGGCCGTCAATGTAAATAAGAATTTGTTCTTAGCTGACTTGCCTAGTTAAATAAAGGTTAAATAAAAATGTAAATACATCTATACGCTTTATTTCTTTTAGAATAAATTTTTTTTTTTTTTTTTTTACATTTGAACATCTAAATAGATATGCCAGGTCAGATCGGCACGTGTATCAACAGACACCAACTGATATTTCTAAAGTATGACATTTCCACTTTCGACCTGCTACGGTTGAGAAGACAAACAATCGACAAATCTCTTTCATGCTGCTCCAGGGGCAGGCTCGTGAAGGTGCTGAGAGAGATGAGCTCCATGCTCACTTTCTGCACTAAACAGTCAGCGAGACGACTCTGTAACTAACGCGACTTCTCATCTCTAACACAGATGTGATCTCACACTTAATCTATAATTAGGACCATTGCCTTTCATCTTGCTCTGAAAGACGCTGAGGAGAGAATGTCATCTGTAGTCATGGTCTCCTCCACGCTCTTGGTCTTGTTCACTGTGCTGCCCATCAATTATTTACCTTCTCTTTGTGGAATCTTCTGTTGCCCGAGCCGTTCAGCGAAAGCGGAGGGCCAATCGGCCCAACTTTCATGAACAATTGTGTTACACCTGCTCACTATAGCTCACTGCCAAGGACCATCAAAGAGTGGTAGAGGGGGGGACATTTAAGAACCCCAGAGAATAGTGTGTGTGTGTGTGTGTGTGTGTGTGTGTGTGTGTGTGTGTGTGTGTGTGTGTGTGTGTGTGTGTGTGTGTGTGTGTGTGTGTGTGTGTGTGTGTGTGTGTGTGTGTGTGTGTGTGGTGCTTGTTGCAGTTCCTGGCTTTACATGTCCATTATCCATATCACAGGTAAATTAGATCTGGGATTGAACTCCAAAGTAGAAATGAACATGGTGAACACGTTGAAACCGCTGATGAAAAAAAGGTGGAATTATGCCTCATTTGAGCAGTCAGATGTGTTTCTTGGGATATGTACATGATCAGTCTGGCCCCTTACCTTACAGCCCTCACAAGCACTGACGCCATAGTGGTAGCCTGAAGACTTGTCTTGGCACACGAAGCAGGGTTTGTAGGTGCGAGGAGGGGGCGGAGGTGAGAGAGGACTGGCGAACAGGTCCTCTGAGCTGGAGCTCTGGGTTTCCACAGCTGCTGACACACAGGAGGGATAAAGGGAGAGAGGGAGAGAGGGAGGGAGGAAGGAAGAGAGGGAGAGAGGGATGATGAGGCGCTGGGAAGAAAGAAGGGCACCGAGTGTTGGGAGTGAGATGAGGGCTGCCACTGTATAAACTCTGAAATGGCCTCCTTTCCTTATCGTCTTTCTGTCATAAGCTGTGTCTGAGTTTTCATCATTTTTCTGTCACTTTAATTCGCAAAATTCTCTAACGTGAAGACAAGGAGGAGAGAAAAGTAACATTCGGACAAAGCTGGGAGAAGGAGAAAATTCCAATGCAGCTGCTGAAAATGCAGTCATACAACGAATTTATGTAGCTTCATGTTCTTCAAACAGTAATGTGTTGAAGTAAAACAGTATTAAATCCCTAAAAACTGTTGAAATGTCAAACATATTGGATTATGTCTTTGGGCCTCCTCTTTTATTCGAGGACCAACAGTTATTTCTATGGTCAGTAAACATTCTGCAAAGCGACTACGGAACATAGCGTTCAATCTTTCTTTCTTTTTTTTTTACCAACCAGAAAAGTGCTTGTCATCTTTCATCGGAGAACAAGTACTAATTTTCTATGGCCAGTAAACATTGTACTGAGTGACTCAGCAGTAGAACGAACTATCTCTATGGAAATTGATTCATGAATTTAATGTAGATGAGTTGAAAACATATGTAATGTCAGCCCATGGTTCCAAGTCCACTTGTGTTCCCAAGGACATGTTGAGGCCTTGTGTTGATCGCCGTATCTGACTGAGATAATGTTCCGCTGTTCTTTTAAGATTGCTGTGTCGTCCTTTTCACAGAGAGTGCAAGGGTGAAGAAGAGGCAAGATACAGTCATACTATTCCAATGCCATACTTTGTGGGAAAATGACAACAGCAGACACTCTTAAGACATCTCTTCAGTTTTATATCTCCACTGCCACAGGGCAAGCATCCCCAATGGCTTCTTATCGCCTCCACTGCCACAGGGCAAGCATCCCCGCTGGCTTCTTATCGCCTCCACTGCCACAGGGCAAGCATCCCCAATGGCTTCTTATCGCCTCCACTGCCACAGGGCAAGCATCCCCGCTGGCTTCTTATCGCCTCCACTGCCACAGGGCAAGCATCCCTGCTGGCTTCTTATCGCCTCCACTGCCACAGAGCAAGCATCCCCGCTGGCTTCTTATCGCCTCCACTGCCACAGGGCAAGCATCCCCACTGGCTTCTTATCGCCTCCACTGCCACAGGGCAAGCATCCCCGCTGGCTTCTTATCGCCTCCACTGCCACAGGGCAAGCATCCCCGCTGGCTTCTTATCGCCTCCACTGCCACAGGGCAAGCATCCCCGCTGGCTTCTTATCGCCTCCACTGCCACAGGGCAAGCATCCCCGCTGGCTTCTTATCGCCTCCACTGCCACAGGGCAAGCATCCCCGCTGGCTTCTTATCGCCTCCACTGCCACAGGGCAAGCATCCCTGCTGGCTTCTTATCGCCTCCACTGCCACAGGGCAAGCATCCCCGCTGGCTTCTTATCGCCTCCACTGCCACAGGGCAAGCATCCCCGCTGGCTTCTTATCGCCTCCACTGCCACAGGGCAAGCATCCCCGCTGGCTTCTTATCGCCTCCACCGTTAAAGCACACAGGGCCAGTGACAGATAACTTAAAAATCCAAATTGAGGGGACACAAATAGAAAAAGTGCTTATATCCATCCCCTTGAACCCATGACCTCCAGTTGAACCTACCCTCGCCGGGTCAAACAAGAGAACACACCCATTAGCAAGTATTCTCTCCACTGCAAAACAATGGCGGAGGATGCCACAAGATCCACTGACTGAGGATGAAGCAGTGGAATATTAAGATAGACTCAGTGGTTTGGAAATGGGGAGGGAGGCGCTCACCAATATTTAAGAGAGAAACTGGTCACGTTTAAAGTTTTAAGATGTGTGCCACGATCTGCTTCCACTATGTCAAAGGAAAGTCACTTTCTCTCCACGCTATCACAGTACTATCACAATGCTATCACAATGCTATCACAGTACTAACACAGTACTATAACAATACTATCACAATGCTATCACAATACTATCACAATGATATCACAATACTATCACAATGCTATCACAATACTATCACAATGCTATCACAATACTATCACAATGCTGTCACACTCAACTGAGGTATTTTGGGGGACTTTTAGGGCTAGATGCTGAAAGTAAAGGCAATCTGTGGTGAGGAAATGTCTGTGGTTCTGAGTAGGCTACTCAACTTGTAAACAGGAACAATAATTATAGTTATTAGGATATCATGGCTCATACAACATTAATGGCTCATACAACATTAATGTGCTTATAGAATAGCCTAAGTGATGAATAAGGTAAATATATTATTAGGCTTTGCTTGCAGAGTTTCCCAACAACTACTATGCTGTGAGGGAGACAAGCCAAGCAGTCTTGGGTCTTGTCTGACCTCCTGTTGGTGACCGTCCAACGAACCCTCGGTGACCCCCGGTGACCGTCCTGACCCCTGATCACATTGGCTGGGCTTCGGCTGGGCTCCTCCATCTCAAAACACTGAGCGTTGCCAGAGAAGGTCTAATGTTGTAACAGGCTTTGGTGCTGCCTTCGATACGCCTTTGATATTGCATAACATTTATAAGGAACATAATGTCCTGTGAAGCCCTTGAGACTGACTGTCAGAAGCAGACTGGTGTTAAGGCTAAATGAAAACCTCTGAAGAGACAGCTAGATCAACCATCAGATAGAGGAAACCAAAGGTATCTGAATGGCATTTGACTTCCTAATCTGATCTGTAAATATCAACAACAAGTTGAGGAAATGGGCTCCCGAGTGGCGCAGCGGCCTAAGGCACTGCTTCTCAGTGCTAGAGGCGTCACTACAGACCCTGGTTCGACTCCAGGCTGTATCACAACTGGCCGTGATTAGGAGTCCCATAGGGTGTGGCAGATTTGGCCCAGCGTCGTACGGGTTTGGCCGGGGTAGGCCGTCATTGTAAATAAGAATTTGTTCTTGACTGACACGCCTAGTTAAACAAAGAATAGAATCAAGAGGAACAGTGAGTGTAGTAGGTGACAACAGAGGTGTGTCGAGTCAAATAAGAGTGCAGATTTTATGGCCAATTCATTATCAATGGGTTCACAGTAATAATCCATGTATTATTGATAACAAGTAAGTATACTGATTGACTGCACAACGGTGAATTCATTCCATAAACTAGGAGGTAGGCTTACGAATACTAAATAAATGCAATCATCAGTTGCAGCAAAGCAAACAATGTGCACATGTAAAATAACAACAATATTGACCCTATTCCAAAGCTTTAAAGACACAATCTGTCATTCCCTTT
Organism: Oncorhynchus keta; assembly: GCF_023373465.1. Taxonomy (NCBI): domain Eukaryota; kingdom Metazoa; phylum Chordata; class Actinopteri; order Salmoniformes; family Salmonidae; genus Oncorhynchus; species Oncorhynchus keta. The sequence goes on from NC_068451.1 coordinate 10,211,525, forward strand.
TCAGCCAAATGGCAGCCGTGCCACTTGGTTTGCTATAAAGCTGAGGGATTGGGCTGGAGAAAAGTAACCACAGTCCAATTATGAATGAAGCTATGGATGCAAGGAAAAAAACAGTTATATCAACATTATAGTTTGAAACATATTTTGAAGCTATATATCGTTTACAAAGGCATTATTTACAAACGTAAAAGTAAAAAAAAAGAAACGTTGTATTTTGGGTTATAGTGGTGTAATACACTTGTACTAAATGTATTAGGCATTTGTAAGTTATTCTTCAAGATTCAATGGGTATCGTTAACTGAAATTACCATTAAAAAAACAGTAATATTGAAGATTGCGCCTTTAACATAAACTTTCATGTGTAGGCCTACACAAATGCTGTTGTGTGTTATTTTTTAGTTTAAGCTTGATTTTACTGTGCGGGCTTATATATTGAATTTGATGTAAACCCTATATCTGAAATCACATTATAATTTTAGTTCATTTGAACTAGATATATGACATCAATTACATATTCAGAAAGATATATGAAGAAATGCCTTCGAACTACAGCCTCTGAAAAAAAGATGGTAGCCTGCATTCAACATGACCTAAATAAATATGTTTACATTGTCTTTGGATTAAATATGCAATGACACAGGACTGCACAGGGAACAGTTCAGGCTACAATGTACGAACAATTGACGCAAGGAATAGGCTCCAATATAAACAGTGCATCAAAGGTGTGAGAAGAAGATACAACTGGATGTATCATGTCAAGTCCCACGTTCAGTATTTCCTGGTGTAACATGATCACAACAAATATTTCGTTTAAGTGTAGAGTAAAACAGTTGGCAAGTGAAGGATAATTACTTCAATCCTCAAATAGACCAAATAAAAATAAAGCTTCACCTACATTGCGCGATCCGATGAATTTGCCAATCCGTTTCTGTTAGTCCAGTGAAGCATGCGGTTACAGATGGTTCCTGGAGCATACAAGGACTAGCAGTATAGAAGTCCAGCGTTTCTCCTGGACCAACTGCGAGAAAATCCATATAGTCAAACATGTTTTTTTAATAACATAGGCGTAAGGCCGAGTCCTTATCAAGATGCGTCAGGATCTAATGACATGTAAAAATGGAACCAATGGAATGCAACTGTCCTTAATTCGCACACCCGAGTAGGATTCTGTTTTCCCTCTCAGTCAAGCGTATGATGGACATTTTTGTTAAAAGTTTGGAAATTGACCAAAATTATATTTTATTAATTTGAGTCGATGCAAAAAAAATATCTACAGCTGTATGCGCGAGAAGATTTCCATCGACGCATTTATCAAAAAATATTTGCGTCCATCTCGCGCAGGGAGCACAGTAAAATAGCCCGTCCTTGTGAAAACCCGATAAAACAGAATAGTAGGCTATTTTACATAACAACGTTTGTTTTGGAGTTCTTAGCTCCCATTTATTGACGAATGGGTTACGCTTTCTCTGCACAACCACTTCATACTAGTTATGTCACAGGGACCGATTGAATTACCTAATATATGCTGGTGAACTTTCCATGAACCTTTTTGGCGGCCGCTAACCTTCAAATGACCCAAACACTGTCTGACATCACCAAGTACAAGGATTCCCTCACCAGACGTGATGGACGGCAATATTTTGTGCGCGCTTGGGTAGAATGTTGGGTAGAATGTTAGGTCAGATGGTGGTAGAAATACAGTGTGCGAGCAAGTTGTAGGATTCTGACTTTCTTTGATTTCACACTTTTAACTGACAATAGAAATGACATGTATTTTATACGTCTGATAAGATAGAACACAATGAAATAGAACAGAACAGAAACGAATCAAATAAAATAGATACTTGGAAAAACATACTTTTCGAAATGTAAGCTATCTAGCAACCATCTGCAATCATCTACATCTCAGCCTGTGAATAAGTGGAAGTTAGGCTGTCTTTCATATCTGGAAAGTAGGCCTAATATTAATGACCTAGGCCCTACTCTTTTTTCCACAGTAAAACCAATTGTGTCATCTATACCTAAAAATGGAACTACAATGTAAATCTTGGGTGGGTGAGATAGATAAGCCGTTCAAATATTGAACAGTGTTATAACAAAGACTTCAAAGGCTATTCTCTAAGCTCTCACATCAGCAGAAAATATATGATAAGAAAATGATAGAGCTTTGAGCTAAAGATAGCGATGGAATGAAATAGAAAGGAAAGGTCTGTATAGGTATGTTGATTCTAATTTGAAACATGTAGAATTCCTCTGCTTTATGTAAAACCTAAAATAACAAGGCATTCTCAGATAAGGAACCTTAAAGCCCCATTCTGTAAGATTTCCATTCATTTAAACTGAAGAATTATACCCCTTGATTTCAAAGGACAGATATGACACGTTAAACAGTTCAATGAGAGTAGCATAACTGCCTTTCCTAACCAAAAAGACTGCACACCTTTGGGAAAACCTTAACATTATTATGCATCTCACAGTGTGTGACTTTAAAGCTGATTTGCGTAGCTGTTTTTAACTTTTTAAATATATTTTCCCTGACAATGTGTGTTTTTTTAATGCAAAAAGGTTGTTAAAGCAAATTTAGAACCTGTAACTGTCAGAAAAGGCCACTTCAACTGTCGCTTTTACAGGGACCCTCGGAATTCAATAAAATGACAGGAGTCTAAAATTAAACTAATAAGGAGGATGTCACATTATTAGCATTTTGTTATCTAAACTACCATGTCTCTGGAAAATCGATACTCTTTCGCTTCCGTTTTTCTTAATCCATGTCTTCTTCCATTTCTCATTCCTGACATAAGGAAGACAAAATCACTGAGAGAGAGCACCATAATTAAATTTAGTGCAGGAGAGATAAAGTAGGCCATCAAGATGGGGGGGCCTGCTAAATTTCAACATAACAGCACCAACTGCTGCGTACATCAACTGGAGATGAAACCAAAGAAAATAGGAGGAGTGGGGGATTAACTCAGAAATGTCAACTGGGAATGTATATAAACCTAATGGGGGGGTTGACTGAGAGAATAAATATTAAAATATTAGAATGAGTTTTTTACACGGTAAATACACTCAATAGTTTCCCTCAATGCCACTGCTAACCCCATTCACGGGACCATAGCTCCAGTGTTAAAGGAAGCTAATTACCCAGTATCTCCCACACTCCAGGGAGGAGGGGTCATTCAGAGGACAGGCATGCAGAGCATTCCTGCAGCCTGCTGGCCCCCATCACCCAGCCCAGGCAGCCTCACTCCCTCTCCCTTTACAGTATCTCTCTTTCTCTCTCTCTCTCTCTCGAAGTTTCAAGTTTCCCTTTATTTTACCAGGTAAATTGACTGAGAACATATCTTTTACAGCAACAACTGGGCTCCCGAGTGTCGCAGTGGTTTAAGGCATTGCATCTCAGTGCAAAAGGCGTCACTACAGTCCCTGGTTTGAATCCAGGCTGTATCACATCCGGCCGTGATTGGAAGTCCCATAGGGCGGCACACAATTGGCCCAGCGTCGTCCAGGTTTGGCCGGGGTAGGCCATCATTGTAAATAAGAATTTGTTCTTAACTGACTTGCCTAGTTAAATAAAATATCATTTAAAAAATAATAAAATAACCTGGGGAAGAGTTACAGTGGGAGGAGAGTGGATGGAGCCAATTGGAAGCTGGGGATGGTTAGGTGGCAATGTTGGTATGAGGACCAGATTGGGAATTTAGCCAGGACACCAGGGTTAACACCCCTACTCTTACAGTAAGTGCCATGGGATCTTTATTGACAACAGATTCAGGACACCTGTTTTAATGTCCCATCCGGAAGACGGCACCTGCCCTATGGCATTGTATGTGACAATAAAACATCTATTATTTGTATTATTAACTTAGACCTGAAGAAAGAAAGAGTGCCCCCTACTGGACCTCCAACTCCACCGAACCACGGACATGGTACAGAACCTGAGCTCTGTCTGTCTGTTGGTCATTCAGTCTACCCGTCTGTCTGCCTGTCTCTTCATATTCATCACTTATATATTAAAATGCCATATGTTTCTGTGGCATGTTATCTACCAATGGATGAGCGTAAAAAAACAAATGTAATTTCTTTCTACCAAGATAAGCACTGTCTTCCCACGCATGTGAAATAGCTGTGAAATTTCATCTCAAAGGAGTGCAGTAGTGCAGATTACTTGCAAATCCGCACTGATTAGATAAGGATGCCCTAATATGGGAAGCAGCTTTCCATACCTTAACACCATAGTTCGATTGTCACAATGCACCCTCCCCCAGTGCTACTCAGATCCCAGTGAAACATTGATACCACCGTACATTTATTTGTGATGAATCAGTTATTATTGTTGTATAACTATGGTCTTGTATATGGCACTGTGACTGTCCTCTTTCTCTTCCCACATTATCCAATATATCTGTTCCAATTACACAAACTCATTACTCACATAAACTACATCATCAATGAACTAGTATAATTGACTAAATATTGGCATGTTATTGCTGTTCAACATCAGACTACATTACACCCATCCACTGGCGATTTTAGCATGTAAATCTTGGTGGGGTAAACTCAAAAGCCACTACACAACACGACACTAAACAATACATTAATTGCACTATAACGGCAACAAGCGGTGCCCACAAACTGTTAGGGCTTACATATAGCTGTCCCAACAGCAGAGCTTTCTCTCCAGCACAATGGAGTGAATCCTTACCACTGCTACACCTGGCTATCAGCGGAGCCTTGTCTGGCAGCGGAACAATTCATTCAGCCTCGTTTACTGCCTTTTTCAAAAACATAGCTGATATGGCTGACTTAAACAAATGTGGTTTCTACTGACAATTGAGATGTACAACCCATGGCATGAGGGAACGATAATGGGATAAGAGGCATTCCGTAATTCTGATTAAGACATTAATGAGCGAGCTAAGACTATAACTGTGTGTTCAGCACTTTTGAAATGTACAGCGACAGAGTGCAGAACATGGGCTGCTCTTAAAGTATTTTCCCTGTACACCAAGTCAGAACCGTATGATAAATAAAGGGGGCATATAAGCAGACAATGAAAACTCTTACAATATTAGATGATGACATTTCTCAAAATCAGGTTATAGGCTACATGTGCACCACTGAGTCAGAACAGTAACGTTAGGCGAAATTAAGAGGTGAAAATAGACCAAATTATTAGGGTGAGACACATGGGCAACTAACAGTTTACTACACAACATACACTTAGTATTACTTTCTTATGTACAGTATACATATCTTCCTGGCATATTAAATCATTTATGCAACAGCATATAAGACATGGACTCACCTTGTTGTGCTGTGCTCACTTGAACAGGAAGGTGGTGCGGTGGTCCAATTCCGAGTTGGATGACCGTTCAAAATGTATTTTACCAGTCTGAGCTCGTTTATTCCCGACTTCCCAATTGCAATGCTTGCGGTTAGCCACTGTCACGATTCCTTCCAAACCACTCATTGTTGAATTTGCGATTTCCAACTTGTTGTGTAATGTATATGGCCGATGAGCACCGATACGTTTTATCTATCATTTCACTTCATCATTTCTCTTCATTAATTCTCTTCATATGACAAGGATTAAAAAGGATTTGCCAGTAGATTGTCGACTTGATTCATGATGATGACTGCTAGCTAAGACTTTGAAAGTAAGATGTTGACATGATCAGTCCAATCAAAGCTACTGTACATTTGATTTGACGTCATTTTATCTGTGGCCAATGACCTTGAGCCTTCTTGGAAGGGCACTTGTAATATAACTCTATGGCAGGACCCAAAGGGCTGACATTTTGGATGTCTACCCTTACTAAGGACTTAAACTTCGCGATGACGTAGTGTTGAGTGACAGAACACTGAGCCAATCACGGCACAATGCTCCTATACTCAGCAAAAAAAGAAACGTCCCTTTTTCAGGACTACGTCTTTCAAAGATAATTTGTAAAAATCTAAATAACTTCACAGATCTTCAGTGTAAAGGGTTTAAACACTGTTTCCCATGCTTGTTCAATGAACCATAAACAATTAATGAACATGCACCTGTGGAACGGTCGTTAAGTCACTAACAGCTTACAGACGGTAGGCAATTAAGGTCACAGTTATGAAAACTTAGGACACTAAAGAGGCCTTTCTACTGACTCTGAAAAACACCAAAAGAAAGACGGTCCCTGCTCATCGGCGTGAACTTGCCTTAGGCATGCTGCAAGGAGGCATGAGGACTGTAGATGTGGCCAGGGCAATAAATTGCAATGTCCGTACTGTGAGACGCCTAAGACAGGGAGACAGGACGGACAGCTGATCGTCCTCGCAGTGGCAGACCACGTGTAACAACACCTGCAGAGGATCGGTACATCCGAACATCACACCTGCGGGACAGGTACAGGATGGCAACAACAACAGCCCGAGTTACACCAGGAATGCACAATTCCTCCATCAGTGCTACACTGTCCACAATAGGCTGAGAGAGGCTGGACTGAGGGCTTGTAGGCCTGTTGTAAGGCAGGTCCTCACCAGACAGGACTGGCAAAAAGTGCTCTTCACTGCGAGTCACGGTTTTGTCTCACCAGGGGTGATGGTCGGAATGAGCGTTACACCGAGGCCTGTACTCTGGAGCGGGAGCGATTTGGAGGTGGAGGGTCCATCATGGTCTGGGGAGGTGTGTCACAGCATCATCGAACTGAACTTGTTGTCATTGCAGGCAATCTCAATACTGTGCGTTACAGGGAAGACATCTTCCTCCCTCATTTGGTACCCTTCCAGCAGGCTCATCTTGACATGACCCCCCAGCATGACAATGCCACCAGCCATACTGCTCATCCTGTGCGTGATTTCCTGCAAGACAGGAATGTCCGTGTTCTGCCATGGCCAGTAAAGAGCCCGGATCTCCCACTGAGCACGTCTGGGACCTGTTGGATCGCAGGGTGAGGGCTAGGGCCAGGGCCATTCCCCCCCATAAATGTCCGGGAACTTGCAGGTGCCTTGGTGGAAGAGTGGGGTAACATCTCACAGCAAGAATTGGCAAATCTGGTGCAGTCCATGAGGAAGAGATGCACTGCAGTACTTAATGCAGCTGGTGGCCACACCAGATACTGACTGTTACTTTGATTTTGATCCCCCCTTTGTTCATGGACACATTGTTCTATTTTTGTTAGTCAAATGTCTGTGGAACTTGTTCAATTTATGTTTATGTCTCAGTTGTTGAATCTTGTTATGTTCATACAAATATTTACAAATATTTAAGTTTGCTGAAAATAAACAGTTGACAGTGAGAGGACGTTTCTTTCTTTTGCTGAGTTTATTTTCTGACGGCTTACTCCACCACCACCACAGAAAGCACTGAGCTAGGCTGAAACACCTGCATATTGGAGCTGCCTTACTCAATAAAACATGTTTGTATGGGGCTTTAGGTTAACTCAATGATATACTGTATATATTTTTTTTTACATTGTTTGCAAACTGATATGTGACACATATTAATGCCAAAATACATGCAATAACATGCAAGCCCAAAGAAATATATATATTTATATATGTTATTTTTATATTTTGCTAAAAATGTGGGGCTCTGTGGGACTCCCCACACGCCCTGAATGATGGGTCACAGCACCCATCCCATTCCAAAGCCTAGGGAATATCCTTGTAGCTTAGTTCTGGAAGGAATGACAGATACTCTTCTTCCCACCCTTAAAAAGGGAAGAATTGGAAAAGAGATACTACGAGTGAAGGCAACATTTTCTTTAACATTAGCTTAGCTTTTTAGCTGTTTACAGCCTGTTGTTAGCCCTCACTCAGCTCATCACATCCTTAAAGAGTTATTTATTGGAGTTATATATCTTTTATACGGGCTGTTACACAACCAGAAACAAGATGATAGGGACAAAGTGGCTTTAAAACTGCCGACGTTCAATCAAACTCTTTTGAAATGGGGGTTTGATTTTCTAAAGGGAAAGTGTCAGGCCTATTAAGAAGCGAACAAAGGAAAACCATCTTCTTGATTGATGTATGGTTGCCATGGTTATTCAAAATGGGGCATCTATGGCCAATGGGGATTGAGGACATCCATGCGGTCTCTGTTTTGGGACCATGTTGTAACTAATCTATGTGGAATTAAGACTGGAAGCTGGCATTCATCTGCACTTGCCCCATATTTGTAAAAGACAATTCATTCAGTTGTAGGATGTAAATTTGACTGGTATTGCCACGGCAAAATAATTCTGCAGCCACAGAATTTGAACGTTTAGTCCATAATGTTGGTTGATGGGTGGTTAGGCTATTAGTCACCTAAAAAGTGCAATACTGTTAATATAACCATGTGTTAGTGTAGGTTTTCAGTGAATTTATGTAAATTATGAAGCCCATCTGCATTTCCTGTGGTGCAGGAAAGAAAAAAACTGATCAAATGAAGATCCTTCACCAGTAGATAGATGAGTTGCATGGATTATACCATGGGTCATGTGACACAGAGCAGAGTATTCAAAGGATGACACAATTGTTTCATTGAAAATGGCTGAGCTATATTATCATTGTCCAACATTGTAATGAACCAGAAACATTAAAAAATATATAAAACATTTACTCAAAATATTAAGTATCTTCAAAGCAGCTGAACAAACTACATAATTGCTTACACAAATTATTAAATGCAACACAAATGAACAACAATTTGCAGATTACACTTGAGAAACCACTGCACACATCAATTTTAGTATTTTGATTTTGTTACCAAACCTCTGCACACATTTTGCTTGTTTTATGTACAGTTAGAAAAACATTATACTCTTACTGTAAAACGGACAATAAAATGAAATTCCTTAAATGTCACACTAGGACATTCAAACCCAACCACAATACTGTCAAGTCCCAATACAATGTATAATTTCCATAGTGGAAACCATTCCACAGTTGCTGTTGATTTGACGGAACCGTTTGTGTCTGGCTCTGACCATCATAGCAGACAAAGGATTTTCGATCACTACATGGCCCATCATTCCAGTCTCTACTATACCCATTTTCCTCTCTAACGTTTACACAGTGCTGATCGCTATGCTTATTATTCGGGTTGACCAGTCCACCAGTTTAGAAACCTTGTATCTTTCTCACCAGTGATATTAGCCAATGACCATGTCCAGTTGGTAATGTTATCATACAGTCCTATCCAGGCCAAGTCAGTATAATCAGCTGTAATGTTATTCACTGTAGTCATATCCCACATGTTGTCTATGGTGGCCAGGTCAATATACTTCTCACTGCAGTAGCTCTGTGCTTAGGCCGAGGTCAATGGTTATTTCCTCTTTTAGTGATAATTCAAATGTAGAAGCGTCTCATTCTAATATTTTGGGGCGTGGTTTGTTCACAGCTCTGTTGGTGCGACCGTGAGTGAGTGTCCTTCCAGTTGATCTAATCTGTTGTTTTATGCTAGTACATGTTATTTATGACTACGTTCAGTGACGGTGTCCTCTGAAAGATTCATGTATGGCCTTGTGTCATTTGAGAACGGTTGACTTTCCAGAGCTAGCACACCCGATTCAACTTGTTAATTAACACAATATTAAAACCTACAGAAGTTTTACAATATAATATGGCTATTAAACCAGAATAAAAAACCCTATCTGGTTCTACAAAGAACCAATCTCCATAAAGGTTCTATAAATAACCATAAAAAGGGTTCTATATACAGTTGAAGTCGGAAGTTTACAAACACCTTAGCCAAATGCGTGTAAACTCAGTTTTTCACAATTCCTGTCGTTTAATTTTAGTACAAATTCCCTGTTTAAGGTCAGTTAGGATCACCACTTTATTTTAAGAATGTGAAATGTCAGAATAATAGGAGAAATAATTATTTATTTCAGCTTTAATTTCTTTCATCACATTCCTAGTGGGTCAGAAGTTTACATACACTCAATTAGTATTTGGTAGCATTGCCTTTAAATTGTTTAACTTGGGTCAAACTGTCACGGTTTTCATATGGTGAAGGAGAGTCGGACCAAACTGCAGCGTGTCGATTGCGATTCATGTTTATTTAAACAACGTAAACACGAATAAACACAAACTCTACAAAACAATAAACGTAGTGAAAACCAAAACAGCCTTAACTGGTGCAAACTAACACAGACTAAGGACATCAAGACACTCAGGACAATCACCCACAATACAACCAAAGAATATGGCTGCCTAAATATGGCTCCCAATCAGAGACAACGATAAACACCTGCCTCTGATTGAGAACCACTTCAGACAGCCATAGACTCTCCTAGAACACCCCACTAAGCTACAATCCCACTAAGCTACACACCACATACAAAAACCCATGTCACACCCTTGCCTGACCAAATACATAAAGAAAAACACAAAATACTTCGACCAGGGCGTGACACAAACGCTTCGGGTAGCCTTCTACAACCTTCCCACAATAAGTTGGGTGAATTTTGGCCCATTCTTCCTGACAGAGCTGGTGTAACTGAGTCCGGTTGTAAGTCCTCCTTGCTCGCACATGCTTGTTCAGTTCTGCCCACAACATTTCTATGGGATTGAGGTCAGGGCTTTGTGATGGCCACTCCAATACCTTGACTTTGTTGTCCTTAAGCCATTTTGCCACAACTTTGGAAGTATGCTTGGGTCATTGTCCATTTGGAAGACCCATTTGTGACCAATCTTTAACTTCCTGACTGATGTCTTGAGATGTTGTTTCAATATATCCACATACCTTCCCTCCCTCATGATGCCATCTATTTTGTGAAGTGCACCAGTCCCTCCTGCAGCAAAGCACCCCCACAACATGATGCTGCCACCCCTGTGCTTCACGGTTGGGATGGTGTTCTTCGGCTTGCAAGCCTCCCCCTTTTTCCTCCAAACATAACGATGGTCATTATGGCCAAACAGTTCCATTTTGTTTAATCAGACCAGAGGACATTTCTCCAAAAAGTACGATCTTTGTCCCCGTGTGCAGTTGCAAACCGTAGTCTGGCTTTTTATGGCGGTTTTGGAGCAGTGGCTTCTCCCTTGCTGAGCGGTCCTTCAGGTTATAGGACTCGTTTTACTGTGGATATAGATACTTTTGTACCTGTTTCCTCCAGCATCTTCACAAGGCTTTGCTGTTGTTCTGGGATTGATTTGTACTTTTTGCACCAAAGTACATTCATCTCTAGGAGACAGAATGCATCTCCTTCCTGAACGGTATGACGGCTGCGTGGTCCCAAGGTGTTTATACTTGTGTACTATTGTTTGTGCAGATGAATGTGGTACCTTTAGGCGTTTGGAAATAGCTCCCAAGGATGAACCAGACTTGTGGAGGTCTACTATTTATTTTCTGAGGTCTTGGCTGATTTATTTTGATTTCCCCATGATGTCAAGCAAAGAGGCACAGAGTTTGAAGGTAGGCCTTGAAATACATCCACAGGTACACCTCCAATTGACTCAAATGATTGACTCAAATTACTTGTGTCATGAACACAATAGATGTCTTAAATGACTTGCCAAAACTATAGTTCGTTAACAAGAAATTTGTGGAGTGGTTGAAAAATGAGTTTTAATGACTCCAACCTAAGTGTATGTAACCTTCCGACTTCAACTGTCGCCCCAAAAAAGGGTTAGACCCATAGCGGAACACTTTTTTTGGTGCTTTAAAGAACCTTTTTTATGTTTCTTTATAGGACCATAGGAACAGGTTCTTTATAGCACCATACAGGTTCCATTGAGAATCTGATGAATATGGTACTTTATAGAACCTTGAAACATTTTTCCACATAGCACCAAAATGGGTTCCGTTTGGTTACAAGCTAAAGAACCCTTGTTAGGCACTTTATAGAACATTTTTGTTTTTAGTGTGTAGAAGGTGAGGTGAGGTTATTGCAGGTCACGTCAGGTCAGGGGTAGTCTCTTCCTCCAACAAGCTCTAGCAATTAGCCTGGGGATGAGGTTTAGTTTAGTTTATTAGGACACTCAGTAGCTACTCTTCCTGGGGTCCACATAAAACTTAAAAAAGTACAGAACTGTTATAGACAAGAACAACATATGATATTACTTTATTTTAAGACACCAACAAAATACTATTTACACACTATTCATATATAAATATTTATATTCTTAGATACAATTGAGTTAAATTAGATCTTTAATAAGAGGAGAGGTTCTGTGATACAATATGTTTTTTTTATCAGATGTAATGGCTTTTTGCAGTAACTTCTGGTTGCAGAGCATTCCATGCTGACATGGCTCTATACATAACTGAGCGACGCATTAAGTCTGTTTATGGTTGGGTACCGGTCAGGTGAGGTGAGGTATGAGGATGGGTGGGGTGCATTATGGGAAAGCGTTCTTAGAAGAGTTCTTTGAAAACCAACATTCTATAAAGTGCCAAATAAGGGTTATTTGGCTTGTAACCACAGCAGATCCCTTTTTTGTGCTACGTATAACCTTTTTTTTTAAAGGTTCTATGAAGAACTTTGTTCATTTAGTATTTAGTTGGATCTGCCAAGGCAGCAGCTGACCTTCCTGGGGTCCCAACAGGGTTAAAACAGTTACAGCTCAACAAAACACAACAACCGCCATATATAAAACAATACATCATACAATACAGTATTACTCTCTTATTACACATTTACAATATAAAATCCACAATACCACAATAGAATGCATGATAGAGTGTGAGTGTGTGTGTGTGTGTGTGTGTGTGTGTGTGTGTGTGTGTGTGTGTGTGTGTGTGTGTGTGTGTGTGTGTGTGTGTGTGTGTGTGTGTGTGTGTGTGTGTGTGTGTCTCTTCACAGTCCACGTTGTGCATTGATCTGTTTTTACTGCTCACTTGAGTTACTTTATGTGGAAGAGAGTTCCATGTAGTCATGGCTCTATGTAGTACTGTGTGTTTCCCAGAGTCTTTTTTTGGACTTGGGGGGCTGTGAAGAGACCCCTGGTGGCATGTCTTGTGGGGTATGTATGGGTGTCTGAGCTGTGTGTTAGCTGTTTGAACATGTGCTTTCAACATGTCAATGCCTCTCACAAAGACAAGTCGTGATGCAGTCAATCTCTCCTCTACATTGAGCCGGGAGAGATTGACATGCATGTTATTGATATTTAGCCTTGTGCATTTCAGGGCCAGTCGTGCTGCTCTGTTCTAGGTCAACAGTAATTTGCCTGTGTTCTTCTTTGTGGCACTTGACCATGCAACTACAATGTTTCAAGATACTTTGAGGTTGTAACATACATTGTTTTCGCCCAATAATGCCGGTATTGTTTTTTCGTTAAGTATCCCTTTAATTCAACAGTGGTGAGGGGAAACTCAAGGAAGGCCTGTATGTACATGATCTAGCTAGCTGGTACTGGACAACTATTCGGGACACCAAACAAATGAAAAACCAAAGTCAACCAAAAGCGCTCTAGAATTTGGTAGACCTTTACACTAAAAACTGTATGGAGTCTTTCAGCACTTGCCTTTTGTTTAATCAGACAGTGTTTGTTTAATCTTTATTTGATAAAGGCAAGTCAATTAAGTACACATTCGTACTTACAATGGCAGCCTGACTGACGGTGTGTGTGGGGGGGGGGGCACAATCCCTGTTGACACTATGTGTAAAACATCATTCTCTGTGCACTGAAATGAAATGTGTTATTCTAGGAAGGAATTGATGCTCATTGTGCCGGAGTCTGGCGTAATGGTTGGCCTCCCAGACTCTGAAGCACATATATCCCTGGAGACTTGGGTATGAATCCCATCTCAGCTCCTCCTGTCTCCCTTCTACATTCTAACTATCACTGTCCATAAAACTATACAAATATTAAATATTAAAAAAATATTTCTGCTCATTATTGTTTCTTCGGGTCATTTTAATGCAAGGTCTTACATCCATTAAGATACAAGCTATAACTTTTTCATAAGTCAGAAGTGTATTGAATTGAGTGTACTTTGCTACTTACACTCAAGCATCCGTTAACCTCGCTAGCGTATAAACCAGCTACAAAGACTCCACTTCTGTCGGTCTCTGGGCAGCTCCTCTGCTGAAATAAACATCTGCACATTTCTAAACTGTATTAAAATCAGTTTCCACCATGGAAATAGTGGTACGACATAAAAATGTGGACAGCGCGCCCTTGTGGAGGAGCCTTAGTCATTGCATTTCAGGTCCACGTTTTGGTTACAGAGTTGGGTGGTTACTTTAAGCGAGGGTTGTTAAACTCATTCCATGGAGGGCCTAGTGTCTGCAGGTTTTTGGTTCTTCCTTTCAATTAAGCCCAAGACAAATAGATGTGTAGAGTTCCTTACTAATTAGTGACCTTAATTCATCAATCACCAGCAGACTCTCGGCCCTCCTTGGAATGAGTTTGACACCTGTGCTTTAAGCCACTTAATTGGACCTGGTTTGTAATATGGAAAATCACTGTACAATACAGTACCCCCTACAAATGATATCGCAATGTAACTAACCACAAACCTACAGTTCTTAATGCTTTACCCCTCATAGACGCTCATATTAGATCACCAAATGAGTTCAAACATATTGCACACAAAAAACTGAAGACCGTAAATAATTTCACTTGTATTTATTTATACTACTTATATATATATATGATAGATATAGCATAACTATTTATTTACAAACTGCAATCTTGTCTGTAAAAGGAGACAAATACAGACATTCCCAAAAAAAACAACAGATGGGAAACAATATCCGTTTTAAAAGTCAGTGCTGTGCTGAAATGCCAGGAGGTAAAGTCAAAACCACCCAGTAACTCCTCACTGTGAGGAAGGTGGGGGATCAGTGAAGGAACACTTTAGTATCATCCGTGTTCACATCATGCGCACATGATGTGGGTCTGTGGTGGCATGTGAGATTTTGGATGACGGTCCACAACACAATGTGCAAAGTTGTGTTGCTGAAAAAGTGTACTATCAACAAGTCCCCAGAAGGAGGCGTGGTAGAGGCAGCTGAGACAAAGACAGGCAAAAAATAAAATATATTCAGACAAATGAAATACCCTATGTACACAAAGGACAGTAGACATGACAATGCAGTTGAACAATTCAAAAATAAAGAAATGACTCCTTCCTCGGAGGGTTGGGAGCGACAACGTCAGGTTGTTCACCTAAGGATAGCCATGCAATTGCAGCAATTATCTGATTAATCAAGCATTATTTTTGATATAGATGTTTACATTGAGTCTTGAGGGCTTTTATCAAACATATTGGGTCGAAAACAGTGACCAAATGATATTGCGCGTCGTTTGAAACATCCAAAAGATAGCATAATCATCACATTCACATTGCTCGTGAGCAATACACTTTGGAATTAAACGGCTTTAACAAACAAAACCAAGTAGTTCTGCACTTCATCATTTCCAGGACCAAGGTCTCCCCTTGGTCCTGGTATAGGATTGGCAGAAGAAGTCAGTCCTGGTTTTAAAGTGTGGAAGGAGGGTATTAGGAGTCAGATGAGCCCTATTGTGAGTGCCCCATTACGAGTGCACTTTGAAGGCTAGCAGTTCTTCAGAGTGTATGTTGTTGAGGGAGCGCAGCTCGGGCAGCTTCAGCAGCAGCTTGGTGAAGGTGGTAGTCTCGTTGGCGTGGTTCGTCATGATCAGACTCCGCAGCGCTCGGATCAGCGTGTCCTGCAGCGCCTCCACTGACTTCAAGTCCTGGATCCCCGAACGATCTGATCACAGAACAGAGCATAAGAACAGTCAGTATCAAAGAAGGCTTTAATTTTAATCGTACACATAAGTATTATGTGTTAACACCAGTGGCTGAATGGTATGTACAGGACTGCGATTTGTTTTTGACCAAAGTAGTGCACTATATAGGGAATAGGGTGCCATTTTAGACACAGGACCATAATACAGTCAGCCAACCAGCCAACCAGTCAGACAGAGGACAGCCAGCCAGCTAGAGGACAGCCAGCCAGCCAACCAGTGTGTTTACAATTACAGTGTGTTAAAAAGGACACTGTGTTTTACAAGGACACTGTGTTTTACAAGGACACTGTGTTTTACAAGGACACTGTTTACAGAGACAGTGTTATTTACCGGCGGAGACGAGGACGACAGCAATGAAGAGGCTCATCTCATCCTTGTCCAGCTGCAGAGCGGCCAGCTTCTCGCTGAAGTCACACATGGAGGTGAACAGCTGCCCGGTCCGCTGCGAGCGCAGCAGCTCCAAGCTGTAACACTTCCCCGTCAGGAAGGTCACGGTGCGCTCGGCCACGTCGAACAGAGAAGCGAAGCGCACCATAAGCACCTGGAGAGAGAGTGGTGGGAGAGAGGGTGTCTTAGAACAGGGGTTTATCGTGACTAGCACCGGGCAACATACTGGCAGAATTCAACAGTGATAATGCAGGGAATTCAATGTTGAGTTCAAATACACTGATACTCTGTCATAACATATCTACAGACTGTAATATATTTAGCCAATTCAACACTCAGAGTTAAAGAGAGTGCAATGTTCAGTTGGAACACGACAGCCAGAGTTGGGAAAGATCTATTTTTGGTATCAGAGAGTCCAGGGATTCTTACCTCAAATGTTCCGTTTTTGAGCAGGCTGACTTGGTCGTACTCGGAGAGGTCTCGGAAGCCCGGGATCCTCTTGGCAAACTCCACCACCTCGCGCACGGCCGGGATGAAACTCAGGGAGAACTCCTCCCAGATCTCCTGGCTGCGCTGGCTGGGGTCCACATAGAGACTAGGAGTGACCTGGGGTGACAAGAGTCGAGAACAGGGCCCTCAGTTATGGAAAACAGAATGCTGGAGTAATAATGCAGAAGCAACCAAATGGAGGGGATTTAGAGGATAGGCCTTTTTTTAGGTATTTTTCATGTGTGCTTTAGGCATGGTTATGGAGTAATTTCAGGTGTGCAGTATACAGTGCATTTCTACTGTAACATTTTGTAAAGAGACCTTCAATCTCCTCAATGTTTCAACAAAGGCTAATTAAATGATAAAAGGACACGCACCATGTTTGTCTTATGGTCCTGTAGGCTGTATGATGGTCTACTGTAACCATTGGAGACGGTCTGTATGTTGTGCATTATGTTGTGGCTCCTGTGATGTAGGCTGTAGGAATCTTCTGGCATTCTACCACTGGGGGCGCTGTTTAGCTGCGCAGGCTGCTGCTGGTAAACAACTCTCTCTTCCCGATATGGACCGTTGGTGACGTGTTGATGGCTGTTGCAACTAGGTTGGTAACCCCTGGTGTCTTGGTCGCAGCGTTTCCAGCTCTCCTGCAGTTCCTCCATGGGGCTGTCTCTCCTGTCTTTTACAGTTTCCCTGGCGACCGGTGAAGGTGACTCCTCCGGTTCCTCTTTGATGGACTGTTGCTGCTCACGGCGGTACGTGAATGTGCCCTGGTGACACACCCTGGAAGGAGGAACCTCGTCATCGCCGCTATCCGATGAACAGGAAGAGGCGGAGCTAGAGCTGGTCTCCATGGAGTCTTGAGCGGAACAGGGTGAGGAAGGGTTGGAGCCTGATGAAGACGAGATAGAGGAGGAAGAAGAGGCGGATGAAGAGGAGCTGCCGTCATTGGGGAGCCCTTCCATGGGGCAGGGTGGACTCTGGGTGCCGTGGAACATACTGTGGAGCTGGCTGTTGTTGTTCATCATCATGTTGTTCATGGCGTTCTGCATCTCCAGCAGCATGCGCTGCTTCTCTCTCTTTGGGATGCGGCCAAACCTAACAGCTGGAGATGGAAATCAAATATAACACACATGAGTACATATATCACTAATAAGGGCTCAGATATCCCTACAGTCAGTCAATCCATCCAACTTGTAAAAGGAAACCTCTCACACCATTAACCATTGTATTTCCCTATGGGAAAAATGACGTTATTATTTTCTATGTACATTTAAAAGTGAAGACTCACAGTCTCTAGACATGCCCACAGCCAGACACTTCTTGAAGCGGCACTGCTGACAGCGGTTCCTGTTGATCCTTATGACGGTGCAGTTCTCCATCTTCAGGCACTTCTTATACCGGATGCTATGCTGGATGCTCCTCCTGAAGAAACCCTGAGAAAAATCACAGAGAACATTGTTTGTGCGCGGTTATTACCTAGTTAAAACACATGAACGACACTGTCAAAACACTTACGACACAGAGCCATTGAACAACATGAATGAAACCTTGGACTGGCAGTGTGGCATTCCGTGAGAAGCAGTCAGGACTAGTCTTACCTTGCAGCCCTCGCAGGCGTGGACGCCATAGTGGAACCCCGAGGCCACGTCGCCGCACACCTTACACAACAACACCATGCCGTTGATCTCTGTAAGGAGAAACGCACAGCAATGTTACTACTAATTCACACCTCTCTAACAAATGTGCTATTCCACCTGTACACGATGATGACTCATGTAGACTTGAGAATACGAAATGCACCTATTACCTGGATTAGTGTGGCAACTCATACAATGCATTTCCTATCCTTTGTCATTCTGAATAAATCTAGTATCCTTGCCATACTGAATGTATTTACAGGGCTGAAATGCACTCACTGGTGATGCTGCTCTTGGTGGAGGTGGATCGCCCAGTCTTGTCTGTGCCGTGGCTACGTGGGTGCTTGGCTGTGGTAGGGCTGGCGATGTCCACCATGATTCCTACTGCCCGGGTTGGCAGTGAGGGATGAGGCGGAGAGGAGCACAGGTAGCCGCTGCTGCAGCTGTCACTCAAACAGCACTCTGGGCTGGAGGCGGAGCCAGAAGAGATGTAGGCTATTACACCACCTGAGGGGAGAAGGGGAAAAACTACAAAACGTTAGTGGAATATAAATCAAATATACGTCATATCAAAAACATAATATTGACGTCATAATCTTTGATGTTGTAATATTTTGTTACAACTAAGAGGGACACAAAATAATATTCTAAGTTTTTACCCCATTGTAAGTCAGAGTAACGTTATAATAGTGATGGAAACTAGGTCAAAGGTAAATAATAAACCATATATAAACATAATATAAAGCCATACAATCTGATCAAACATCTGCCTGTTTGCCCTTGCCACACCCAATATAGAGCAGGACTTATGCCAGACTGTTTCCCCCCTTCATTCATTCATCCTGGTGTTTGACCTGTTTTTACTACCTCATTCAGGTGGCATTTAAATAACACCACTGTTACATAACAAGTTGGCTCTATGGGTGTGTACAGTTATACCAAAAAGTACAGCAAAGCATGCAGTCCAAGTCAGGGTCATGTCACCACTGTTGAAGAAAATGTTTGAACAAAAACACTAATAATCACAAAAATACTTGATTTAAAGACTTTTGGGCACAGGGTGATAAGGTGTGTTACATGATACCCCGAAACCTAATCAAAATCGCAAATATCTTTAATTTGACCTAATTTACTTAATGGTGTACCTTCAAAACATGACACATTGCAGTGTAATGTGAAAACGAATGTGTTTCTGGAATAATTTGTATGCACTTTAACATTTATTTTCCATCTAGGTTGGGGTTGGGTATCATGGCCGTCCTCCTCTTCATCTGAAGAGGAGAGGTGAGAAGGATCGGAGGACCAAAATGCGGCATGGTATGTGTTCATGATGAATATTTAATAAAAGAAAACACTGAATACAAACTATACAAAAACAATAAACAAATAATGACCGTGAAGCTATAAATGAGACCTGTGCTGACACAAGCAACTAACATAGACAATCACCCACAAACAAACAGTGAAACCCAGGCTACCTCAGTATGATTCTCAATCAGAGACAACTAATGACACCTGCCTCTGATTGAGAACCATACTTGGCCGAAACATACGAATCCCCAAATCATAGAAAAACAAACATAGACTGCCCACCCCAACTCACGCCCTGACCATACTAAATAAATACAAAACAAAGGAAATTAAGGTCAGAGCGTGACATTGGGTTTCTCAGTTCTTCTATACTATATTATATTAAATAATACTGCCATCTACGAAACAAAAGAGCAGTAACTGCACTCTTGGTCAAAAATGTGTTGACATTTTTTATACATTAAATACATGATTTATCATTTGGACAAAATGTGTTTCAGATATAATGGGATGTCATGTTTGCAGTAGCTGGAAAAAGTTAGTGAAACCAAGGAAAAAAGCAGTAAATGCAATCGCTCACCTCAGTTATTGCTTTTTACCTTGAATCGCTAAGCTTTGGGCTGCAGTTACTGTGGTTTAACATGGCATTATTTATTGTTGTTTGTTGAAACAAGTATCAAACTATATGACACTGACAGCCACATACAAATAATGGTATGAACACAAGTTTGTGTTAAAAAGAAATGGTAATTCCAGTGGGAGTACCAAGCAAGAAGGCAGTAACTTCTGCTGCTAACTGCTAACCTACAACGCATTTCATGGGCTTGCTCGTACCTATCCTTACGATTTGGTCCTGCCGTATATACCTACACGTATGCTACGGTCACAAGACGCAGGCCTCCTTACTGTCCCTAGAATTTCTAAGCAAACAGAGGCAGGGGTTTCTCCTTTAAAGCTCCATTTTTATGGAATGGTCTGCCTATCCATGTGAAAGACGCAGACTTGGTATCGACCTTTAAGTCTTTATTGAAGACGCATCTCTTCAGTAGGTCCTATGATTGAGTGTAGTTTGGCCCAGGAGTGTGAAGGTGAACAGAAAGGCACTGGAGCAATGAACCACCCTTGCCTTCTCTGCCTGGCCGGTTCCCCTCTCTCCATTGGGATTATCTGCCTCTAACTCTATTACAGGGGCTGAGTCACTGGCTTACTGGTCCTCTTCCATGCCGTCCCTAGGAGGGGTGCGTCACTTGAATGGGTTGAGTCACTGAACGTGATCTTCCTGTACAGGTTGGTGGCCCCCCTTGGGTTTGTGCCGTGGAGATCTTCGTGGGCTATACTCGGCCTTGTCTCAGGATAATAAGTTGGTGGTTGAAGATATCCCTCTAGTGGTGTGGGGACTGTGCTTTGGCAAAGTGGGTGGGGTTACATCCTGCCTGTTTGGCCTTGTCCGGGGGTATCGTCGGACGGGGCCACAGTGTCTCCCGACCCCTCCTGTCTCAGCCTCCAGTATTTATGCTGCAATAGTTTGTGTCGGGGGGCTAGGGTCAGTCTGTATATCTGGTATTTCTCCTGTTTTATCCGGTGTCCTGTGAGAATTTAAGTATGCTCTCTCTAATTCTTTCTTTCTTTCTTTCTTTCTTTCTTTCTCTTGGAGGACTTGAACCCTAGGACCATGCCTCAGGGCTACCTGGCCAGATGACGCCTTGCTGTCCCCAGTCCACCTAGTTGTGCTGCTGCTCCAGTTTCAACTGTTCTGCCTGCGGCTATGGAACCTTGACCTGTTCACCGGACGTGCTACCTTATCCCAGACCTGCTGTTTTCAACTCACTAGAGACAGCAGGATTGGTAGAGATACTCTGAATGATTGGCTATGAAAAGCCAACTGACATTTACTCCTGAGGTGCTGACTTGTTGCACCCTCTACAACCACTGTGATTATTATTATTTGACCCTGCTGGTCATCTATGAACATTTGAACATCTTGGCCATGTTCTGTTATAATCTCCACCCGGCACAGCCAGAAGAGGACGAGCCACACCTCATAGCCTGGATCCTCTCTAGGTTTCTTCCTGGGTTCCGGCCTTTCTAGGGAGTTTTTCCTAGCCACCGTGCTTCTACACCTGCATTGCTTGCTGTTTGGGGTTTTAGGCTGTGTCACGCCCTGACCTTAGTATTCTTTGTTTTCTTTATTGTTTTGGTTAAGTCAGGGTGTGACATGGGTGATGTATGTGTTTTGTACTGTCTAGGGGTTTTGTAGGTTTATGGGGTCGTTTACTATCTAGGTGTTTATGTATGTCTATGGTTGCCTAGATTGGTTCTCAATTAGAGGCAGCTGTTTATCGTTGTCTCTAATTGGGGACCATATTTAGGCAGCCATCTTCTTTGGTTATTTCGTGGGTTATTGTCTATGTCTAGTTGCCTGTGCATGTACATTTATAGTATAGCTTCACGGTCGTTTTGTTATTTTGTATTGTTTGTTTAAGTGTTCATTAAATATAGAAGATGTTTCATATCACGCTGCGCCTTGTGGTCTCCTCTTTACGACGAACGTGACAGGCTGGGTTTCTGTTCAGCACTTCGTGACATCAGCTGATGTAAGAAGGGCTTTATAAATAAATGTGATTGATAAGAATACAAAATAAACATCTCCAATGATCTGACTACAATTAATTAGCCTCGACAATTGAAAAACGCTGAAGTCATTTTTCAAAGTTTCCATTTATGAGCAGTTACTGCTCTTTTGCTTGAAAGGGCAGAATAATATTGTCTTTTAGTTTCTGTCAAAAGCAAAGTTATTCTTGTAGTCATTTGGTGTTAAATCACGTTATTCCATAAGAATGTTGACATTATTAAACCAAATGCTTAAATATGGGCTAAATTAACTCAGCTAGGAAAATAATTCACCTGTTGCTTGGTGTACAGGAGGCTCAGACACAAAATCAACATAAATTAATATATTATACTATACTATGTAGCCCTAAATGTAGTTAATGCTCTCGAAGACATGGCCATGATTACCTAACCAGCTATGACAGTTCGCTTCCAAAACCCACCCACATGTGGACCTGTCATGTCTAAGAGAGCAAATCTAGGTCACCAAAATTGTCTCCTTCAGTTTCACGTGGACCTGCATACAGCCCTCGAGCTTGGACCCAGAGCAGAATTATGCAATGATTGCGTCACAGCCTGTTCTCGGCCAATGAGCAGTGAGAGTCGAGAAGCATTGGCACATGGCTAGGCAGCTTGGTCCATGTGAGGTGAAGCAAAGCACAACATTGTAGTGTCAAAACAAAAAACCCAGGAGCAGAGTGGCATTCCTAATCAACATACATGGCTTGACAATAAGCAGACCAGAAAATCTAAATAATCTATTAGGTTTCTAATTGTGGTCCATATATAACTTGTAAAAATCACACAACTAAATAAAATGTGAACATATATTAGCCAGATTTTACTAGTTTTTTCTAGAACAGATGCTTAGAACGACACATTAATTCTTGACAGCAACAGTAACACCAGATTTGTAACAAAGTAACACATTTGCAACAAAGTAACTGGCCAATGTAGCGAGAGGTGGACACTTTAAATTACATGACAAGATACATTGTAACATTGTAATAGCACGGATAATAAAGCCGGTCTTACCAGGCTTGATTGAGCCCATGTCTGCAGGCACCTCGATTCTGAGAATCTTTAGAGAAAGCAACCTATGCTGACTAAATGTCTTGTCAATAACTCGCCTGTTTCACAATGTCAAGTGGATGTTTTCTGTAAGGATTGCAAGGTGCTATTATCCTTAGTAGCACAGCGGATAAACTCAAATTCAAAGCGTCGGTCATCTAAAACTCAACACTTTTTCTTATTTTAATCTCAACTACATTACTGTAGTAAATATTCGTGGCATTAATATAATTATCTGCACTCCACTGTCAGTATCCTGAACAAAATAAATTCTGCTCTTCTTTCAGCCAAAATGTTCCCGCGACTATTCAATGGCATCTAATACAACCCGAATAGTTTTTGTATATTTAAAGATCTGTAACAAGATGAGAAACGCTGGACGAACTCCCTTGTTGGATGACTCTTCTGTACGATGACTCTTCTGTACTCAATGTTCTAAATAGTGTGTTAACCATGTGACCCAGTCGTCAGCCACTCCCACTTGCGTGGGCGCTTGAAAGTCACTTTAACCCAGTGACACACTTTTACAGACCAGAGGCAGACTTAAAGGCTCAGTGCAATCAAAAACGTGAATTGCCTGTGTTATACACACAAACACTGTATATCCACACTATGAGCATGGAATAATACTGTGAAAATGATAATGCCCTTTTATTGTAAGAGCTGTTTGAAAAGACCACCTGACATTTCAGCCTGTTTTGGTGGGATAGACTTTTGGCCTGCCTGGTTTCAAACCTGGTTTCAAACCTCACCAATAACAACTAGTTTTCCATTTTCATCTCCCCACTTAGACCAAACAGTCCTAGCCAATCTCTGGACTGCTCTCACATTGACTGCCTCGCAATAACGTGAATCCATAGGCAGTGCATTGTGATATATCCATTGGATTATATTGAGGTTGTACAGAAGGAATGCAACATGTAGTTCAGAAATATAACTGAAACGCTATACAAACTCATAACGGTACATAGAGGGTCTACTATTAAGGTCTTATGTCAATAACTAACAATATGCTAGAAAGCTTTGTCCCTATTGGAAAGTTACAATCTGTGTGTGTACAAATTTGAGCACTGACGTCATTAACATTAAAAAGCCTGTATCATTCCTATCATAGACCTACTGCTCTAGTAGTTAAGTAACACACTGCAGGTAAAAGTCATCCTCAAATACCAGATGTATTTTGACATGCAAGAGTTCATTTGATTAAAAGTCATGTGGTTTATACTACTGATGAGTGAGTGTACTTGGACTTTAAATGGCTGTCTAGGGTCCATGTGAGACAGAAATATGTTGTTATTATTGGGATTATTTGCACAAGTAGTAATATTTTGGTAAATATACATTTATGTATATTCATGCAGCTTAAAATCATTGTCCAAAAGATTGCTTCTATTACATCCATTTTCAACAAAAATTAATACAAAACCTAGAGTTATTCCTAATCAGATATTGCCATACCTGTTATTAATTCCATGGTTTAAACCTCAGGGTCCAAGTTACTGTAGTTTCATTCAAATAATTTCACGTCCATTTAGAACAGCTGTTCTTTGTAAAGGGTAAAACAGACACTTATTGGACTGCTGCAAAGCCACATTGGCATGTTGTAAATACAGTGCATTCGGAAAGTATTCAGACCCCTTCACTTTTTCAACATTGTTACATTACAGCCTTATTCTAGAATGGATTTTTTTTAAATCCTCAAATCTACACACAATACCCCATAATGACAATGTGAAAACAGGTTGTTAGAAATTTTTGCAAATTTATACAAAAGAAAAAAACAGAAATACTTAAAGTATTCAGTCCCTTTTCTATGACTCAAGTGCATCCTGTTTCCATTGATCATCCTTGAGATACTTTTACAACCTGTGAGTCCACCTGGAATAAATTAAATTGATTGGACATGATTTGGAAAGGCACACACCTGTCTATACAAAATATCCCACAGTTGACAGTGCATGGCAGAGCGAAAACCAAGCCACGAGGTCGAAGGAATTGTCTGACAAGGTTCGAGACAGGATTGTGTCGAGGCACAGATCTGGGGAAGGGTACCAAAAAATGTCTGCAGCATTGAAGGTCCCCAAGAACACAGTGGACTCCATCATTCTTAAATGTAAGAAGATTGGATCCACCAAAACTCTTCCTAGAGCTGGCCCGCCCAGCCAAACTGAGCAATCTGGGGAGAAGGGCCTTGGTCAGGTAGGTGACCAAGAGCCCGATTGTCACTCTGACAGAGTTCCAGAGATCCTCTGTAGAGCTGGTTGTTCTTCTGGAATGTTCTCCCATCTCTGCAGCACTCTACCATAAAGGACTTATTGGTGGAGTGGCCAAACAGCCCACTTGGAGTATGCCAAAAGGATCCTGAAGGACTCAGGCCATGATAAACAAGATTCTCTGGTCTGATGAAACCAAGATTGAACTCTTTGGCCTGAATGCCAAGATTTACATCTGGAGGAAACCTGGCTCCCTATGGTGAAGCACGGTGGTGGGAGCATCATGCTGTGGGGATGTTTTTCAGGGGCAAGGACTGGGAGACCAGTCAGGGTTGAGGGAAAGATGAGCGGCGCAAAGTAGAGAGGTCCTTGATGAAAACCTGCTCAGGACCTCACACTGGGTTGAAAGTTCCCCTAACAGGACAACCCTAAGCACACAGCCAAGACAATGCGTGAGTGGCTTCGGAACAAGTCTCTGAATGTCCTTCAGTTGCCCAGCCAGAGCCCGGACTTGAACCCGATCGAACATCTCTGGAGAGACCTGAAAATAGCTGTGCAGTGATGCTCCCCATCCAATCTGACTGAGCTTGAGAGGATCTGCAGAGAATGGGAGAAACTCCCCATAAACATGTGCCAAGATTGTAGCGTCATACCCAAGAAGAACCGAGGCTGTAATCACTGCCAAAAGTTACTTCAACAAAGTACTGAGTAAAGAGTCTGAATACTGATATAAATGTGATTTTTTTTTAAGTTAAATGTCTAGAAACCTGTTTTACTTTGACAATATGGGGTATTATGTATAGATCGATGAGGGTGGGAAAAAAACATTGTAATTCATTTTAGAATAAGGCTGTAACGTAACAAAATGGGGGAAAGGTCAAGGGGGTCTGAATACTTTCTGAATGCACTGTAGTGGAGGCAATTTATCACTAATCCTTCATCTGAGCATAACCGAGCTTGCACTGTTCCTTTAGCACCAAATTCCATTGGTTTTTCAAATGAGAGATTAGTTATTGCAAAATAACATGGTAAACGCTATTCAAAGTATAAGCATGGACAACAGAACTGTGTAAAAAAGTACTTAGATTTGTAGCTATTGTGGTACAACTGTACTGTAGTTCCATATTAAAAGTTGAATTGGCAAAAGGTGAAATCCATGTTATGGCACTGTTTATGCATTATATTTGAGGGATAGCCTACTAAATTTCAGGAGATTAGCTAAGCAGTGGAGAATCCTACAGAGAGTAATAAAATATATGACATTACATATTGTTTCATTGTTTTTCTTTATTTTCATATTTGCACAGATAACTTAATCAGGAACCCAAAAAATATACCAGACAATAAAGTACTAAAAATCTGAAATAGAAATCCCCCCACACAGCTGTGCTCTATGGGCCTATGTGGCGTACCGCTTCGTCCACTGTTTGGCTGTTCTATCATGCTCGGCTCTGTTTGTCGTGTACTGGGTGGCGATGCTTCCAACCAGGGGATCAGCTGAAAGTGAAAAACAACATGAGCGAAATAACAGTTAGAGGGTGGTGAATTTTGAAACAATTACTCTGCTTCAAGTGATGAATTCTAAGCCTTTTATAACTACTTATGAGTTATGCCAACTTAGTGGTATCATAAGGAATTACAAATGCAATATAAGAGGCATTGTGTGTGGGCCTCAAAGTGATACCCATAATAAAAAGTAATCCACATCTGAGCACAAAATTTGACCCTTCTCAGGAGTCAGGAATACTATTATTTGTTCTGGTATCATATTTCCAGTCTGGGACAGGTGCAGATCTGAAGAGAAACAAGTAAAAGGGGACAA
Source organism: Oncorhynchus keta (assembly GCF_023373465.1). Taxonomy (NCBI): domain Eukaryota; kingdom Metazoa; phylum Chordata; class Actinopteri; order Salmoniformes; family Salmonidae; genus Oncorhynchus; species Oncorhynchus keta. The sequence continues at coordinate 10,238,752 of NC_068451.1, forward strand.
AGAAGCCAGTTAGGCTCCCTGATGGATATCTTACCTGGGTTACAGTCTGTGAGCAGAGAGCAGATGGACAGCAGCACTTTGGAGATGGTGAGGGCGGGGCTCCAGTTGTCCTTCAGGATGTCTAGACAGATCACCCCCTGACTGTTGATGTTACAGTGGTAGATCCTCGTCCGAAACGTTACCTTGAGGAAAAACAAAAGTAGAAAATGTACATGCTATAGGCATATTTAACATAACAAGGCTAGAGGCTATATCAAAATCTATACTGAACATAAATATAAACGCAACATGTAGGTGGTGAAATAAAAGATCCCAGACATTCTCCACAGGTACAAAAGCTTATTTTGTTGATAATCAATCCACCTGACAGGTTTGGCATATCAAGAAGCTGACTAAACAGCATGATCATTATTACACAGGTGCACCTTGTGCTGGGGACAATAAAAGGCTTCTAAAATGTGCAGTTGTCACAATACCACAAATACATTTTGAGGGAGTGTGCAATTGGCATGCTGACTGCAGGAATGTTCACCAGAGCTGTTGCCAGAGAATTTAAAGTTCATTTCTCTACCATAAACTGTCTCCAACATCGTTTTAGAGAATTTGGCATTACATCCAACCGGGTCTCACAACCACAGACCACATGTAACCATGCCAGCCCAGGGCCACCACATCCTGCTTCTTAAAAATAAAACATGTACTTAATCACTCGGGAGCCCTGTGGGATCATCTGAGACTAGCCACCAGGACAGCTGATGAAACTGAGAAGTATCTCTAATGAGGCCCTTTGTGGGGAAAAAAACTTATTCTGATTGGCTGCGCCCCTGCCAGGTCATGTGAAATTCATAGATTTAAGGTCTAATGATTTTATTTCAATTGACTGATTTCCTTATATGAACTGTAACTCAATAAAATCATTGAAGTTGTTGCATGTTGAGTTTATATTTTTGTTCAGTATAACTATTTATTAAAGTGGATCAACATTTATTGGGGCAGAAGACAAAGCATGTAGGGCCGGGATGATACCAGTATTGCAATATTTGTTAGTATCGTGGCAAGGAAACAAAACACAAAGCAGATTTTTACTTCTTGAGGAAAACAGCTCTAATGTTGGAAACAAACATTATGTTGTCCTCCAGAGTCACATGTATTTATTTTCCATGATATATCACACCACATTTTACATACAGCAGGTTTATTGGTTACATTTTCTGTTTGTAATCAAGATATTACGATCTTGCCTCATCGCTGCAACTCTCTAACGGGCTCGGGAGAGGTGAAGGTCGAGTCATGCGTCCTCCGAAACATGACCCACCAAACCTCGCTTCGTAACACCCGCCTACTTAACTGGGAAGCCAGACGCACCAATGTGTCGGAAGGAAACGCCATTCAACTGACAACTGAGTGTCAGCCTGCAGGCGCACTGCCTGCCACAAGGAATTGCTAGAGTGCGATGAGCCAAGTGGAGGTGTCAAATGCCCTCTGTTGGTTAATGAGAGTACTTAAACATGTTAACAGGGAAATCCTGGCAAAACGCAGGGATTGTAAGTACTGTACATATGCTGCCTGCTGTGTTCTAGAAACTGGAGGAAATTCAGTCATCCTCATTTCACCATTCTCAAAAAGAAATTCCATATTGTAATGAAATTGTAAACTGTGACAAAACAATCCAAATATAATAGAATTTCATTTGAGCACATTTTTATGAAATGTTTGGATTTGTTTTTAGCACATGGAATTAAACTAGCACACTAACTAGTGAGCTAACTAGCCAAGCTACAAGCTGTGTTTCAAATTGGATATTTAGTTAGTGTTGTTATGGATGAAATTGAATACGGTCCCTCCTTCTCTGGCAATGACCCGACTCACGCACACACACAAAGAGGCACACATGTAAATAGCTCTCTAGCATCTGGAAAGAGAGTCTCGTTTTTTGTTTTCTTTTTTGCTGTGGTGGCAACAATTTAGCAGCAGCACAATATGACAAACACTGTGATCATCACCGGTTGCATTTTTTGCTGTGTATACCCTGAAGAACACGAAAATGAACACTAAGTAAATCTGTCCCATTTATTGCGTGGGACTAAACCAAGATGACCCTTTTATAGTGTAGAGGGTAAAAGTGGACTGGTAGCTGACGATTGCCCAGTACCTTGGGTGGTTTGAAGGGGTAGTCGGGTGTGAAGGCGATGTCGAGGAAAAAGACCCCTCCCTCGTAAACAGAGCCCGGTGGTCCCAGGATGGTTGACCTCCACTCGTAAATGTTATCTCCTTTTGGACCAGCGCTGGAATTAAATGAGATAAAGTTACAGATTATGTTATACTATTAGCCTGGCCACAGATCTGTACTTTAGCCAACTCCTTTGTCATTACCCACCTGGAAAACCAAAGGAGAACAGTCTCCCTAATTGGTGTTAACTGGACCACGGTCTTTGTTATTGTTATGGCTCAGGTCACTTGTGTGTGTACTTCATCTCATTGCCACAAGGGACAAATACCTTAAACCATTCTCCTCACCCATTTACGTAAAAAGCTGAGCGATAGGGCTAGAGAAATGTAACCACTTAAATTCATAGACCATGATTTAAAAAAAAAAAAAATGTAACCATGTTTTGAGGCTCTATAGTGCTTGTTAACATTTACGTTGTTTACAAACGTCAGAGAGAAACAACCTTATATTTTTTGGGGGGTACATTAAGTTATGGATACATTTATTTCATTTATAAGTCCCAAAATGGATGAATCCATTGTCCCTTTAAGGCTTACTGCACCTGCAAAAAACTTGTCTGAAACTGTTTAGAGCCTATTATCCCTTGGGTTGGTACCCACTTGGTGAACACACAGGTTTATATTGCTTGAGAGAACAGTACATTCTCTCTCAAGCTTCAAAGAAGCCTCCATTCGCAACCAATCCCTGATGACGTGTCTCTGTATCGTGACCCATATTGACTTCCTCAGAGCAGATCAGCCTTCATCCTTGGTACATGCTGAACACGTAGTGGAAATTATCTAGAGTGATGACTACAAGGCTGATCCAACAATGGGGGAGACGTAAAATTATGCTTCATGTAGATTTCTAAACACCACCAGCAGTCAAAACATGTTGATCAAAATGGGTGCAGCTTTATTTTATCAGCATATGGGACAACATAAGAAATCAGAAAGTAACGCAATCCTTTATGAATAAGTGGTAAAATAATTATTGTTTGGAGAGTCGCCTGTAGGTATTGACCATGGCAATACGCAAAACACTGGGGGCGGATTGGAAAAGAGAAGATGAGCTCAAATAAAACCAACCTGCAGTTTGGCGGAGGGTCCAGCGTGATATCTGCCAGCTCTTTCTGAATCCTGCAGAAACAAACATGCCTTCAGATCAATCATTGATTGCCCAGCCATACCTTAAACATCTTTGTTTTCTCAGCCATGAACTTCCAAAGGTAAAGAAATGGCACAGATATTTTGGTCCAATACAGTGAGGCTAGAATATTTTTAAACAAATAAAGTACAAAGAACATTTTAGTGCTAGCTACAATCATCTAGGAGATTAACCCACCCCTCTGACTAAATGTCACATTGTTGGTGTTGTGTGACAACCAGCCAATATTTAATGAGGTTTGGGTGTGTTACCTCTTTGCGCTGGTGGATAGCAGCTTGGAGGTCTTGCTCATACTGGCTTTACTCTCCCGTTTCTTGCAAGGTGTGTCCTTCGGTTTGTTTTGATTGGAGGAGGAAGACGACGAAGAGCTGGTGCTGACACACGAATCCTTATCCGACATACCGGTTTGGACAAGAAATTAGAAGGAACCTACAATGCGATTGTGATGCAGCAGTTGAAGAAAAAAAGCAGTAGCTTTGAAAAATGAAATTGCTTTCAAGCCATTGCAAAATTAAGTAACGTTACAGTTATGACAGAGCACCTTTGACATTCTAGGAAAAATGGCTACCTCAACATAGCTTGCTGAGATTACCTAAAAACAAGCCACTTCAACACAGCTATGACTGGAAGTGACTTTTTCGTAGTAGGTTAGGAGAAGGTACGCAGTAGGTTAGGAGAATTAACATATCTGGTTAGGAGAATTAGGTTAAGGTTAGGAAAAGGTTTAGTGAAAATGCTCTCCTAACTTGCTAGGAAGAGTTACTTCCGGTCGTAGCTGTATCGAAGTGGCATGTTTTTAGGGAGTCCCTAGGCTTAGCGGCGATGCATCTGGTTTACAGTGATACAGCTTATTCAACCTAGCTTCCTTTTCTGCTGAATACTAGATGTGGGAAGTGCACTCAGGTGTTTTCTTTTACACCTGCTACGTTATGTTATGGCAGAGGTTTCCAACAATTTTCAGGTACTGTACCACCGACGGAATTTTGCTCTGCCCAGAGGACACCCTCATGTACATTTCACCAGTAGGCCTATGGTCTCATGAGTCTTCAAGTACCCTCTGTGGATAGGCCAAGTATCCCTGGTTGGGAACCACTGGGTTAGGGAGTCCCATACAGCTTGCTACTTGGCTAGTGCTCAGTTGAAATAAAGGTAATTGGCTAGCTGCCACCCCCATCCCTCCTCTGGCAATAATGTTGGGATTATGGATGGTTGAGCAAACCATTTTTGACAGCCCTGATATGGCAAGCCTCCATTATTCCCCAAATGTAATAGATCATGAATGATGTGAAATTGTAGCTAACTTACCGTCAGCTAATACTAAAGGCGCCCAGAAGGAACAAATGGATCCATGGTGGTGAACAACAGCTAGTTAGTTAGTCTTTGTGGCCAACCATTTGATGGGAACACTCTCGGGCCTTCTTCACAGTAATTAATGTTAGCTTGCTCGCTAATATCTCTGGTCTGGAGTTACTTGCTATGGCCTCTTCGCTCCTGGAGTCCTGAAACGTTAAGACAATGATCTAACACATTCATTTGTTTGTAAATTACAGGTCTCCTGGAGCAAAGAGGCTATAGCAGTTTGCTAGCGAGTTCGCCTACAGTAGTTTACGTTTGCAATTGCTTGTGCCAAGTCTAGCTGGTTGGACTAGTTTTGGTTAACAAAGTAGACATTAACAGCTGGCTAGCATAACCATCTAGCTAGCTAGTTAACGCTAGTCACAAACGTCCGACCTGCTGATTTTCTCGCCCCCACCCGTTATTAGCCGACCGTTTGACTGCCCAGACCTTAGCCAACGTTAAGCTCGAAAGTTCGGAAAAATACTGTAGTTACATCAACGTTTACGCCCACCTCAACCTTTCAACATTCTGAGATATTTAACTTAGCTAACGTTAGTTGGCAAACAAGGTTACACCATAGTGAAACTAGTTTAGTTACTAGCTTGAGCTAGCTAACGTTAATATGTATTTCCTGAGCCAGGCAGTGTCACCACAAATGTGTCTGTTGAGTCGTTAACTAGCCGTCTTTTCCAATACAAAACAAGTTGAATACACTCAGAGAACTTCAATATATTTTATAACTCATGAGGCATATTCAATATTAAAAGTAACGTCAGCCAAGTAGCAAATCACCTCCTTTGTGTCTGGATCTCTCCACTGCCTGTGCTCGTGCAAATCGCCTTCTGTGGAACGGAAGTGCCGCGGGTGCAGTGGATTCATATCGTTGCACTCATAATAATGAAGGCAAATCGGCGCACAGGGATCATTCAACATTAGGTCTTCGTAGACTGATCTGACATTTTGATATCATACATTAAACAAAAGATGCACGAAAAAGCACATGTCGGATGAGGGCCAAAATAAAATGTGGAGCATCACTGAATATGGTGTCACCAAGTCAAGGTGAAAGAGAGGTTCATATATGGTCTATGGTTCATGCCCACCTCTTAACCTAGACCTGTGATGCAGTTTCTTCTGCTGTAGTCTATTTGACCCTGGTTTCACTCATTCCCTGGGTTTCCCAGTTCATTATATGCTCAGGCACAGGTGTGTGTGTGTGTGTGTGTGTGTGTGTGTGTGTGTGTGTGTCAGTCATGAGGCAGAAGGCTGATAGGTCCAGAGATTAACATCTTAACACCTGTCATAGAGGGTTCACAGTTACAGAAGAGTATCTCACGAGCCAACCAGTGTTTTATTGGGTGCTTCATTAATACAAGTGCACAACAAACCACCCTGCCATGCCAGAGTAGCCAGTAAATGTACAAGTCCTGCCTCTTTTACAAGCAGACCTATATTTCTGTGGTCTGCCTCAAAAGCGTTTGAAAAAATACATACAGTACAAACAAAACCAGAAAGCGTAGAAGAGCATGACATGTCATTTGATGCAAATCTTCCTCCTGTTCCATGCAGATACCATTGATGACTGGAATGGGAAATTAAAAAATACACAAGAACCTAGAGTAAAGTAAAAAGAGTATATAATCTGCATTTTGTTCCTGGAGCCACTATGAAAACAAGGATACATACTGTATAGTTGAGGGACAATGCTTATTAGAATAAGTGTCTTTTTTCAATACATTAATTCCAACATTCAGATATTGGAAAATAAAATCCCAATCTACTCTTTGTATAAAAAAAGAAGCTTTCAAGTCAACAAGGAACAAAGGACAGTTCTTTACAAAGAAAAGGTAGATACAAAGTTTTTTTTAGGGGGGGATTACAGGTATAACATTGCACTTAGTGAGTGTGCTTTGAAAGGCTGGGGAGAGAGGTAGAGAAGTACAGTGGGGGTGGGGGGGTGACAGTGGAAAAGTCAGACGGGGATCTATGTGGCGTATCTCTTCGTCCACTGCTTGGCTATTCTGTCATGTTCCGTTCTGTTTGTCAGGTATTGTGTGGCAATGCTCCCCACCAGAGGGTCCGCTGCAATGACAAAAAAAAAGGACGCAGATCAGAGCATGCATTAATGAATAGCATTTCACCAGTGTATGGTTTTTTGGAGTTCCGAGCATATTATTACATTGTATTAAAATATGAATAAGATCATTTAAATTCCATCAACAGGTTCAACAGCAACAGAGCTACTGTCCCTGGGGAAGGGAATGCTGGAACACCACTAGAAGAGCTGCAGACAGTTATCAAAGTATGAAACATTATCACCATCTCTGTGTGTAGATGTTTCCTGCTGAGAGTTTACATTATCTACACACAGAGATGGTGATAATCGTTCATGCTGTGAGTCTACATTATCTACACAGAGATGGTGATAATCGTTCATGCTGTGAGTCTACATTATCTACACAGAGATGGTGATAATTTGTCATGCGGTGAGTTTACACTACCGCCATCTGTGTGTGTAGATAGTGTCAACTCAAATGTAATTTAAAATCAGTCATGAATTACCAACTGAAATGAGAACACTGCAGCTCATGATGTGGACATTGACAGGTCTCTTACCTGGGTTACAGTCTGTGAGCAGAGAGCAGATAGACAGCAGCACCTTGGAGATGGTGAGGGCAGGGCTCCAGTTGTCCTTCAGGATGTCCAGACAGATCACCCCCTGACTATTGATGTTACAGTGGTAGATCCTCGTCCGAAATGTTACCTGGCGATTACAGGAAAAGAAGGCATTTATAGTTTAGAAACATGCTTCAGCGGCAATACTGGCAGTGGAATAGTCTAAATTGGACAAAATAGAAATGTAAGAAACAGAATTATGTCATTTCTTTGTTGAGAAGATGGTGACAACCCTTATAACACAGCTGCAGAGTTTTGATATACCTTAAAAAATACCAGAATTTTAATTTGCCTTCTAATTTCCTTAGGCTTTGATATAGCCAACAGGGGGCAGCATGGTGCATTTACCAATATGCAGAAAACCTTTATAATTGTCATGAAATTCCCCAGAAAAAAAACCCATGCCTATCTCTAATCTCACTACAACCGTTACATATTAGTTTGAGAGGAAAACAATCATTCCTATAAGACTTTCACAGGGAATCAAATAATGGGTGAAAATTACTTTATTTGGTTTCATATGTGCTTAGGTCAAACCTTTGTACAACAAACATCCACACAAACGTCCCTGTTAAGTTTACTACCGTGTTTCTGATTGACAGTGAGTCTGACATCTGTTTAGGCCTGACACCTGACACCGGCCCAGTACTCCAATCACCAACATCTGGACAGACTGACCCTGACCTTGCAGAGGAAACTTCTAATGAGCCTTGGCATTTTGAACACACCGAGAATAAGACATGATAAATAACCCCACAATGGTGCACTCTCTGCCCCACTAACCCTAACAACCAAATCGTATACTTCCAATCTGTCCAACAAGCTTGTCAAACTGGAGTTTCAGTTAGGGGCTTGAAAAAAGCTCTGGTAAGAGTCTATAGTATACAGCAAAAGTCCAATGGAGCATGTATTGTGCGCTACAGTGACGGAAGAACTGGCTACAGATCACAGTGGGACAAAACACTTGAGCCCTCTGGCTACACTGAGCAGAGCTTGAGCCTGTGGATTTGTTTGAGTCTGCTGTCAAACAGTAGAGCCGGTTCTTACACAGCTCAGAGAGAAACAGAGACAAAAAGAGAGAATGAAAGATTGGGGGGAGGAAACAGACAAAATGAGAGAGAAAGAGTCAGAACTCAAAATGAAAGCAAGTGAGAGGAAAATTGGGTTCTAAGAAGCACAAAGAGATATCCAAAAGCACATTTCATACACTTGATAATGACATCCACTCAACAACCGAAAATACTCCACAGGGTACATTTCATGAAAAGTCTAATAAAGAATGAATTGAAAATATGGACAGTGAACTGGTAAAGGCTTGAAGGAGTACACCAGATTTCCAGAAAATCATGTTAGCTGTTGAAATTACATTAAAGCAAGAGTTTTCCACAGAGGAAGAGGGCAGCACAATGGCACTAAAGCTATAAAACATTTGTGGTCAGTATGGCAAGGGGTGCTGACCTTGGGTGGTTTGAAGGGGTAGTCGGGTGTGAAGGCGATGTCGAGGAAAAAGACCCCTCCCTCGTAAACAGAGCCCGGTGGTCCCAGGATGGTTGACCTCCACTCATAGATGTTGTCTCCTTTGGGGCCGGCGCTGAAACAGAAACATGTCAATATGTTTAGCAACTCGGGGCATTGGAATTGACAACCGGCTACTGACAGGGTAGCCTAAAGTAGACAAAGTCTGAGTCCAAGTGAGCAAGCGAGTGAGGAGGAAATGCTTGTTTCTGACAAGTTAAAGACGCAGAGATTGGAGATTCTCAGTCTGCTCTTTTTAGCCCGAGGTTTAGTTCTGTTCAATGATTATCACTCAAGCCATCGAGGTTGTGCTGCCAAAGCAAATCTGAAACATTATTAAACCCCCCCAAAATGTGCAACATTCAATGGCTAATATCACCATCCATCCATTGAAATAAACAGTTTGTCAGTTAGATTGAGGAATCTCATTTCACAAATAGAGAACAATAAAACAAATGGTCAATTCATACACAAAAATATAATTGTCTCTTGAAGGTCCTTTATTAGATGAGTAGTTATGTTGAATGGGGTGAGGGTCACATCTGTTGGATAGTCTGGTAATTAATGTAAAGTCTCCCTCCCCCAACAGAAGACTGTCTGGAACACCGACCAGATCTGAAAGCCCAGGACAATGAGGAATTCCTCAGATTTCATGGCATTTCTGTACATGAACTTTAACATCGACTAAACCCACAGGCGCACACAAATGACTACACACACACACACACACACACGACTGCTCACAGACACTTACACATACTTAGAGATTGGGAGCAGGATTGCAGTAGCACAGAAAATGCTTGACTATCAAAGTCACCAATAGCTTTGCTCATGTTGACAAGTTCCAATAATCTGTGACTGATGTTTCCAAATGGCTATGTCAGAATGAAATGACTAGCAAGTTATGCTTTCTCCGCAACATAATAACCTCAAATAGCACGACTTGAGTATCAAACAAGTGTCTGGCTCAATGCATGCCCATGAGAATGGATCAGTCTCCACAAATAGAATGAAAGGACTAGACACTTCCTCTTTCCTGTAGTGTCAACACATGCAGATTTCACTTATCTTGTTCGAAGCCTTCTTTAATTAGTTCATTATGATCCATTCTTCTCCAGGGGCTAGAATATTTTTCAATAGCTGTTTTGTGCCCATAAGAGCAATGCGAATCTGGACTTATCTTGATGAGGCACAAAGGAAATCTGTTTTATACTGGTATGATTTGGAAATTACCTAAGCATAGCATCTGGAGACCATGTTGGGCAATATTCATTGTCAGTGCATTGCAACAGGCCAGATGTGGCCTATTAATAGCTAGCTTTAATAAATCTAAGAAATGTTCTGATGTTGCTTAGGTGGGTGAGGTAACCCCTGCACTGTTCATGGAGAAAATCAGTTGCAACCAGACAGAGAGAACTGTTTATGTGGGTGGGGGGATACGTTATTTACTCATCAACACATCCCTGCACCAGAGGTAATCTGCAGAATTAATGTGTCATGTTCATAAGGCCCGAAACAGAAGAAAGATTAGTAAAATGGGAAGGTTGTATGTGAAATTATCCAATGAGAACTCCTTGTTTTCATTTTCCGTTGAAAATGGCTTTGCCACAGTGTGCCATTTTGAACACCACACTTTGGCTGTAGGCAATTTCCTTTTCAATACTTATGGAAAAATGCTAATTTAATCAAGCGTCTACATTCAACATGATTCAAGGTGAAAAACTCAATGTAGCTTGATGCAATATAAAAATATATATTTTTCCTCCCACTGTGCCAGATGTGTGATCCTTTTCAAAGCAGCACAGATACAGGGACTCTTTCATGTCCTTTGAGGCCAATCACTTTTGAGCTCAGAAGAGATAGATGAGACGGCATGGCAGAGGATCCACTCTACACAACCTCTGTGTAGATCTGACAACACACGGACCTCTGGGTAAAGGCTAAGTCAATAGTTTAAAGTACATGCCATGACTGGAGGTTGCCCGGCAACCCCCACCCCACCAGCAGCAGGGGTTGTGGTGCTTTGTGACCGCTGCCTGAGCGCTGGCTGGGCATTCAGGACTTGACTGACAGTCTTTCATTAGACCAGTGGAGTGGGAGAGCAGGGGAGCACGGTCGAGGCCACAGCATCGGACTAAGACGGAGAGAGGCTGTCTAGGTTTAGGATATCGACTGAATCAGCATCCTGAATGGCTGAGAGGGAGATACTGCTCATCCTTACATCCTGCTTTGGTCATGGGATGAATAGGGATGTTTTATAGAAGATCCTATTCACCTAGCAAGGGGTATGATCATTACTGAGCAACTTTAAAATGCACAATGATTTTAATGCTAGTCAGAGGATTGCAATTTAGGATACTTAAACATTTATAGGAAAATAAAGTGCCTGCTCAAAATCTTACGTCAAGTCGCTAGACGTTAGGAGACTGACAATGCACCAAAATATCTGTTTTTGTCATGTGGCATAATCTAACCCCGGACAGTACTTTCACTGCACCTAGGCCTATAGCTGAATACTGCGATTTCGCAACAGTAATGGAGCTCTCCTCGCTCTACTATGGGAAAACTCTTATCCATTAATGCAGACATATCTAGTTAAGTTCAATACACAAGACATTAAACATGAATTCGCTACGGTTTGCAATAATATCCTCTGTGTGACTTGAGAGTTATAATAAATCTGTTGTACATCGGTAGATTTCTTTGAGTCACTGAGTATTTGGGTCATTTCTTCCAAGAATCTGGGAAACATTAGTGTGCGGGTGTCCGTGAGAATCTACCACTAGCCATCCTCTGCGATTACACTCATGTGGGAATGGCTCCAACAGCTGGAGTGCTGCCTCTGCAACAGAATGCAAACAAACAGAATCCCCAAATAAAACCCTTCAGGCCCGATTTACTCTGCTTTCAAACCGCTGTGGAACTCACTTATCTTGATCGAATCCAAATAAAAAAACAATGCCAAGCTAAAACATGTCATGCTCGTCAGTTAGCTAGGCATGGTCAATTCCTTTTTAACATGATACAACACATATCTGATGTTTTATCCTTTGATCATGCAATATTCTACATGGAATAATACACGGGTAAATCTGGCATACATATGGAAACTGTCAATTCACGGAAGATGGCTATTCATATGACCGCAGACACCAAACCACTGACAAGATCGTCTACATGATGTTGAACGACGACATGGACAAACCACATACATATCATAATGAACCATGTTCATTTCATGTATTCTCTTACATGCACAGAGGACAAAGAATCTATTCTGAAATACGTCTCATTACTGCCTTCATTTTGTTCGACCCCAGAAAGAGTACCTGCTGCCAAGGCAGCAGCTAATGGGGATCCATAATAAATACAAATGACACCATTACAATATAAAATATGCTAGGCTGGCTGACACAAAGAAACCCTTAGAAAATGTCATTTTTATGGCGGCCGTGTACTGCACGCCTTCTCAAAGTATACACCGTTACACACAGACACCAAAGTTGTAGTTACTAGAAACTATCCATGCAACAAGCTGTGATCCACAAAGTAACGGAGACCAGACATCATTTCCATATATTATTGAATAGCCTTTCCTTGCAGTGGCTGTGAGAGACTAGTGCACCCTGTGCCCCATTTACCATGGTCAATATACATGATTCCAGACAATCTAGAGATTGTGCCAACATGCCATAACCTTTATCATATGGTATGGCGATTACAGTAATCTCTGGCACATTGGCGACCTTCCCTCCCCGGGCTATCTACAGCTCTGGTAGTATCAACAGCTCTGGTAATTCTCCCTGACATTAGGGAAGAGGTTGAGTTGACAAGCCGATGCAGACAGGTGATCAGCCTGTGTCATTTATCTTACTCATGATGACAGAGACAAGCCCATGACAGTGTTCTACCGCTGCGGACCTCAGTTACAGGGAACATTGCTTGATTGCGTGTGTGCGCGCGACAAAATCCCTCAACTCAGACCATTCTGGGAGGGCCCATGCCGTTCACTTTCAATATTTATGGAATTTGGTGGGGTGTTTTCTGGCAAACACTCACTGTGTGTAGGAGTGTGTCTGTTCAGCAGAATGTCTAAAATGTTCTCTCTACCTCCACCTTTGACATCCGCTGTGCAGCTAGAGACAAGAGACCACAAAAGGTTATGGGAGTGTAATTTATTCCTCATCTTATTAGCTTGTTGACACAAGCTAATAACTGCAGAAGACAGACAGAACCAAGCACAGAGACAGAAACTATGCCAGCATTTGTAGTTCAGTTCAAGATCAAACAAACTGTCAATGGGTACAAAATAATAATTCAAATATATGTTGCCAGAAGCCAAAGTACCAACAACCATATTAAAATCAAAAATGAAAAGGCATTTGGGAACATGTTCATGTGTTGAGTTGTTAACATACAAGGCCAGGGAACCTTATGGATGTAGAGTTTAGAGAACGCACCTTCTTTTGCAGGACCAATTCAACATGTGCTTGGTGCAAGCGGCCCAATCCTCCAGAACTGCAATTCCTTAAAATAATTGAGCAAAAACCTTTTACACCTCAAGCTGTTCAGGATGTTGCTGTATAAAAATGGTCTCAAAATTGACCACCACAGCAAAGGTGTTATATAAAAGACTAACGGAACCCGTAATTGAATGCGATTCAGTCTTTTTAATACTGCCATGTGCAAATAGAGCTATTATCTTAATTATGCACCATTCCAGTTCATTTCCCTTAGGCACTTTTCTTTACTAATGGCATAGCCATTCAGTTAAGATCTTCTGTTCCATTGGTGCGGCGGCTGTGGCGGTTATCAGAAAGGGAACTTAATGAAGCAATCTTCCTTTCCCCTGACCGTGAAAGCAAAGCCCCGAAAACCAATTACCATGTAGCTCAGCAGCAGAGGTGACACCTCCCTCCCCGGCCTTTCGTCTTTATTTGCACAAATGACATGGTTTGTTTTTAAATCAAGCCTTTTTATTGTTCATTCTTACTATGAATACTGTAATTATTTGCCTGTGATTTATCCTGAACCAAGCATTTATGGCAGAAATGGTTGAATATATGCACGGTTTCCAAGTGAACCACATACCAATATTTACCCCTAACAGACCATTTCACATGCTGGTTCAATCAATTTAAACTACCTTCCATTTGCTCTTGATGAGAATGTGTACTTCGGAAGGTACTTCAGATACTTTTATGACATCAATAGGTAATCAAATATTTTCTATTCCCATTCCTCCATTCTAATTTCTGAAGATTTTTCTGAAAAACAGGGACTTTGGTAGGTAAGCATTATCTCCTCTCAGCATTGCTGGTGGGTCCCTGAAGCAAGCTTCTTATGCATTGCAAATGTTTGTCTCAGGACTCAATAAATAATGTAGAGCATATATCATTATCATAATACACAGGCTTCGCATACATTAATGACTCAAAAATTATGAGTCATTAAAATGTTTTTTTAAATCACTTAATCCACAGAGTTTGTGTGTACTGAACTGAACTATGTCACAACAAACAAAAGAGGCCATACTTGAAGTAGCTACATCAGAAAAGCACTGCTGCTCTCACTCTAAACCCTTAACCATTCAGCCACAACCAGAGTATTTTTCAGTACACATAACCCCCCCACAAAGCTTCAGCGCCCGGGGCAGTTGCTTGGCCTTGTGGCCAAGGAAATGGACTCGTTACCAGAAGGTTACTGTCAGAGATGAGTGGTGCGGTGCTATTCGTTGGTGAAGCACGATATGTAGCCTGGCTCCCATCTCTATTCAGCTATTACATTTCACTCCTTCGGCAATTCTATCATTAAAGAGCTTGAGAAGATCAAAGGATTTGATCCAGATTCGTTAACCCTCACAGCTATCATCCAATCACTGCGTTTATGCAAATGCAACTGATAGCAAAAGGTTCCAATTTACTTCAGAAATTTGATTGGAAATACTCTAACATTGGGTATTCTGATGTAATACATTTCATTGTAAACATAAACATTGGGTGTTGGAAGAACAGAGGATTCCCCATTTAATGCATTTTTACCACCAGCCAATGATCACATAACATCAGAAGCTGAACAACAACACAAACGCAACATGCAACAATTTCAAAGATTTCCTGAGTTACAGTAAGGAAATCAGTCAATATAAATTAATTAGGCCCCAATCTATGGATTTCACATGTTGGTCACAGATACCTTTAAAAAAAAGTAGGGGCGTGGATCATAAAACCAGTCAGTATCTGGTGTGACCATTATTTCTCATTTCTCCTTCGCATAGACTTGATCAGGCTGTTGATTGTGGCCTGTGGAATGTTGTCCCACTCCCCATCAATGGCTGTGCGAAGTTGCTGGATATTAACTGGAACTGGAACACGCTGTCGTACACGTTGATCCAGAGCATCCCAAACATGCTCTATGGGTGCCATTACTGGTGGGTATGCAGGCCATGGAAGAACTGGGTCATTTTCAGCTTCCAGGAATTGTATACAGATCTTTGCAACTTGGGGTCATACATTATCATGCTCAAAATGGCAGCGGATGAATGGCACAACAATTTATTTTATTTTATTTTTATTTCACCTTTATTTAACCAGGTAGGCTAGTTGAGAACAAGTTCTCATTTGCAACTGCGACCTGGCCAAGATAATGCATAGCAGTGTGAACAGACAACACAGAGTTACACATGGAGTAAACAATTAACAAGTCAATAACACAGTAGAAAAAAAAGGGGAGTCTATATACATTGTGTGCAAAAGGCATGAGGGGGTAGGCGAATAATTACAATTTTGCAGATTAACACTGGAGTGATAAATGATCAGATGGTCATGTAGAGATATTGGTGTGCAAAAGAGCAGAAAAGTAAATAAATAAAAACAGTATGGGGATGAGGTAGGTAAAAATGGGTGGGCTATTTACCGATTTACTATGTACAGCTGCAGCGATCGGTTAGCTGCTCAGATAGCAGATGTTTGAAGTTGGTGAGGGAGATAAAAAGTCTCCAACTTCAGTGATTTTTGCAATTCTTTCCAGTCACAGGCAGCAGAGAACTGGAACGAAAGGCGGCCAAATGAAATGTTGGCTTTAGGGATGATCAGTGAGATATACCTGCTGGAGCGCAGTGGGCATCAGGATCTCATCACAGTATCTCTATGCATTCAAATTGCAATCGATAAAATGTAATTGTGTTCGTTGTCTGTAGTTTATGACTGTCCATACCATAACCCCACAGCCACCATGGGGCATTCTATTCACAATGCGGACATCAGCAAATCACTCACCCATAAGATCGGTACAGTTGAAACCGGGATTCATCCATGAAGAGCACACTTTTTCAACATGCCGGTGGCCATCGAAGGTGAGCATTTGCCCACTGAAGTCGGTTACGACACCGAACTGCAGTCAGGTCAAGTCCCTGTTGAGGACGACGAGCACACAAATGAGCTTCCCGAGGTGGTTTCTGAAAGTTACTGCAGAAATGGTTTGGTTGTGCAACCCCACAGTCATCAATGTCCAAGGTGATTCGCCTCAGACCATCCAGCGGGTAAAGAAGCTGAATGTGGAGGTCCTGGGCTGGCGTGGTTATACGTGGTCTGCGGTTGTTGTGAGGCAGTTGGACATATTCTCAAAAATGACATTGAGGCAACTTATGGTAGAGAAATTAACATTAAATTCTCTGGCAACAGCTCTGGTTGACATTCCTGCAGTCAGCATGCCAATTGCACGCATCTGTGGCATTGTGTTGTGCGACAAAACTGCACATTTTAGAGTGGCCTTTTATAGTCTCCAGTACAAGGTGCACCTGTGTAATGATAATTTTGTTTAATCAACTTCTTGATATGCCACACCTATAAGGTCAATGGATTATCTTGGCAAGGAGAAATGCTCACTAACAGGGATATAAACACATTTGTGCACAAAATATGGGAGAAACATGTTTTTAGTGTGCATGAAACATTCCTGGGATCTTTAATTTCAGCTCATGAAACATGGAACCAACACTTTACATGTTGCGTTCATATTTTTGTGAAGTATGTTTTTTAATTACTTTAATAAGTTACCAAAATATATTTCTACTTCTGGAAAACGCATTGGGCTAGGCTACTGGTTCAGGAGTTATAAGAGACATACAGAGTGGATGGAAGAGAGAGGCCAATGGAGATGCCAACAGAGATGCATGCATTGCACAAAAATTGAACAGTGAAGACAGAGAAGTTAGAAGTTAATTCACAGGCTGGGGCATTAACAGTGGTGGGGAAAAAAGTACCCAATTGTCATACTTGAGTAAACGTAAAGATACCTTAATAGAAAATTACTCAAGTAAAAGTCACCAAGTAAAACACTACTTGAGTACAAATCTAAAAGTATTGGGTTTCAAATATACTTAAGCATCAAAAATAAAAGTATTCATAATGTTTTATTCCTTATTTTGACCAAAACCAGATGCCACCATTTTCTTTTTTTATTTACTGATAGCCGGGGCGGGGGGAGGACGACGACACACTACAACACTCAGACATCATTTACAAACAAAGCTTGTGTGTGCAGTGAGTCCGTCAGATCAGAGGCAGTAGTGATGACTAAGGATGTTCTCTTGATAAGTGCATGAATTTGACCAATTTTCCTGTCCTGCTAAGCATTCAAAAATGTAACGAGTACTTTTGGGTGTCAGGGAAAATGTATGGAGTAAAAATACATTATTTTCTTGAAATAAAAGTAAAAGCTGTCAGAAATGTAAATAGTAAACTAAAGTAGAGATGCTTAAGTTACTTTATTAGTACTTTAAAGTATTTTTACTTAATTACTTTACATCACTAGGCATTAATCTACCATTTGTATACTAGTCTACATATTAGGCCTTGCCTATTGTAGTGAATTTAGGTGATGTGATGAAACGTTGTTGCCCTTTGCTTAAACATGAATAGAATGGGCTGGTAATTTGACTGGTAAATTCATGGGTACACTCGCAATGGCCGTCTGGTGTTGTGATGCAATAATTTCCATAGTAATGTAGAATGTTCATTCAAATGACGTTAACTGATGATGCTCATGCATTGGAATGTAATTTTGGTTCGCTCAGTTGAGTTAAATCAATAAATCACAGCACATATTGATGGGTTCTAGGGATTCAAACTGACCCTCATTAAACCAGTCAACAACCGGTTACATTTTTTTCACAAACTATAAAATGTCTGACCAACAGAAAATATTATCAGAGATTTGTATACAATGACGAGATGCTTATGTTTCCGCCCTAACAATGGTAGTCGACCCAAGGCGGGAAGGCAGGCAACTAGCTTAGGCCCACAATAAGCCCATAGAAACGCATTGGGCTTATTTTGGACAGATCTTGGCGAGAGTAAAACCTCTCACTTCGCCTCTTCCTCTGATACTATGTAAGCATACAAGGACTGGACATTTTTCATTAAGTGCATGGAAACATGCAGCAATAGCAAGCCTAAAGCTATATATAGCCTATTATTGAACATGCAACTCATGTAATGAAGCAGCTAACAAAACATCCTTTTCAAACATTTGCCCAACTGCAATTAGCGGAACAGTTAGAAACTGTGCACTTAATGCGAGCAGTTCCATATGTGACAGAGATGAAAATATCAGGTAGAAACTTAGAAAGAGGGGGAATCTAATAGAAACTACTATGATGAGTTGCTAAAATGACTAGGATTGTGCTTTTGGCTTCTGGACAACGATAGAAAGTTTTCTGAAAACCAATAGAACAAGAGATAAATGCTGGTTAATGGCATGAGGAAGTCTATAAAATAATTGCCTCCACGGCTTGATTTTCACATGGCTACTTTGAAGCAAGGTAAGGCGTGCCTAATTATTTGAAGTAATGTAAAACGTTCAGGTTTCAAACAATTATACCACCTCAAGCTCACATGGCAAAGTAGTGGGTGACCTTTGATAGTCAACGGTAGGCAGGCTATAGCATATGCGTCCGAATGGCGATTGGGAGGGCACTAGTTGAGATTGACAAATAAAAATAGCTACTTTTCAATTAATCGTGGCCACCAAAGTTATCACGTGATTGCATTTAGAATTGTTATTTGTGCCGCAATGACTGAGCGTACAAAAGCAGGTTTCACTCCAGTAGCCTACAGGCTTTTGAGGAGAAACTCTTGCGCTGTCTGATAGGTGGTTGGCTATTCCGCTCCTCAAACTAGGCTCTGTATGCTGTGCGCGTGTGATAAACTGCATGACGATTTATGAAAATACACACGCACCAATTAAAATTCCACAAAATTATGCAAATCCACCTATAGACCAATAAGCATGACGGGTCAAATGTATTTTCCGGCAGCTAGCCAACTAACGGTGTACATCCCTAAAGTGTTCAATTCCTGCCTTTACCCTAGGGGTACACTTGCAATGGCCGCCAGTCTTCCCATGCGATCATTGATTTGAATGGGGATGCCTGTTCTATTCATTCTATTTCTATGGCAGCACATGGAGTCCGGAGCTGGGAAAGGAGAAAATGTGGAAAGGAAAAATGTGCCCCCCCAAACAAATATATACATTTATTTTTGTTTTATTACAGAGACCGCATCATTTGGCCGGCCAATTACCAGCAGCCAAAATTCCATGACTGTCACAGCCCTATCGGTATCCTGTATTACCTCATTAAAAAGTTTGTCCAGCTGATTAAATATTTTAGGCCTAAGCCACATTTCTGTGCCAACATGGCAGAAGTTATTATTTATTTACATACGTTCCCAGGTTATTATTAATCTAATAATGACACTTAATTTACAAGTTGTCACCACCAGAAATCTCAGTCGATTATGATGAACACATTGTACATTTGTGTCTGTACAATATAAATAACTGAGATGGTAAAATAGAGCCTAATTCCTCCTGGAACAAACGGTCTATTGTTTGTAATTTGTTGAAACCCATTAAACTTTGAGATGGTATCCCTGCCAAAATGGTAATGGAATCGAAGAGCAACTGTTTACTTTGGAGTTATTTGTTCCTTTGTCAAGATTTCACTGTTTGCTTACTGTGGATTACCATCCTGTCCGTCTCAATGTCCTGAACAGCTTCCGTGAACCAATTGTGTAATGGCTAGACTTCACCATAGAGTGGCCACGTGATGTGTCACACTTGGTGTCCCCTAGAAAACATGAATAACATTTGGGACAAATGTTTGTGGGAAGCGCTGCACAAACGAGGACATTGAGAATCCAATGATACGAATGAATCAAGACAGGCGGAGTTAGCTTTCAAACAAGTGCCTTGGTGAAGGGCAATAAGGATACATTAACGTGAGATGATGTCTGAAGTCTGGAACAGAGCATGCTACCTTTAGTCACAAAACAAAATGACCCCACTTCATTAGAACATGCCTAGTTCAACAGATGCTATACTATTGTCAATAACAGATGAGTTGAAACATTTGAAATCATGTACTGCATGTACAGGTGTAGGATCTCAGTTTGACCTATATTGTCACAGCAAAATAATCCTGCTGCAAAAGGATTTTAACGTTTAGTACATAATGTTGCTTGATGAGTGGTTAGGCTATTTGCTGGCCAAAAGTAGGCTACATGAAAAGTGCAATACTGTTAATATAACCATGTGTTCGTTTATGTAAATCAATT
This sequence comes from Oncorhynchus keta, assembly GCF_023373465.1. Taxonomy (NCBI): domain Eukaryota; kingdom Metazoa; phylum Chordata; class Actinopteri; order Salmoniformes; family Salmonidae; genus Oncorhynchus; species Oncorhynchus keta. The sequence continues at coordinate 10,259,275 of NC_068451.1, forward strand.
CTCAGCAACAAAAGACTGATCAAATTAAGATCCTGTATTTGTACTAGGGTTTAATATGTTCCCTGTATTTTACAAAATGTTCCATCCCAAGATTAAATCACTTTTCTCCCGAGTAACCCGGAATTTCCCGCCAAAATCAGAAGTGTCATTATAAAGTATATAAATATGTCTGGATTTGATTAAAGCTTAAAGTTCAAACCTGGTGCTACCTGAGCCAGATGATGAGCTCTACATTAAACACATTTTAGGAGCCCTAACCCAAAAAGCACCAATGATTGTGCCGTTATCCAATAGGTGTACATATGATAGGCTATAGCACATTACGCACGAAAGAAAAACATAAAAGCCCATAGATGTTTGCTCTCTTGGGTAAATAAATGAAACAAGCATCAGTAATATTGGACTGTATTACTGTACTGTATTATTGTACTGTATTATATGGACTGGAACTATGCACCTCGTTCGAACCATGAAGCTGGGAGAGAACACACAATGTTGGTGGAAGACATGCACGCAGAAACCCCCAAATAAAATAATAAATAAATAAAATAGACATTGGTCATGATAGTGAAACTGATCAGTGATGTGTTTGTGTTGTAATGCCATGGATGTTTATCACTAAACCACCAATACACACCAGGCCACACCCACATTGTAAAAACCAAACCCAGACATTATGATAGGGAATTTGATCATTGATGTTTATGTTGTAATCCTTCGGATGTTGGGCCATCAGGACATGCCAGTTTTACACTAAAAGGATTTGGATTTTGAAATATAATAGGGTCCATTTACAATTTGTATAATTAGCCGTGCTTGACTGGGATGAAAGAATGCAGGCGCTGTCTTTTCCCAAGTTGGTCCATTAGACGTTTTTCATCTAAAATCACAAAATGACATTATGCTATTGAGACCTCAGATTGTTCTCCGTTAAGGGTTTATACACTTTTAACCAAATTTCCATTACTATAGCCTACATGAAAAAGTAAGCATTATTGACTGAAAGGCTGCCGTGTCTGATCCCATGTAGACCTACCATATCCTGCCGTTGTGCCCATGCTCAAGTTCTCTGCTGCCAATGACTGGAACGAACTACAGAAATCTCTGAAACTGGAAACACTTATCTCCCTCACTAGCTTTAAGCACCAACTGTCAGAGCATCTCACAGATTACTGCACCTGTACATAGCCCACCTATAATTTAGCCCAAACAACTACCTCTTTCCCAACTGTATTTAATTTATTTATTTGTTTTGCTCCTTTGCACCCCATTATTTTTATTTCTACTTTGCACATTCTTCCATTGCAAAACTACCATTCCAGTGTTTTACTTGCTATATTGTATTTACTGTGCCACCATGGCTTTTTTTGCCTTTACCTCCCTTATCTTACCTCATTTGCTCACATCGTATATAGACTTGTTTATACTGTATTATTGACTGTATGTTTGTTTTACTCCATGTGTAACTCTGTGTCGTTGTATGTGTCGAACTGCTTTGCTTTATCTTGGCCATGTCGCAATTGTAAATGAGAACTTGTTCTCAACTTGCCTACCTGGTTAAATAAAGGTGAAATAAAAAAATAAAAAATAAAATCAAGGCGCTTAACCCCCCCACAAAGTAGAACTCCACTGTCAGTCAAGTTGTCAACACGTGGTCAACCTTTCTTCTGGAGAGCTCCTGGGTGTGCAGGCTTGGCTTTTGATTCAGCCCTGAACCACCCAAGTCTACTTATCAAGATCATGTTGAGCAGTTGATGTGGCGGTTAGGCCAGGGCTTGAACAAAAGCCTGCACACCCAGTAGCTATCCTGGAGGATGGTTGCCACTATTGCAACATTACAAACCAATCCCTTTGTCATCTAACTAGACATGTTTATATTCGGCTAAAATATTCATGTTTCAGGGGAGATAGATGCACATTATTTGTCGCAATTATATGGCTACTGTTAAATAGAGGGCAATTCCAGCAGATTTATTTTAGGCTATCCACAGTGCCTGTGGAAAGGCAACAATGACAATAAAGCTTAGTTAGTTAACTAGCGAGATAGCCAATTTAAAACATAACTGCTACAAGTTATGTAGTATGTCTGTTGTCTGTCATTTTATACCTGCTGCTGAAATTTCTATCCTTGGGCAACGGCCCACTCGCACTGGCATACAAACAGACACGCACTGAGGGGTCATTCCAATGATGGTTGATATGTCGATTTTTAAGTGAGTGATTGATAATATTTAAATGCGTGCCTTGAGGAATTACATTAACAAAACATTCTGAAACTAATTCTCATGACCTTACAAACCCTCATTTGATCATTTGGAGCAACGCATGTGCATTTATGTCGGCGCATTTTCAATCTGCGCAATCTCAAAACAGCCCACTGTCACCCATAGATTCACAGACAAGCAGCAAATAAACTTGAACAAAGCAGAATCAGAAAGGAATGCCCATTCTCCATTGCTATTCAATGCAGATCCCGCCGTCATTCCACTTTGATTAGCCTCGATGTGTGAATCTGGGACAGCGATAGGATACTTTGTTTTAAAGAGGAGCTGGTATGCAATTCCCCCAAAAATGACAGGTGCGTGTACATTGCTCCGTACAGCTCCAGCCCAAGTCAAGCACGGATCATTTGGAGGCTGATGCATTGGCCTACCTTTCATAATATTTCCCCTAATGTTGTATTACCTTCTCTTTCACGCTCAATTGTTCCTTTATTCCTTCGTCGCTCTCAACAGTTAAATGAAATACGCTTGGTTCTCCCCTCATCATCATCATTGTAATGACATGCTTGAACAATAACTAAGATGCAGACGGCGTTCGCTTCTCTTCACAAACATAGAATTGTTATGAAGAAATAACTGCTAAAGCCTATCGCCATCAAGAGTGCTCGTTCTCTTTTCAAACTCCCCAGAAGTTATTTTGGCTGCTGTATTTAACTTTCAGCAAACAAGAGCAAGCCTGCATCCCTCTTCGAATGATCTATTAGAACTGCACAAAACAAATTTCCAACAAGCTATTCTAGTCTAGCTTTTCTTGGGGCTCCACAAGAGCTAAGGAGAAGCCATTGGAGAGCTAATACTCCATTGAATGTATTACCTAAGAGGCAGGCGAGGACATCATATACAGTGCCTTGCAAAAGTATTCATTCCCCTTGGCGTTTTTCCTATTTTGTTGCCTTACAACCTGTCATTTAAATTGATTTTATTTGTATTTCATGGACATACACAAAATAGTCCAAATTGGTGAAGTTCAAAAAAATAAAAACAGAAAAGTGGTGCGTGCATATGTATTCACCCCATTTGAAATGAAGCCCCTAAATAAGACCTGGTGCAACCAATTACCTTCAAAAGTCACATAATTAGTTAAATAAAGTCCACCTGTGTGCCATCTATATATATATATATACACACACACACACACACACACACTTGTCACTCACCTTTCAGAACAGATTAGGCCCCAGAGTCTACAACACCACTAAGCAGGGGGCACCACAAAGCCCAAGGAGCTCTCCAAACAGGTCAGGGTGGGGTTATAAAAAAATATGAAACTTTGAAAATTCCACTGAGCACCATTAAATCCATTATTTAAAAAAATGGAAAGAATATGGCACCACAACAAACCTGCCAAGAGAGGGCCACCCACCAAAACTCACAGACCAGGCAAGGAGGGCATTAATCAGAGAGGCAACAAAGAGACCAAAGATAACCTTAAAGGATCTGCAAAGCTCGACAGCGGCGATTGGAGTATCTGTCCATAGGACCACTTTAAGGCATACCTCCCACCACCCTGAGAACACATCCACACAGTGAAGCATGATGGCGACAGCATGTTGTAGGGATGTTTTTCATCAGTAGGGACTGGGAAACTGGTCAGAATTGAAGGAATGGATGGCCCTAAATACAGGGAAATTCTTGAGGGAAACCAGTTTCAGTCTTCCAGAGATTTGAGACTGGGATGGAGGTTCACCTTCCAGCAGGACAATTACCCTAAGCATACTGCTAAAGCAACACTTGAGTGGTTTAAGGGGAGACATTTAAATGTCTTGGAATGGCCTAGTCAAAGCCCAGACCTCAATCCAATTGAGAGAATCTGTGGTGTGACTTAAAGATTGCTGTACACCAGCGGAACCCATCCAACTTGAAGAGGCTGGAGCAGTTTTGATTTGAAGAATGGGCAAAATTCCCAGTGGCTAGATGTGCCAAGTTTATAGAGACATACCCCAATAGACTTGTAAGGCAACAAAATAGGAAAAATGCCAAGGAGGTGAATACTTTCCCAAGCCACTGAATATAAAGTGATCTCAAAGTATTGTAAGAGTGACATTTTTGTTTTGCTTTGCCTCATTACTCCAGCACTCTCTATTTGAAATTAACAATGACTATGAGGTTAAAATGCAGACTGTCAGCTTACAGGGTATTTTCATTCATATTGGGTGAACAATTTAGAAACTACACCACTTTTTGTACACCAGGTTAAAAAAAATGTCATGACATTTTTTGGTGACAAAACCAAATACGCTAGACAAGGTGAGATCTTTTGTGTCTGTAAAATGAATTGTGGGGCAAATATCGGTGGAAATGCTTTTCTGCTCAAAAATTGATATAAACCTTCATATCGACATAAACTTGGAGTAATGTGGTACTCTCACTACGACTTGTCGGGAAAGCATGCAATTTATTAGGCTACAGATGGCTGATGAAATAAATTATGATGAACTTCACATGGTGGTGAAAGTGCAAGGTGATGAGCTTGATGACCCTTTCCAATAAACGTCTAGGGTCTTATTCTGGTGACATGATGATGACTGCTTGGCTGCGATTTGAAAAATAAAAATGATCTTGCCCCTTTGTCCATAATAATCTCACCATGTAGTCTATACCGTGCGTTCGGAAACTATTCAGACCCCTTCACTTTTTTCACATTCTTATGTTAGCACCTTATACTAAAACTGATAAAATACCCCCCCCATTCTGCACACAATACCCCATAATGACGAAGCAAAAACAGGTTTTTAGAAATGTTTGAAAATGTATTACAAATAAAAAACAGAAATAGCTTATTTACATTAGTATTCAGACCCTTTGCTATGAGACTTGAAATTGAGCTAAGGTGCATCCTGTTTCCATTGATCATCCTTGAGAGATTTCTACAACATGATTGGAGTCCATCTGTGGTAAATTCAATTGATTGGGCATGATTTGGAAAGACGCACACCTGTCTATATAAGGTCCCACAGTTGGCAGTGCATGTCAGAGCAAAAATCGAAGGAATTGGTCGAAGGTCGAAGGAATTGTCCGTAGAGGCCCGAGACAGGATTGTGTCGAGGCACAGATCTGGGGAAGGGTACCAAAAAATGTCTGCAGCATTGAAGGTCCCAAGAACACAGTGGCCTCCACCATTCTTAAATGGAAGATGTTTGGAACCACCAAGACTCTTCCTAGAGCTGGCCTCCCGGCCAAACTGAGGAGTCGGGGGAGAAGGGCCTAGGCCAGGGAGGTGACCAAGGACCCGATTGTCACTCTGACAGAGCTCCATAGTTCCTCTGTGGAGATAGAACCTTCCAGAAGGACAACCATCTCTGCAGCACTCCACCAATCAAGCCTATATGGTAGAGTGGCCAGACAGATGCCACTCCTCAGTAAAAGGCAGATAACAGCCCGCTTGGAGTTTGCCAAAAAGGCACCTAAAAGACCCTCTCAGACCATGAGAAACAAGATTCCCTGGATTGAAGAAACCAAGATTGAACTCTTGGCCTGAATGTCAAGCGTCACATCTGGAGGAAACCTGGCACCATCCCTACAGTAAAGCTTGCTGGTGGCAGCAGCATAATGCTGTGGGGATGTTTTTCAGTGGCAGGGACTGGGAGACAAGTCAAGAGAGGGAAAGATGAACGGAGCTAAGTACAGAGCGATCCTTGATGAAAACCTGAGCGTCCAGGGCCTCAGGGAAGAGGTTCGCTAGCCAGCTATTTGTCGTCCTTAACGTAGGAGACTCTGCTAGCTAGCTAACAGCTAACAGCTAGCCAACGTCTACTGAATAGAACCCAACAACCCGGTCGCATTCACAGGTAGTATCACATTTTCATTTCATTACAGTACAACGGTTTGATTTGTTTGATCGTAGCTAGCTACATAGCTAGCTACATAGCCGTCTTTGTTTCAAAGATAATTGTGTAGTCTAGACCGATTTCCTAGGTTAGCTAGCCAGCTATTGTCGTTCTTTAACTCAACGTAACGTAAACAACACTGCTAGCTAGCCAGCTAGCCCCGAACAGCAGCACTGTAGAAATTATTACACTCAACGGAACGACTTGACTAGTGTAGTGTCAACAACGCAGCTACTGCCAGCTAGCCTACTTTAGCAGTACTGTATCATTTTAATCATTTTAGTCAATAGATTCTTGCTACGTAAGCTTAACTTTCTGAACATTCGAGACGTGTAGTCCGCTTGTCATTCCAATTTCCTTGCATTAGCGTAGCCTTTTCTGTAGCCTGTCAACTATGTGTCTGTCTATCCCTGTTCTCTCCTCTCTGCACAGACCATACAAACGCCCCACACCGCGTGGCCGCGACCACCCTAACCTGGTGGTCCCAGCGCGTACGACCCACGTGGAGTTCCAGGTCTCTGGTAGCCTCTGGAACTGCCAATCTGCGGCCAACAAGGCAGAGTTCATCTCAGCCTATGCCTCCCTCCAGTCCCTTGACTTCTTGGCACTGACGGAAACATGGATCACCACAGATAACACTGCTACTCCTACTGCTCTCTCCTCGTCCGCCCACGTGTTCTCGCACACCCCGAGAGCTTCTGGTCAGCGGGGTGGTGGCACCGGGATCCTCATCTCTCCCAAGTGGTCTTTCTCTCTTTCTCCCCTTACCCATCTGTCTATTGCCTCCTTTGAATTCCATGCTGTCACAGTTACCAGCCCTTTCAAGCTTAACATCCTTATCATTTATCGCCCTCCAGGTTCCCTCGGAGAGTTCATCAATGAGCTTGATGCCTTGATAAGCTCCTTTCCTGAGGACGGCTCACCTCTCACAGTTCTGGGCGACTTTAACCTCCCCACGTCTACCTTTGACTCATTCCTCTCTGCCTCCTTCTTTCCACTCCTCTCCTCTTTTGACCTCACCCTCTCACCTTCCCCCTACTCACAAGGCAGGCAATACGCTTGACCTCATCTTTACTAGATGCTGTTCTTCCACTAACCTCATTGCAACTCCCCTCCAAGTCTCCGACCACTACCTTGTATCCTTTTCCCTCTCGCTCTCATCCAACACTTCCCTCACTGCCCCTACTCGGATGGTATCGCGCCGTCCCAACCTTCGCTCTCTCTCCCCCCCGCTACTCTCTCCTCTTCCATCCTATCTTCTCTTCCCTCTGCTCAAACTTTCTCCAACCTATCTCCTGATTCTGCCTCCTCAACCCTCCTCTCCTCCCTTACTGCATCCTTTGACTCCCTATGTCCCCTATCCTCCAGGCCGGCTCGGTCCTCCCCTCCCGCTCCGTGGCTCGACGACTCATTGCGAGCTCACAGAACAGGGCTCCGGGCAGCCGAGCGGAAATGGAGGAAAACTCGCCTCCCTGCGGACCTGGCATCCTTTCACTCCCTCCTCTCTACATTTTCCTCCTCTGTCTCTGCTGCTAAAGCCACTTTCTACCACTCTAAATTCCAAGCATCTGCCTCTAACCCTAGGAAGCTCTTTGCCACCTTCTCCTCCCTCCTGAATCCTCCCCCCCTCCCTCCTCCCTCTCTGCAGATGACTTCGTCAACCATTTTGAAAAGAAGGTCGATGACATCCGATCCTCGTTTGCTAAGTCAAACGACACTGCTGGTTCTGCCCACACTGCCCTACCCTATGCTCTGACCTCTTTCTCCCCTCTCTCTCCAGATGAAATCTCGCGTCTTGTGACGGCCGGCCGCCCAACAACCTGCCCGCTTGACCCTATCCCCTCCTCTCTTCTCCAGACCATTTCCGGAGACCTTCTCCCTTACCTCACCTCGCTCATCAACTCATCCCTGACCGCTGGCTACGTCCCTCCCGTCTTCAAGAGAGCGAGAGTTGCACCCCTTCTGAAAAAACCTACACTCGATCCCTCCGATGTCAACAACTACAGACCAGTATCCCTTCTCTCTTTTCTCTCCAAAACTCTTGAGCGTGCCGTCCTTGGCCAGCTCTACCGCTATCTCTCTCAGAATGACCTTCTTGATCCAAATCAGTCAGGTTTCAAGACTAGTCATTCAACTGAGACTGCTCTTCTCTGTATCACGGAGGCGCTCCGCACTGCTAAAGCTAACTCTCTCTCCTCTGCTCTCATCCTTCTAGACCTATCGGCTGCCTTCGATACTGTGAACCATCAGATCCTCCTCTCCACCCTCTCCGAGTTGGGCATCTCCGGCGCGGCCCACGCTTGGATTGCGTCCTACCTGACAGGTCGCTCCTACCAGGTGGCGTGGCGAGAATCTGTCTCCTCACCACGCGCTCTCACCACTGGTGTCCCCCAGGGCTCTGTTCTAGGCCCTCTCTTATTCTCGCTATACACCAAGTCACTTGGCTCTGTCATAACCTCACATGGTCTCTCCTATCATTGCTATGCAGACGACACACAATTAATCTTCTCCTTTCCCCCTTCTGATGACCAGGTGGCGAATCGCATCTCTGCATGTCTGGCAGACATATCAGTGTGGATGACGGATCACCACCTCAAGCTGAACCTCAGCAAGACGGAGCTCCTCTTCCTCCCGGGAAGGACTGCCCGTTCCATGATCTCGCCATCACGGTTGACAACTCCATTGTGTCCTCCTCCCAGAGCGCTAAGAACCTTGGCGTGATCCTGGACAACACCCTGACGTTCTCAACTAACATCAAGGCGGTGTCCCGTTCCTGTAGGTTCATGCTCTACAACATCCGCAGAGTACGACCCTGCCTCACACAGGAAGCGGCGCAGGTCCTAATCCAGGCACTTGTCATCTCCCGTCTTGATTACTGCAACTCGCTGTTGGCTGGGCTCCCTGCCTGTGCCATTAAACCCCTACAACTCATCCAGAACGCCGCAGCCCGTCTGGTGTTCAACCTTCCCAAGTTCTCTCACGTCACCCCGCTCCTCCGCTCTCTCCACTGGCTTCCAGTTGAAGCTCGCATCCGCTACAAGACCATGGTGCTCGCCTACGGAGCTGTGAGGGGAACGGCACCTCAGTACCTCCAGGCTCTGATCAGGCCCTACACCCAAACAAGGACACTGCGTTCATCCACCTCTGGCCTGCTCGCCTCCCTACCACTGAGGAAGTACAGTTCCCGCTCAGCCCAGTCAAAACTGTTCGCTGCTCTGGCCCCCAATGGTGGAACAAACTCCCTCACGACGCCAGGACAGCGGAGTCAATCACCACCTTCCGGAGACACCTGAAACCCCACCTCTTCAAGGAATACCTAGGATAGGGTAAGTAAGGGTAAGTAATCCTTCTCACCCCCCCCCTTCTCACCCCCCAACAAGATTTAGATGCAAGTGGCTGTTCCACTGGTTGTCATAAGGTGTATGCACCAATTTGTAAGTCGCTCTGGATAAGAGCGTCTGCTAAATGACTTAAATGTAATGTAAATGTAAAACCTGCACATTTACAGAAGTATTCTGCCCCTTTACTCAGTACGTTGTTGAAGCACATTTGGCAGTGATTATTTATATTATACAGTGGTGGGCCGTCAGGGCCAGCAAGGCCTTCTCTGCTGGCCTAAACATCATCATTTTTTAAATATATTTTCCCACAAATATGTATTAAATTATTCCCCAGAGTAAGAGTTATACTCTTCATTTCATAGCTTTCCTCTTGGTTGCATTGCTTCCAGCCCCAAGTTGAGATTTGGAGGGCTGGTCTTTATGTTAGATCTTTTATCCAATCATATTCAGCCATCATGTGTTGCCAGGGGTCTAAAATCTGCCCTCAGGCCTTCAGAATCAACAGTGCGGGCACTTGTAGCTTAAAGTGAATGGAAATGAACATTTAGTGTCAACCAATCAGCTTTAGAGTTGGCTATTGTACTCCTGCTGGCTGGCTCCAGTGTTACACAGGAGCCAGCTAGCAGGCGTAGTGCGTGCAGGTCTTTTGATTGGATTACCAATATTTAGAGGCAGGTCTTATATGGGCAGGTCTATGCAAACCTCAGAACTAGGAAACTGAATTTGATAAACAAATTAATTTGCGTACTACTAAACTGTTTTTTTAACCCACAATGGCGGAAGGAGGAGAAGATATCGATTTGGTCGAGGATATAATAACGCCATTCTCAAGACAAACTTTTCAAGAAAAGTTAGACATTGTCAGGAGAGGTCGCCCAACGCCAACGCTACAAAGCCTGTCACAGGCGGGAAAGGGGTTTGTTCGCCACTTTCAAAGTTCCAACTACGAGCGCTATCAATGGCTCACAGGCTCCGAGAAGCACTGCAAACTGCACTGCTGGGAATGCCTATTAATTTGCAAGTGATAGATTTGGTGTTTGGAGCCACACTGGCTTTGCAAACTTGAGTTGTCTAAACGAGGCAGCAATGAGACACGGCCGGGCACTTACAAGCAATGGTGCTTTTGAAAACATTTGGGGACACCCGAGTGGATCCACAGCTCAACGAACAAGAGCGCAGGGCAACGGGAGCTGCACAATGAAAAGGTATTGTACTCTTCCCCTGCAATTCTATGAATAAAAATGTCAATTTCAAGGTGACGCAACGCCTGGTTTTATACTGCGTTTCTGTCTAAATGTATCGTGCCATGGCATCATAATGATGGTAATAAGAGGTGGATTAATTCGGGTGGGACTGTGTAGGACCTCACTGAAGGCCCAGCCCCCAGGCACGCCACTGATATAATATACACACACACACATTTGCAAAACAAAAAAGTTTTGCTTCGTCATTATGGGGTATTGTGTGTAGATTGACGAGGGGAGGGAATTATTTAGTCAATAGCATACAGATAGCGATGTTGGCTAGAGCGCACCTCTAGAGAAAACCATCTAAGTTAAATGCAATTGTTATTATTTTTTGGTACATGGGAATTTCACTGTAAAATGTTTTTTTTTATGTGCACTACGTCACTATGCACAGCCTTTTATCTGAAATAAGTCAATTTGATGGAAACGAATCTCTGGTGGGAAATTGCACATATTGCTTTTATGATTTTCTTTTGAATATTTGCATGAAAACTTGTCTCCAATTGGAAAGAAACCCAGCTATTGTCCCAATACTTTTGGAGCTCACTGTAGATATCAATCGAGAACAGGATGATTTATGTTGGATTCAATTTGAATGGAATTGATGGAGAGAGAGAGTGCTTGCATGCACACTGATTTAAAGCAATGATAGGCTATTAATCTTTACAATAAAAACAATAAAAGTGACCCCCAAAAGCCTGATGGAGATTAGACAATCAGATATTAGTTCTAATATTTACTGTAGAACAGGTTATGTCCCTACCCTGAGCATTGATCGTGCAGATAGCAGAACAGAGAAAGCCGTAGAGAATACAGATGTAGACATTGCATATAATTTAAAGGAGCTGCATTTGATGTCTGCCTGCATTGGCCGTGCAGCATTTAGGGTGATAAGTCCTATGCAGAAGTCAGGCATTCATACTTCTTGCGCTTCGTGGAGCAGCGCAGAGCTGTTGTGAAGGAAGTGAGTTTGTGTTATTAAAGGACCTCCCGCCAACCAACCATGTCAATGCAGAGCTATACGGAACGGAGCCCTCCGCATTGTTACAACATTTGGCCGGCGCACAGCGATGCAGTAAGGAGCTCAATGGCCTCTGGCATGCCTCCGGAGGCTCCGCAATTGCATCACACCATCCATATGGCGTCTCCGACCACATTTTCGGATCAAGCATACATTTGCTTTTAGGCCGTAGCTATGGATACAGTCTTCGCCCATGCTCCGCTCCAGCAAACCCTCTTTCTCAAAGCTAAGGAGCCTGATCATGTTTTGCGCATGTGTTATTTTACGCAAACATTCGTTTTTCTAACGTAGCTGCTCACACTAACCCCTCCCTTGATGTTTCGCTCTTTTACTCACCCTCTTCTTAGCCATGTTGATGTAGCCCGTCTCTACCTCATATTTCTGAACAGTTGAAATAAAAACCCTGCTGCGATTTGAACAAACATTCGAAAACATATATGATGAAGGCTATAACCTTCTGTCTGTCGGAACGGATATTGCAGTTGCACAAGCAGGAAGCAGTCCCTACACTTTGGGAAAAAACAATCAGCGCTGTGTGTGACGATGGCTAATCTTTAACTGCTGCCATATTGTAGTTCCTGTCTGCCTCCTGGTGAGTTTAGCATTGTTTCCACTGCAGTCATTAAGCTGTGGCGCTGAGGCCACGGCAAAGAAATATGGAAAATGAAAAAAAGATTCTACCGAAGTGCACTTTGAACATGATAGAACAGTCCTCTGCAAACAAAAAATGTAATGAATAAAACATTTCAGACAACCCCATAGTAGAATGGTTTCTATTTACCTAGTCAGCTTGTTGTTGTGTGTTCTATACAAGACAAATATTCCTCTCGAGACACATTCAAATTATGGGGAACATGGAGAAAAATGCATTTTGACAAGTAGTCAATGCACAACAATTCTTGTAATAGCTGGGAAAACAGCAGCTTTAATGGCATTTGTTAAATAGAGGGGGATCCCAGCCTTCCATTCCTACTTGTATTTCTCAACTTCTAAATATGCGAACTGCACCATTTAAAAAAGTTCAGCACATGAATGCTAAATGTAACTCGGGTAATAATAATAATGTTTGGGGAGTGACTGTGTGATAATGGTGATAATGCTTTTTGCTAATAGCATACCTGATAATATGGACATTCCCTCACAACATTTCCCCCCCACTTCACATTTTTGCAGAGGAAACACTGCAGCTTAGCCAATATTCACAATGATGATGAAAAAATAACATGAAATTGCTAATTAGACTGCGTGTCGGTGTCTTGCTGCGTTCCACCTCTGGGCAGCCGAGCATGTATCTGGACCGGTGAAAATAGTCTGACAATGGGAGAGTTTGTTTATGCTGATATCATGGCGTGACTAACTAGCTGCATGCAACTCAGCAGATAACTGGCTAGCCTGACTGTTGGTGTCGTGCTAGCCTGACAGTTGTGTACAACATGACGTTTGTAGGCTACACCAGTGACCAGACAAAGGCGATCAAGGAGGGGGAGCGGCAGCGGAGTACCCAGCACAGCAACTACGTAGGAAGCGGAGTGGCTACATTAAAAATAATCTTGCACATGGGCAGACATATCTGTATTTTTAGCCTGGGCAAATTGGGATACAGAAACTCTGTATCCATAACCACTCTGTATAATTTAACAGTTCTATTTCACATCATGCTGTTCATTTATTATAATTTACCACTTTCCTGCAGTTATTTATCCCGGGAAATGGGAGTGGGTTTGAATGGAAATCCTGATAACTTGGTTCCCGTTATTAAATCCTAATCTGTAAACATACAGTATTTTGCACCACTGGGAAACAACCATTATCAGAAGGTCATGAACAGGATGCAAGAGAACAAATGTCGTAAACCATCAACGATCTACACAAATTAGTTTTCAAATAAATGTTCTGTTCCAGAGTCTTTCTCATGAATCTTAGAAATATGCGCTGAAATTCTTGAAAGTTCAGCCGCAAATGACAACGATCAAGTATATTTCACAGAGGGGACTGTGGCGCACATCCCCTCCTCCTCATGAATATTGATAACTTCACCGCTGTGGCCTTGTAGACATTAAGTCCCCTGGTAAAGCCTGTGAAAAATGGCTCTGAGTTTGTCACTCCCACAGAACCCCAGAGGGACACAACACTAATAAGCAGCAGTCACTCAGTCACAGTAGTGGAGATGATCCCATCATTTAAAGGGGGATGGAGATCAGTGTGGGTATTATTGGTCAACAATGTCATGTTATAAATCCTGCTGAGTGCAGACACTTCCTATTGGGCCTGTCTGCCTGACATCATCAAAAAGTGACATGGTTTGGTTTGGGCATTTAAGGGCATTACGTCATGCCATTTGAATTCAGAAGCCAGCAGAAGCTATTTGTGCTGAAGACTGACCGTGTTAATCAACCAAATTAGTGTGCATCTGGCCTCAAGAGAGACGTGTCCAGTGCTACAGTAGGCTATACATCAATGGCAACATTCAGTCAGAATAAATGCTATTCTGTTCCAGACCCCTTTCATTGTTTCATCACATAAACATTGCTGCTTGCAATACTTGAAATATCTACAGCAATACTTCTGACAGTTAGAGAAATCACAATGCCCAAAGCCTATTTGGTTAAAACTGGTTTCAAATCACCACCCTGGACGGTTCTGACCTAGAATATGTGGACAACTATAAATACCTAGGTGCCTGGCTAGACTGTAAACTCTCCTTCCAGACTCATATCAAACATCTCCAATCCAAAATCAAATCTAGAATCAGCTTTCTATTTCGCAACAAAGCCTCCTTCACTCACGCCACCAAACTTACCCTAGTAAAACTGACTATCCTACAGATCCGACTTCAGTGATGTCATCTACAAAATAGCTTCCAATACTCAAACTGGATGCAGTCTATCACAGTGCTATCAGTTTTGTTACTGAATCACCTTATATCACCCACCACTGTGACCTGTATGCTCTAGTCAGCTGGCCCTCTCTACATATTCGTCGCCAGACCCACTGGCTCCAGCTCATCTACAAGTCTATGCTAGGTAAAGCTCCGCTTTATCTCAGTTCACGATAACAACACCCACCCGTAGCACACGTTCCAGCAGGTATATCTCACTGATCATCCCCAAAGCAAACACCTCATTTGGCCGCCTTTCCTTCCAGTTCTCTGCTGCCAGTGACTGGAACGAATTGCAGCTGAAGCTGGAGACTTATATTTCCCTCACCAACTTTAAACATCAGCTATCTGAGCAGCTAACCGATCGCTGCAGCTGTACATAGTCTATCTGTAAATAGCCCACCCAACCTTTCATCCCCATACTGTTTTTAATTACTTTTCTGCTCTTTTGCACACCAGTATCTCTACTTGCACATCACACATCATTTATCACTCCAGTGTTAATCTGCTAAATTGTCATTCTTCGCTACTATGGCCTATTTATTGCCTACCTCCTCGTGCTTTTTGGACACATTGTATATAGACTTAATTTTTTTTCTACTGTGTCATTGACTTGTTTGTGTTATTGGCTTGTTCATTGTTTATTCCATGTTATTCCATGTGTAACTCATTGTTGTTGTCTGTGTCACACTGCTTTGCTTTATCTTGGCCAGGTCGCAGTTGTAAATGAGAATTTGTTCTCAACTAGCCTACCTGGTTAAATAAAGGTGAAATTAAAAATGTAATTAAAAAAATTTAAAAACTTGTTTGATGAGTGGCAATGACAAGGTGAGAGAGCTGTCACAATAATGATAGTAAACTGGAGCTGGGAATGACATCTTACTGCCCTCGTGTTCACATGCTGAAAAAACACAAAAAACAGGGTCCAAAATGCTTGGAACAAATGCAATTTCTAACAAATATTTAGTAACAGTACTGATGAAAGACAATGTCATATCATGGATGCTTAGGACTGTTATAAAGCAGAGTACTAGAAAGTGATTAGACAGTAGCCAACGACACATCAACCATTACTTTCAACCTTCTACGATCACCTCATGATTCAATTTGCAGGCCATCTCCAGAGATGTTCTTTTACAGGATGATAAGGCTGGGAGACTCTCCCCTGCTTAAACAAAGGGGATGTCTGACTGCAGGCCTCTCAGTGGGGTGAGCGACGAGAGGAAATAAATCTGCCGGCCCCGGCTCTGTGTGTAATGTGCCGAGCGAGGTGATCTTTTCAATACAACACACACTGTCTTCTGAAGGGGCCAATAGACAGTGACACCACGTGCAGTGTGAAATAAAATGAATAACCTGTGAGACTAACTTGGTCGGTAGTGAGTGATGCGTAAGGCATAAATGATGACATTGACAAGCCTCTTTTTAATGCAAAGCAAATAGTTTTTTAGCCCTTATCGACATTCACTTTTAAAAAAGGGTGTGTGGGGGTGATCTACTAAGCTTAAATATGGAATTGTTTTAAGATGGTCATACCATGGATCATTTAGCTATTTGATTTGTAATTTTAGGAACCTTTTAGGCACCAAAAATATCTCTAAATATTATTTTAAAATATATTGAATTTGGCCTTAACTACCATAAACCATAGAAATGCACTGTATAACACATTCATAAATGGCAAGAAAGACAGTAAAAAAAATCGTACAGAATAAGGTTCAAGCGTCTGTCCTATATCTAGGAGATATAAGAAAGCTAAGGAAATATTTTAATTTGACACATATTTAACCCCTTATTTTAGTTGTCACTAAACTACCTCCATTCATTTGTAACGGTTAGCGTCAGACAAGTCCCACGATAGAACCAAACCTTCGTAGAACAAAACCGCTTTCGTGAGACGACCGATTTTCTGGATGCCTCATGGTCTGACAAATAACGCTATAGCTCGGCCACCCTCTACCGCAGATACGGAAGACCGACATAGGCAGATGCGGATTGAGACGCAGCCCATGTAAAAAAAAAATATATATATCTAGCTTACTTACAGTGACCGATTTTTGTATTTTGTTACTTATATTGACGCACGGGTGCATCAATAGACTCTTAAGGATTATAGAAATGTTCTGTTATACATATTCTATAACCCTAATCAGACCATTATAACAGTGGAAGAACATTTTAATTAGGATGTGTTATAAAAGCCATTTTATTTTAGTTGTTATTAGGGCTGGGACGATACCAGTATCGCGATACTCATTAGTATCGTGGCAAGGAAACAAAACACAAATGGGATTTAACTTCTTTAGGAAAACAGCCCTGATGTTGAAAACAAACATGATGTTGTCATTTAGTCACATGTATTTACTTTCAAGATATAGCACATAATATTTTACATACAGCAGGTTTTTAAAAAAGGACCAAAGAGTCTGGTCTGCTTCATTTTTTCATTTTTGTGTACAGAAAAACATATTGCTATACTGGTATCGTCCCGGCCCTAGTTGTTTTGGGATTAGCATGAATATGCAGCCCCGGGATACACAGAGAGGATAATCTTTAAAACACCTAATTGTTTTCCAGACAACTAGTTATTTTGATGGCAGCGTACATTTCTGTTAGTGATTATTTTACTTTAAAATTATGCCTCCTTTAATCACTCTGCCTGTGTAGCCTCAAGCAAAATAATTTCCAACGTGACAACCTCATTTTTCAGAGTCCATTTTAACAAATTATTTGAAGTCCTTGAGTAAAGAGCCAATACTCAATATCGCATTTACCCTTCAGTAACTACATTTTGAATTAGAATGAAAAGGTTACATATATATATATATATATATACATACCATTTCAGCAAGGGTGTTACATGAAACTCAGTTAAAGTGATAAGTTCACAGCACCACACACACACAACTGTCTGTTTAGCACTGGATGAGTCAGGGCCATCTCTCTTTGCCGTTTTATCAGGTGCATACAAAATGAACACAACCAATCTAAAATGGCCAAAAAGCAGCAGTTGCCTTGTGCCTGGCCTCCATTTTCTCTGGTAATTTGCATTTGACTGCTGAGACTGAGGTAATTACCGTGCTGTTATAAACAGGGGAGGATAATCAATGACAACGTCACTTTGTGTTCTTTAAGTTAATAAGGCCTCTGCACAACATCCCCCAGGGATGCCTTTTGTCATTCAGCGGCTGATGCACGTGGTCGGTCTGCCACTCGCTAGCTGGCCACCATATCTCTCCCTTTAAGGACAGGCAGCAGAACACAATAACCATTGTCTGTTTGTGACAATCAAAACTTTTTAAAATCACATGTTCTCTTTTAAACTTTAAACTGAAATCGTATGATCTAAAATGGTACGTCTCCTATATGGTTAGATAAGTAGGCCTACATCTTGTGTTAGGTAGAAGAGAACAAACTATAGAAATGTTGTGAAAAGTACTAGCGTAAATCATTCTTACATGTATGATTAACATCTTTATCATAACAAGGATATACCACTGTAATACCTGACCGCCTATGTAAAACCAGAAAGACTGAAGTCCATCCTTCATTCTTAGAACCAACAATCCTTAACAGAAATACAGTATATCCTGAAATCCCAAGGCCACAACATGAGCAAGGTGAATAAACATAAATGCTGGTAGAGAGCAATCTTTCCTTACCTGCAGTTTGGAGGTGGGTCGAGTGTAATTTCTGCAAGTTCTTTCTGAATCCTGAAAAACAATGATACTCTGTTTTAATCTTTGCGGCAATGAATATCTCTAATCACATAACTGAAAAAGCTCCCAGAATGCATTTGACTCCATGTGATAATGAAATGCACAAATATCATGTTGTTAATAAATCCATAGAACATGATGATACAAGTAGACCGGACCACAAATTGCAGTCATATGAGTTAACATATAAAAATCTCAATTTACCAAATGTCAAGGCAATCCATTGTAGGCTTATTATGTCTGGGGTTGGGCCGATATATGATTCAATCGAAAATTGTGATATTTGACATTGACGATATATTGTGTCGTGCAAGACGATATCGTGATGTGCAAGACTAGAAAACTGTGCAGTTATATCAGTTTGGCTGTATCAAGTGCAGTTATCAGTTTGGCTGTAAAAATGCTAAGGTTATTTAATGAGAATGCCACTATATTGTAAATATGCACAAACATTATACAGTCTGAAATGATTTAGTAATTAACGGCGCAAAACTATTATATCAGATATCACAATATTTAGATTAGCATATCGTAGATGAGGTCTCCCCAAATATCACCCAACTCTAATGGTGTCACACAGTGCCATACTGTTGTTAAACTGACTTTTCCATGAGGAAGCAGCATCAGGCACATTACAAACATGATGAGGCAACCTCTGTTTATCAGCGTGTGTGTGTGTGTTATTACAATAGGCCTGTACAAATGTCAACATCTCTCAATTACTCTTTCAAATTCAACCCTGCAGCAGTCACCTGCGGAGGGAAGGGTTAATAACATCATATAAACATCTTCGTATAAAAAGGATGACATGTAATGATTCACACACACAACAGTGCAATTTAACCCATCAGTCATAATGTTGTGTCACATCCATCTGTGTTGAACCAGGCAATGGGGGGAAAACGCCATGGAAACACATTATACCATCACTGACATAACTGCAGCCCATTTAATCAACAGAGACCTGTGGTGTCCAGTGTTGCGGTCGTAATACTAAAACCCTGGGTTTGAGTACAGCGGACTGTCTTATAAGTGTGCTACACATCAGGAAGATGTTCCAAATATCAGGGTAGTTATAAAAAAGTGCTGTAGTCTCAGCCAATCCCTGGCTCGGCTGGTTGCATAATTCTATCATCACCTCGCATCAATCTGTGTTTCCACTGGCAAGACTAGGTGGGCGGAAGTGGGAATGCTGTTTGTGACAACACTAACCACACAGATATATGGGTGATGAATGAAATTATGGTAATCATCATTACGGATCAGGCCACCTGACCTTGCTAAGGAAAGCGCTATGAAAATGCTATAACCAAGGATAACCACGGCAAGTCCAGACTGCTTCCTGGTCAGCTCTTATCATCACACGGCCAGGAAAGACTCAGGGGCATAGTCATCATAGTAATCTGCCTGTCAGATGAATGACAGGCATTACAGTGTCATGATGCGATAGATGCAACAGGGTAACCTTTCATTACATATGTTGTATGGATTAAATCTAATGGATATATTAATAGCATGAGTGTGACTATAAAACTAATGTCCATTGGACCAGTTAGCGTTATATACAATGAGCCTACAAAACGTTTGGAACACCTGCTCTGTCCATGACAGACTGACCAGGTAAATCCAGGTGAAAGCTACGATCCCTTATTGATGTCACTTGTTAAATACACTTCAATCAGCATAGATGAAGGGGAGGAGACCGGTTAAAGAAATATTTTTAAGCCTTGAGACAATTGAGACATGGATTGTGTACCATTCAGACAGTGAATGGGCAAGAAAAAAGATTTTGAGTGCCTTTGAACGGGGTATGGTAGTAGGTGCCAGGCACACCGGCTTGAGTGCATCAAGAAATGCAATGTTGCTGGGTTTTTCACACTCAACAGTTTCTTAGGTGTATCAAGAATGGTCCACCACCCAAAGGACATCCAGCTTGACAACTGTGGGAAGCACTGGTGTCAACATGGGCCAGCATCCCTGTGGAATGCTTTCCACACCTTGTACAGTCCATGCCCTGTCGAATTGAGGCTGTTCTGGGGGCAAAAAGGTTGCAACTCAATATTAGGATGGTGTTACTAATATTTTGTACACTCAGTGTAACTCACCACCCTGAGGATAGGAAGGTGCTCAAACCTGCCCCACTTAAATACCACTGAACTGCGCCAGATTCAAGGTTTACCTCTTGGCACTGGTTGAGAGTTTGGCAGCCGTTTTACTGGAGATCTTAGTCTCCTTCTTTTTGGGCTGTGCTTGTTCCCGCTCCTGTTCTGGGGGTACTGATGATTCTCTTTGTTCGATATCCGAGCTCCCCCCACTGGTGCTGGGGCTGTCGTCCGGTCTCTGCACCTCACTGGACATCCTGGCCCTGGGAAACAGACACCAAACAGCACAGCTTTATCTTTCATTATGTTTTCTATGCTAAATAAATGAGTGGTGTAATGGTATGTTAGCCTTCCCAGGCCTTTTCAAATAAATTACTTTGGGGGGACTGCCAGGGTTCCATGGTTGCACAGTCTATCATTTTATTAGTCATTGTGCTGTTTTGCAGGTTAAGATTAAGATGCCATTGTGCCCTTGAGCAAGGCACTTTGGTCAATTGACTGTATTGGTCAATTGCACACAAGGTCCAACCGAAATTTGATTTCCGCTTTTAACCCAACCCCTCCGAAAGACACACATACAGGTTTTTGGGAGAAGAGGTGTGGGGGGCTGCCACACTGGGCACCCAGGGTGCTGTTGTTGTGGGGGTTAAATGCCTTGCTCAAGGGCACAACAGCAGGCAATGGCATCTAGGATTTGATACCAGCAACACACCGGTTGCCAGCTCACTTCCCGCCGGACCCCAGATACAAACTGGTAACCCTCCAGTTTCTGGCTCAACTCTCTAACCACACAACAGCAGTTACCTGCCTCCATGGTGTGGTTGAGTTTAACAGAATACTTGATTGTCCTAGCAGGCAGACATTATTTTCTCAACAGGGTAATTATGTAAATCTGTTTCACTTTTCTGGTTAATGTGTTGAAGGCAAGGTGGTGAAGTTATTTGCGGTTCATCAATATTTCGACAAACTACTAAGATCTCAAACTCATTCATGAAGATCCAATATTACTGTGTTAACAAACCACCTACACATTTTTGGAGTATGAAAGAACAATGCTTTTAAGATGTATTGACTTGAAGAGTCAAGTGTCACAGGCCTACTGACAATATAGTCGTATGTAAAACAATTCATTCAATATCACCACATCGATTGATTGAACATAGACCGAAAGAGACACTAGCCGATAAAACTCAACTAATCAGGGAGTTGAGTTCAGTAGGATAAAGAGACACTAGAACAGTAGGCCTGTGCCTCGAAAAAGGGCATCAGATGACAGATATCGCATTAGGCTTTGATGACAATAATGTGAGGTAATTTGTTTTTATCTGTCACGGTCAGTGATATCGGTTTATATTGTTTCGAATAAAAGCCTGGGGAATAGGATTTAACGTTACGGTGAAAGATGCAACCGGTTAGTAGTGCTTTACCACTATCTTTCCCGGGGGTGTTATGATAAGAACATCAACGCTATTTGTGTATCCACTCGCCAGACATGTATCAACTTGCAAAACAGGTGTGAGCTGGCAACGTTGGGGAAATTATACCAATTCTAAAAATTGATAGTTACATTTATCAAATATGACGCGCATGTTGACTATGGGCCTCAATAAATAGGACACAATAATGTATCACTTTCTTCTGTCTTTGTTTCGGACCCAGCTGAGCAATTGGTCAACACAATTTGAAAGCCTCCCCCGGTCGACTGAAAAGAAAATAAACAAATAGCATGTGCCCGCGACACAAATAGGGCAGTCAAAAAAACAATGGATAACAAACATCAATAACACTGCAGGGAAAAAGTAACACCCGCTGTGTCATGTCCTGCCGTGGGGAATTTAAATGAAGAGGCCTGCGCGTTTAAAACTCGGAAAAATATGCAGAGAACATCACGTTTTTAGAGATTCTTCGACATGGCATCAAGGGCTCGTCAAGGCCAGTCGACGCGAGGGCCAAATGAACAGCTTGGAAATGTGTGAATCCAACGTTTCTCAAGTGTCCACAATAAGCTTTGAGCTGCTCAGGCACAAAGGGAGGCACGTCCCACACCCCCTCATCGGAAAATGCCACTTTCACGGGACATTTACTTAGTTTATGTACACATACCATGGACAGTAACATGCGTGCAAAAATATTACCTGGCAGCTGACCGTCGATGCTGTATTTAGAATTAAAATCCCAGGTGAAAAGTATATCCTCACACACGGCCGTCTGCTCGCACTCGTGTCCTTGCTATTTAACTGAAGGTAGCAAACGAAAAACGATTACAGAAAACTGAAGAAGCCGGACCGCCTCCACGCGCGCTCTCATATTGCGCGCGCCGCTCGTGCACGTATGATGGTCCCAGTCGCCCGAGATTAAACAAATCTGTATGCTTTATCACAAAACAGTTGTAATATTCAAAACAGCAAAGGTAGAATTGAACTAGTCAAACTACTCAATGTTGGATGTCGGCTATCTGAAAATGATGGACCCTGCAGGTCGAATGAGCAAGGTAGGCTATGACAACGTGAGTGTACTAAAGGAAACTCAACAAGGCATGGCATAACACCCTGGGCTGGGTTTCCCAAAAGCATCTTAGCACTAAGATCATCTTAATTCTATTGAAACTAAATGGACGAAAGATGATCAGTGGGTCTCTTCAGTGGGTCATATGGGTCTCTTCAGTGGGTCATATGATGGAGTGTAGTCTGGCCCAGGAGTGGGAAGGTGAACGGAAAGGCTCTGGAGCAACGAACCGCCCCTGCTGTCTCTGCCTGGCCGGTTCCCCTCTTTCCACTGGGATTCTCTGCCTCTAACCCTGTTACAGGGGCTGAGTCACTGGTTTACTGGGGCTCTCTCATACCGTCCCTGGGAGGGGTGCGTCACCTGAGTGGGTTGAGTCACTGATGTGATCATCCTGTCTGGGTTGCCCCCCCCCCTTGGGTTGTGCCATGGCGGAGATCTTTGTGGGCTATACTCAGGATGGTAAATTGGTGGTTGAAGATATCCCTATCGTGGTGTGGGGGCTGTGCTTTGGCAAAGTGGGTGGGGTTATATCCTTCCTGTTTGGTCCTGTCCGGGGGTGTCCTCTGATGGGGCCACAGTGTCTCCTGACCCCTCCTGTCTCAGCCTCCAGTATTTATGCTGCAGTAGTTTATGTGTCGGGGGGCTAGGGTCAGTTTGTTATATCTGGAGTACTTCTCCTGTCCTATTCTGTGTCCTGTGTGAATTTAAGTGTGCTCTCTCTAATTCTCTCTTTCTCTCTTTCTCTCTCTCGGAGGACCTGAGCCCTAGGACCATGCCTCAGGACTACCTGACATGATGACTCCTTGCTGTCCCCAGTCCACCTGGCCGTGCTGCTGCTCCAGTTTCAACTGTTCTGCCTCATTATTATTGGACCATGCTGGTCATTTATGAACATTTTAATATCTTGGTCATGTTCTGTTATAATCTCCACCCGGCACAGCCAGAAGAGGACTGTCCACCCCACATAGCCTGGTTCCTCTCTAGGTTTCTTCCTAGGTTTTGGCCTTTCTAGGGAGTTCTTCCTAGCCACCGTGCTTCTACACCTGCATTGCTTGCTGTTTGGGGTTTTAGGCTGGGTTTCTGTACAGCACTTTGAGATATCAGCTGATGTACGAAGGGCTATATAAATAAATTTGATTTGATTTGATCTTAGTGCTATGATGCTTTTGGGAAACCCAGACTTGCTCCATGCATAGTTGTCCATGGGCAACATAACTTAAGTGTAATGGGATGAATAGTGTATGTGTATATCAGTGGAGGCTCCTCAGAGGAGGAAGGGCAGGACCATCCTCCTCATTGAATTTCAAAATAAATAAATAGTAAAACTATACTAAATACATTCACTTCACAAAATAATTTATTAAAACACACTGTTTTGCAATGAATGTCAACATTAGCTTCAGCAGCACTCTGTAGGGTAGCACCATGGTGTAGGCGGAGGACAGCAAGTTTCCGTCTTCTTCTGGGTAAATTGACTTCAATACAAAACCTTGAAGGCTCATGGTTCTCACCCCCTTCCCTAGATGTACATATTAATTATGACAACTTCTGGAGTACGTCCTCAAACCTATCAGAGCTTTTACAGCATGAACTGACATGTTGTCCACTTAATCAAAGGATCAGAGAGTGAATCTAGTACTGAAAGCATAAGCTACAGCTAGCTAGCACTGCAGTGCAAAAAAAATGCGCTGAGTATTTGACTCAAAGAAAGAAATTACAATAGTTGAACAGTTTTGAACAAATTAATTTCTTCCAAAATTAAGGAGAAGTAAGAAAGAGAGTGAGCTAACTATATTTTGTAGTATATCACTTTCACTTACTGAGCTAGTGTAGAATGCAGCTAGTTAGTTTAGCCTACTCAAACAGAAAGTGATCCTATGTTACCTATGGCTATCCAACATTGGAACTCTTCCAAGTCAAGGTAAGCTTTTGTTTTTATAAATGTATTGCCCCTGGGGTAACTGCTAAACTGCTTGCTGCTGACTGTACACTGTACTGCATGATTGTAGCTGGTTTACTAACCCAATTTAAATTCAATGTGTCTAGTGCAGGCCTGAATCACTTTATTGAATATATATATTGTTCCCTGGACGGCCGATAGATGGCAGTATAGCGCAGCTGTTGAACAGAAAGGCCGAAATAGAACATTTACCAAAATAGAATGCAACTGCTCAGCTACAGCGAGCTAATGTTCCAAGAGATGGACAGACAAGTATTTTTTTGTACTGCATGATGGGACTAGCTCACTTTGTCTTATTTGCGAGGGAAGAAGAAGGGAATCATAGGCCGGTTGAGAAAGAGAGAGGATTCATAGGCCTGATAAGAAAGAGACAGGATATTCCCGAATTTGTTACATTTCATTGTATCATTAATCAGGAAGCACTTGTGACTAAACTCAAAGACTGTAATTTACAGAATGTGATGCAGCAAGTCATGCGCGTGGTGAACATTATTATTGCGAAGCACTGAATCACCGTCAATTCCGCGAGTTGCTGGAGGAATACCAGACAAAATACTGCGACTTAATATTTCACAAT
This sequence comes from Oncorhynchus keta, assembly GCF_023373465.1. Classification (NCBI taxonomy): domain Eukaryota; kingdom Metazoa; phylum Chordata; class Actinopteri; order Salmoniformes; family Salmonidae; genus Oncorhynchus; species Oncorhynchus keta. The sequence goes on from NC_068451.1 coordinate 10,284,734, forward strand.
GAGGTGAGGTGGCTGTCTTGTGGCAGAGTCCTCCCTCAAATCCTTGAATTTGGTGCAAGCAAGGGGAGAGAGGAGCCAGAGCTGGATGATCCACAGTGGATATTAAAGCTGGCTTTTTTAACTGACGTGACCTTCCACCTGAACACGGTAAATCTCCAGCTCCAAGGGACAGCTAAAACTCCAGGCAAAATGCTGCGTGTCGTCACAGCATTTCAAAATAAAATCACCACACTGTTTCATACCTGATAGACAGTTTGTTCATTTCCCCAAACTCAGTCACCACATCCAACCCAGACATACTGCAACATTTTAGCTATGATGCATTTGTGCGTGTGTTGGAAGAGTTTAAGTTGGAGTTTGAGTCAAGATTCAAGGATATGGAGAACAATGAGATTTTCAACTTCATTGAGAACCCCTTTCATGTGCCAGTGTCATCTCTGACCGTGCTGGATTAGAAAGTGAGATTGTGAAACTGCAGGCAAATGACACATTGCAAGGTGAACTAAGATCAGGTGTTACCTATTTCTGGAGCCTTGTGTCAGAAACAGAGTATCCACTTCTGAAGCAGTGTGTGCAAAAGGTGACATCCTTTTTTGTCAGCACGTATTCATGTGAAGCAGAATTTTCAACAATGTACATTGTGAAACAAAAACAGAGAAACAGACTGACCAATGCACACCTGGATTGCCTCACTGGGATAGCAACAACAGACTTTACATTTAGAATGTTTTCAGTCAAGGAGAAGAAGGGGACATTTTTGCTCATCCAACTACTGAGGTAACCATTAAATGGGTCTTATACATGTGAGGTAGCCTATTTGATGTGCGTATGTACAGTTGAAGTCGGTTTACATACACCTTAGCCAAATACATTTAAACTCAGTTTTTCACAATTCCTGACATTTAAACCAAGTAAAAATTCCCTGTTTTAGGTCAGTTAGGATCACCACTTTATTTTAAGAATGTGAAATGTCAGAGAGAATAGTAGAGAGAATGATTTATTTCAGCTTTTATTTCTTTCATCACATTCCCAGTGGGTCAGAAGTTTACATACACTCAATTAGTATTTGGTAGCATTGCCTTTAAATGGTGCTTCTACACCATTTGGGGTTTTAGGCTGGGTTTCTGTACAGCACTTTGAGATATCAGGTGATGTACGAAGGGCTATATAAATACATTTGATTTGATTTGATTTAACTTGGGTCAAACGTTTCATTGGGCCAATTCTTTTGGGGAAAAAAATCTTTAAACGGAAGCAAAATGAACAAAACTGGGATAAACATACCTGAATTTGTCCAGTAGAAACTCTCGTTTGCAACTGTTGGACTAACGATTATACCCTAGATCAGCTAAATGGAGGCAAGAGTGTGCAAGGCGTTATCGAATGTGTCACTCAACTTGATTACAAAGAATGATCTCTCCATGTGCACCTACGTTATAAACTGTCATTCATGGGCTAGGTTGTAGCAACCTTGTGATGGGTACAAGGGAAGTTGTATCCTCAACCTATCGATTTTTACATTGAGCTGGGTGACTGGAATATGAATGACAGTCGTCCAATATGCTGTAATAGAAGCAAGGCCATGTTCATTCAAATGTTTATGGTTTGAATTCAAGCAAAGTCTTTCCATGCCAAAATAGTCCAATACAACACACACTGTCATGCAGGGTAGAGCTTCTCCTGTATGGACTGTGAAATACTTCATGATGACACACTGATGGATGGACTGTGCATTCATTCCCCATGTGATCCAAACTTATTCAATCAAATAATTCACGGCAGCCCTCCCATGCAACGCCTCCATGTTCCTCCCTCATTGAATGTTTATGAATTCCGATATTCATTCTAATGAAGGCCTTTTGGATTACCCTTCACAGCCATTAGATCAACATAACAATAGCCTTCGTGCCGTGGAAGGTCCTGACAGCAACCTACGGGCCAGCGTGTGAATAGAGTTGGCTGCAGCACAAGCACTTCCTGAGTCTCCCCCCGAAAGGGCTCAAGATCAGCTCTGCACTGTGCTGAGGGCCTTTGTGATGGAAATTGCAGTGTATAAGTTTAAACCCAGAACAAGTGGGAACTTCGTCTTCCATGTTCCTCAGGTCCCCTCTCCTCCCCGAAACCAATGGAGAAGGAATATTGAGTAATCCTGGGGCAGTTCACTGTTAGGGCTTGTCTTCAGATTGGCTGGCTCTTGAGTTTGTGGCTGGTGCGTTGAGCAGTGGAGTGGCATTAGATTCAACAAATTCAACACAGATGTTGTGCTGCTTGAGAGAAACACATTCAATTAGGTCCATCTGGGCGAATGTGTCAGTGGATTGGATGGGGTGTAAGTAGTATTTAACGACTAAAACTGTTGAGCAAATGTAGGCTAGGCCTATTTGGAAGTATAATCAAAATGTGATATATTGAATTGTAGTTTGTTATAGGCTACAGGTCCACTGATAACACAAACACTTAATTAAATAAAAATGACATAACATCTTTATAGAGAGTTATTAAAGCGACAACATATTCAACATAGCATTAGCTACAGCATATTCAATACCTTCCGCAGCCAAGCATGAGGAATAAGTAAGTATTATGTCATCAATTGTCCAAGATTTGACCTGAGAGCTGCTCAATTAAGCACTATGCATATGGGTGTATTATAAAGGCTTTTTGTTGATGGTGCGCACGTCAGTTGTTATCCAACATTTATATGTTGAATCTATATGAAGGCCCTATCCCATGGCAGACACAGTGATCAGATCCTGGCTGACATAAAAGGCATTGAAATGGCTCAGCATCCTGAGATTCAGGGTGTATTAATCCTTGGCTGGTGTTGAACACTGGCTATGACACCTGCCACTTGGGCCTAATCAACTCTCCTCTCTTGCACTTTCTCACTGTCTTTTGTACTGTTCTCCTCATGCCTGTCTATCCCCATGTTATTCTGTGGTCTGATGCCACACTGACATCTGTGACATTTCTGTCATTTTAATGTCATGGTGATGTGGTGAGGACAAGGGGAGAGGAGGCCAGGGGGCTGTCTGTCTGTTGTCTGTCTGCTACTCCTCCATCCCAGAGACTGGCAGTAATTCAGGCTGAGAGACACTGATTGGACAGGGGCAACACTGGGACAGGAAGCCAGGGACATGCCAAGGTCACTCAAGCCCACGTCATCTTCTTCTCTCAGAGGGTGACTATCAATAGGAGCTTTGAGGGGTTTCTATTATCAAAGGACCTGTAAGCAGAGAGACCAAGGTGTTTTGGTGTTTTGTTTATTGATTATAATCAGGGGTTGAATTTTGACACTTTTCACCAGAAATCTATTCTATGGCATCTGTTTTGTCCATCCAAAGGCAATGAAATGTAGTCTTATTATCTTATTATGGGAACCCAGACCAAGAGTAAAGTGTTTTGAGAGTCTCCTTTAACTCTTATAGAAGGGAATGACATGACTATTATCCACATGTTGATTGATCAATTCTCCTATAGCATTACAATGCCAACATTGGTCTTACAGATTCAGCACTTTTGTTCACATCAGGCACCACTATAACCCTATTTGAACTAGTCCTGATCCTGATTAAGTCAGTGTAGATAGATTCTCGTCCTTGTTCAGGAGATTGACTGAAGCCAGTGGTTTAGTCCTATACCTGACCAGTAAGCCTGCAGACATCACAGCCTTCTCATTTCAGAGTTGGCTGCTCCTGTTGTGAGAGCCACAAAGAATTCCTTTAAAAAAAACGTTCACCTAGCACACCCATACCTATCACACCCAAGCCCACTGAAACCAAGAAGAGCCTCTCCGAGACAGACTTGAAACTTTTCCAATAATCACATAAGGCCTTGGACTGTGTAGAAATCATCCAAGTGTGCAAGAGTGCTCTTTTGTGGTTGTCTTGTCCTATTTCAGGGCGAATTGTGTGAAACCGATTCTCTTCTCAGCCACAAAATGGAGCTGGACACCTGCCAGTTTGTTCCTTTTGCACTCAGCTCTCAAGACTGATTGCCTCTGTTCAGAAGAAGAAAAACAATCGACAAACATTTTCAGGGGTTTATAATTGTGTATCTGACCCAATACTTATTTTTGGTTGCTTTTCTATTATCTAAGCATCAATCCAACCATGGGAATTCCATAAAACACTTCTTATCTCTAATGAGGTTTAGCACAACAAAAATGTGCATCATTCAAGGCATCCATACTTTGAACTGTCCAATAATCTTGATTTTAGATATCCACAATTATTATTGAATGTTAAATGAGCAGCTAAATCTATGTATGGACATTTCCATCTAAAAGGACCCATGAGCACCAACATATGAAGTACATAGTATATCAAATTGGGTGTCAAATGAAAGGTAAGAGTATATTTTGGGGAAATGAAAGCATACAGTGCCTTCGGAAAGTACTGACCCCTTGACCTTTTTCACATTTTGTTACATTACAGCCTTGTTCTAAAATTGATTTATTTCTTATCCTCAGCAATCTACACACAATACCCACAATACCCAAACAGTGTTTTAGAAATTATTGCAAATGTATTAAACATTTTAAACAGAAATACCTTATTTACATAAGTATTCAGACCCGAAATTGAGCTCAGGTGCATCCTGTATCCATTCATCATCCTTGAGATGTTTCTACAACTTGATTGGAGTCCACCTGTGGTACATTTGATTGATTGGACATGATTTGGAAAGGCACACACCTGTCTATATAAGGTCCCACAGTTGACAGTGCATCTCAGAGCAAAAACCAAGCCATGAGGTTGTAGGAATTGTCCGTAGAGCTCTGAGACAGGATTGTGTCGAGGCACAAATCTGGGGAAAGGTACCAAAATATTTCTGCAGGTCCCCAAGAACACAGTGGCCTCCATCATTCTTAAATGGAAGAAGTTTGGAACCACCAAGACACTTCTTAGAGCTGGCCGCCCGGCCAAACTGAGCAATCGGGGGAGACGGTAGTGCACTGGGCCTATTCTAGTCCTGTATTAGCGGACCAATGTAGCCGTCTGAAGCGCGGGCAAAACATTATTTTATGCGCCCACATCAGCAGCTGGCAGCATATAATGCACAACTTGGCAGTGGTCACATATCAATCACTAACTATTCAAACACAACCAACAGTGTTTTGTTTTGGAATGACAACTCCACACAAATTACTAATACAATCACAGCTGATTGGTGCAGTGTATGTTGGTCAGAATCCAAAGAGTTCAAGTTCCCATTGGCACTGACACGGTTTCGGTTCCTCCAAAGAAAGGAGAGAGAAATGTTGAAATAGAACACCTGTTCCACAATCTTTTAAGTGATAACAGGGTATCAAATGTAAAAATGCATCAATATGGATTTGCTACGGAACGTAAATATTACTGTATGTATTGATAATGGAATCAGTTCTCAATAAATGGTCCTTAATAAATGATCCAAACTCACGATAGGACAGTAACTCTATTCCTTGAAAACCAGAGTATTGGTTTTCCCATAGCGGCCTATAAAATAGGGACCTTGTTGCAGTCGTGCGGGTGGAAATGTTGCAGGAGGCAGGCAGGATCAGGCACAGTAGTTATGCTTTCATTTGTTGAAATTTATGGTCCATAGATGCTATTGGCAATATGATTTTTTTTTAAACATGTATTTATAAACTTCTCAATTTGACATAGATATTGGAAAATAAAATGCAGAGAGCAGGCGTACCTGTCTATACCATAAGACTCAGGTTGGGGTATACCAGGTTCATGTCAGCCACAATTACCAAGATGAATCTGCCAAAGAGAACCCCAAACAGGGATTTACTGAACATTCCACTAGCCCTTCCCTGGGACATACCACAAATAATCAAAAAATTTCACAACTACCTTATACCTTAGAATATGTGGACAAATACAAATACCTAGGTCTCTGGTTAGACTGTAAACTCTCCTTCCAGACTCACATTAAGCATCTCCAATCCAAAATTAAATTGAGAATTGGCTTCCTATATCACAACAAAGCATCCTTCACTCATGCTGCCAAACATACCCTAGTAAAAGTGACTATCCTACCGATCCTTGACTTCGGCGATGTAATTGACAAAATAGCCTCGAGCAATCTACTCGGCAAATTGGATGCAGTCTATCACAGTGCCATCAGTTTTGTAACCAAAGCCCCATATACTACCCACCACTGTGACCTGTATGCTCTCGTTGGCTGGCCCTCGCTTCATATCCGTCGCCAAACACACAGGCTCCAGGTCATCTATAAGTTGTTGCTAGGTAAAATCTGCCTTATCTCAGCTCACTGGTCACCATAGCAGTACCCACCCACAGCACACGCTCCAGCAGGTATATTTCACTGATCACCCCCAAAGCCTCCTCCTTCGGCCGCCTTTCCTTCAAGTTCTCTGCTGCCAATGACTGGAACAAACTGCAAATATCACTGAAGTTGGAGACTCATATCTCCCTCACTAGCTTTAAGCACCAGCTGTCAGAGCAGCTCACAGATCACTGCACCTGTACATAGACAATCGGTAAATAGCCCATCTATCTACCTACCTCATCCCCATACTGGTATTTATTTATTTATTTTGCACCCCAGTATCTCAAATTTAAAACTTCCCACCTTCTCCACTACTGTCCCATTAATGTGGATGGGGGGTGCTCCCTCTGCTGTTTCCTGAAGTCCACGTTCATCTCCTTTGTTTTGTTGACTTTGAGTGTGAGGTTATTTTCTTGACACCACACTCCGAGGGCCCTCACCTCCTCCCTGTAGGCCGTCTCGTCGTTGTTGGTAATCACGCCTACCACTGTAGTGTCGTCTGCAAACTTGATGATTGAGTTGGAGGCGTGCATGGCCACGCAGTCATGGGTGAACAGGGAGTACAGGAGAGGGCTGAGAACGCACCCTTGTGGGGCCCCAGTTTTGAGGATCAGCAGGATGGAGATGTTGTTTCCTACCCTCACCACCTGGGGGCAGCCTGTCAGAAATTCTAGGACCCAGTTGCACAGGGCAGGGTCGAGACCCAGGGTCTTAATCACGAGTTTGGAGGGTACTATGGTGTTAATTGCTGAGCTGTAATCAATGAACAGCATTCTTACGTAGGTATTCCTCTTGTCCAGATTAGAGGTCGGCCGATTATGATTTTTCAACGCCGATACGATTATTGGAGGACTAAAAAAGCTTATACCGATTCATCAAAAATGTATATGTAATAATGACAATTACAACAATACTGAATTAACACTTATTTTAACTTAATATACTTCATCAATAAAATTTAGCCTCAAGTAAATAATGAAACATATTAAATTTGGTTTAAATAATGCAAAAACAAAGTGTTGGAGAAGAAAGTAAAAATGCAATATGTGCTATGTAAGAAAGCTAACGTTTCAGTTCCTTGCTCAGAACATGAAAACATATGAAAGCTGGTGGTTCCTTTTAACATGAGTCTTCAATATTCCCAGGTAAGAAGTTTTAGGTTGTAGTTAGTATAGGAATTATAGGACTATTTCCCTCTATACCATTTGTATTTCATTAACCTTTGACTATTGGATGTTCTTATAGGCACTTTAGTATTGCCAGTGTAACAGTATAGCTTCCATCCCTCTCCTCGCTCCTCCGTGGGCTCGAACCAGCAACACAACGACAACAGCCATCATCGAAGCAGTGTTACCCATGCAGAGCAAGGGGAACAACTACTAGAAGGCTCAGAGCGAGTGACGTTTGAAATGCTATTAGCGCGCGCTAACTAGCTAGCCATTTCACTTCGGTTACACCAGCCTCATCTCAGGAGTTGATAGGCTTGAAGTCATAAACAGCGCAATGCTTGACGCACAACGAAGAGCTGCTGGCAAAACGCACAAAAGTGCTGTTTGAATGAATGTTTACCCGCCTGCTTCTGCTTACCGCTCAGTCAGATACTTAGATACTTGTATGCTCAGTCAGATTATATGCAACGCAGGACACGCTAGATAATTACTAGTAATATCATCAACCATGTGTAGTTAACTAGTGATTATGATTGATTGTTTTTTATAAGATAAGTTTAATGCTCGCTAGCAACTTACCTTGGCTTACTGCATTCGTGTAACAGGCAGTCTCCTTGTGGAGTGCAACGAGAGAGAGGCAGGTCGTTATTGCGTTGAACTAGTTAACTGTAAGGTTGCAAGATTGGATCCCCCGAGCTGACAAGGTGAAAATCTGTAGTTCTGCCCCTGAACAAGGCAGTTAACCCACCGTTCCTAGGCAGTCATTGAAAATAAGAATGTGTTCTTAACTGACTTGCCTAGTTAAATAAAGGTATAAAAAAAAGCGGCGCCCAAAAATACCGATTTCCAATTTTTATGAAAACTAGTTTTGATGAACATTTAGTTGAGTTGTCAACTAACATGAATTCAACAAAAAATGTCACATTGATTACATTTTTCGAATCAAATCAGTTTTCCATGTTGATTCACTTCGTCACATAGATTTCAAATCACGTGTTTAATGTGGTTAATGTTGATTCAACCAGTTTGTGTCCAGTGGGGTAGGCCTATCAAAATTAAACCGAAGTGTCTACAATGTTTTAATAAACAGTAAGTGAATAAAATGGTGTAACGCTAGACATTATTGTAAAATAATATGGAATATAGAATTAGCAGAAAATTTGTTTAACTTGAAACCACAACATCAGACACTTTCAATGGGGAATGCTCTCTAAAATGGCAGGAGTTTGAAGAGTGGAGAGTGGAGGCCCAGTTTTTTAAAGACTGGTCTTCAGTGGTTTCTTAAAATCTTTACCACCTGCAATTTGTGACATCTCAGCAGAGTGTTTACATTGATGGAAAAATCTGTTTAGAAATGGTTTTGAATATGTTGACAACTTTCTAACTCTCTGCTTGGTAAAGCCCCGCCTTATCTCAGCTCACTGGTCACCATAGCAGCACCCACTCGTAGCACACGCTCCAGCAGGTATATTTCACTGATCACCCCCAAAGCCAATTCCTCCTCCTTCAAGTTCTCTGCTGCCAATGACTGGAACAAACTGCAAAAATCAATGAAGCTGGAGACTCACATCTCCCTCACTAGCTTTAAGCACCAGCTGTCAGAGCAGTTTACAGATCACTGCCCCTGTACTTAGCCTATCCGTAAACAGCCCATCTATCTACCTACCTCATCCCCATACTGGTATTTATTATTTATTTTGCTCCTTTGCACCCCAGTATCTCTACCTGCACATTCATCTTCTGCCGATCTATCATTCCAGTGTTTAACTGCTATATTATAATTACTTCGCCACCATGGCCTATTTATTTCCTTAACTTACTTCATTTGCACTCACTGTATATAGATTTTTTGTTTTCTTTTGTATTATTGACTGTATGTTTTGTTTATTCCATGTGTAACTCTGTGTTATTGTATGTGTCGAATTGCTATGATTTATCTTGGCCAGGTCGTAGTTGCAAATGAGAACTTGTTCTCAACTAGCCTACCTGGAAATAAAAAATAAAACAATTATAGAAAATAAAAACTTGTGTTGGTCTATGGGAATAATGCTACTTTCTGTGGGTCCAGAGTAATGATTTGTTTGCATTCACTGTGCATTATGAGACGATTTTGCACACAGAGTTTAATTTAAATCAGGACTAGGCTAATTCTACTTAAATAAATCCAGATTTGAAAAATGGCTTCATTAGACTATGCTTAACTTCAGATGAATTACCTCTAGACGAGGGCGTCCCAGACTACATTAATTAAGGACCAACCAGTTAATCTTTGTGAAGCCTGATTAGATTAACGATGTGCACTTGATGCTGACCTGAGGATGCTTCAAAAACCAGAGATGGGACACTAATACATAAGCATTGTGTGGAATTGGAGCAAGTCACCTAAACAAAACAATGAATGGAGCTAAAAGAAAACATTCAAAGAATTTCAATGACTTCGACGAAAAATTTGCTTCAAGAGGTTATCAAGAACAAACAGCATGATTCATCAACAGAAAACAAACAAATAAATGCCTGGACTACCATTTGTAATGAATTAAACTCAAATGAAAAAAAGTTTCTCAAAAGGACGCTACAACAACTTCAGGTAAAATACTGTATTTATTGTTGGCCCGCTTCTTGTGTAACACAACATGGTGGGGCCTAAATGTATTTCTGTGACAGAAATGTAACACAAACAATACCATACATAATTACTAACATCATTTCTATATGGTCTTGTCCTTCTAAGGTCCTGTGGAAAAATGTAAAAATCAACTTAAAGAAGACATGCTGTTGCTCTCAGGGAGCGTTTCAAGACTGGTAAGACCAGCGACCGATGAGGTGAGATACTTGCTGACCGGGATCATTAATAGCCAACAACCCCTGGAAGGTATCCCCGATGATGACCATTTGGACAGTTAAGATGAGGGACCGTTCCAATCCTCATTTGGTAGAACACATTCATTCAGCATGTGCCTTCCCTGGACTGCAGGGAATATGTCATGTTGTCAGTCATCTCTTGCACTCCCATAATAAAAATGATGCAATAAACTCAACTCTTGAAATGTTCTCTAATGCAGAAATGTCATCATTTTCTCGAGGCAGATTACCGTAGTTTGGAGGGAACTTGTTTTACGGGATGGTCAGCTCGCTACATCTGCAGCAGCCAGGAGGGAAGATTGTGTCACTAATCCGGTGCCGGAGGACAAAGACAAAGAGGCTGTGCATGCATGAGAAACTGCCCATGGAAATTCATGAGCTCCAACTAATGTATTTAAAAGAGCACGTTAGGAAGATACAAACCCTTCATGTTGGGTCGGCTATGAAGGAGGAGAGAAACAGGAAGCAGCAACAGTACCAATGTTATTCTTGATTCAGCACCAGGTCGGGGTCCCGACATTTCCATTTGTGAATTAAATACCTTTTTGTTACCAATACATGGGTGTCGCTATATTTGTTGTGAGAAGTGCTGCATAGCAAAATCGTCTCTGCAGGCTTGTCCATTTCTGTTATTGTCTGCCTCAACTATTGGAACATCTGGGTCATCCTCATCTTCAATGCGAGAATCTGAGCAGCCATGTTTGAGGTAATTGTGAAGCACTGCTGTTGCAATTATGACAATGCAGCGTCTTTGTTGAAAGCGCAAATGTGTTTCTGAGACACTGGAAACGGCTCTTCCATACACCAAACATGCGCTCCGTTACGTCTCTGGTGTGCATATGAGCTTGAATGTACTGTTCTTGCTCAGGTCCTTTTGTGTGAAGATAGTTGGTTTGTCCATACCCACCGTCACCAAGTATGATTCAACTCTGTTGTCCTTCAAGCTGAGCATACAAAGAGGATCCTTGAGTCATTAGATGCACCTTTTCAACGGGCAATGTCGGAGAACTGAAAATTGCATTGGAAGTGCACACACTTTGTACATTTATTGAGAACCAGTTTTTAAGATTCCTGTACTCCTCAGCATCAGCTGTCGAGGGACACTTGATGGGAATGTGACATCCATCTATACCTTGTAGTTGGCTTGGGCAGCAGCATCAGGGAACTTGATGTTATTGTCTTTTAGTTCACATATAGCGTTGCAGACTTTGGACTATTCTGCATAGAGTCGGTTCACTTACACCACACATTTTCTGTTTCACGATAGAAGGTTCCAGATGCCAAAAACCTCAAGGTGATAAGTACTTGTAGGGAAGGAGGGATGGGACTTCCCCGAAGAGATTCAGATGAAAGCCTTGGCTCAAGCAAAAAAATGTCAGCTGCATTTTCTTTGTACATACAGAAATGGTCACGGAAATGGATTTAATCAAAATCATTCTGTGGGTTGCTCCTGTCTATAACTGTCATTCTGTCTGGCCTTGGTGGTGCTCTTTGATCATCGTTGAAATAGTACAGCTAATCCATTTTCCTCCATTGCCAAGGTCAACCTGGGGACCAACATCCATTTAATCTGAAGTTAAATCTGCCTCTGGCAAGGTTTCATTTAAACCTTCACTTAAACTGAACAAAAATATAAACGCAACATGCAACAATTTCTAAGATTTTACTGAGTTACAGTTCATATAAGGAAATCAGTCAACTTAAATTAATTTGTTAAACCATAATCTATGGATTTCACATGATTGGGAATACAGATAAATCATCTGTTGGTCACAGATACCTTTTAAAAAAAAGGGGGCATGGGTCAGAAAACCAGTCAGTATCTGGTGTGACCACCTCATGCATCACGACACATCTCCTTCAAATAGAGTTGATCAGGCTGTTGATTGTGGCCTGTGGAATGTTGTCCCACTAGTCTTCAATGGCTGTGTGATGTTGTTGGATATTGGTGGGAACTGGAACACGCTGTCGTACACGTCGGTTCAGAGCATCCCAAAAATGCTCAATCGGTGACATGCCTGGTGAGTATGAAGGCCATGTAAGAACTGTGACATTTTCAGCTTTCAGGAATTGTGTACAGATCCTTACCACACATTATCATGCTGAAACTTTTCTTATCTGTATTTAACTAGGCAAGTCAGTTAAGAACAAATTATTATTTACAATGACAGTCTAGGAACAGTGGGTTAACTGCAAAACGACAGATTTGTACCTTGTCAGCTCAGAGATTTGAACATGCAACCTTTCAGTTACTAGGCTCAACGCTCAAACCACTAGGGTACCTGGGTAGATGAATGGCATAACAATGGGCCTCAGGATCTCGTCACGGTATCTCTGGGCATTCAAATTGCCATCGATAAAATGCAATTGTGTTCGTTGTCCGTAGCTTATGCCTGCCCATACCGTAACCCCACCGCCACCACGGGGCACTCTATTCACAACATTGACATCAGCAAACCACTCGCCCACATGACGCCATACACATTGTCTACGGTTGTGATGCCTGTTGGATGTACTGCCAAATTCTCTAAAACTACGTTGGAGGTGGCTTATGTTAGAGAGATTAGCATGCAATGCTCTGGCAACAGCTCTGGTGGACATTCCTGTAGTCAGCATGCCAATTGCACGCTCCCTCAACTTGAGACATCCGTGGCATTATGTTGTGTGACAAAACTGCACATTTTAGAGTGGCCCTTTATTGTCAACTTCTTGATATGCCGCACCAGTCAGGTGGATGGATTATCTTGGCAAAGAAGAAATGCTCACTAAAAGGGTTGTAAACCAATTTGTGCACAATATTTGAGAGATATAAGCTTTGTATTTTATTTCAGCTCATGAAACATGTGACCAACATTTTACATGTTGCGTTTATATTTTTGTTCAGTGTAGATCTAGATGAACTCTAATCGTCCTTCTCAAAACCAGACTTTTTAAGTCAAGACTAGGGCAAATCTGAAACTATTTTAAACCATGTCTGAGAAATGCAATTTCAGTTAATCCAGTTTAAAAGTGCAATTTAGACTAGGATTCGGCTCAATTTGTGTCCGCAAACCCGCCCCTTAGAGTCCTTAGAAGTTTCAAGTGACTAAAGTGAGTGTTGCCAATGAAGTGATATGGATTGTGCAGTCTTCTTTCTTTGTAGTCCGGTCAGTTATTGCACAACTCTCTTCAAAATGAAACATTTTCATCTATAATTCACTCAACGTCTTTATAATGTATTTATAATAGAACACCATATGTCAGTGGAAATGTCTAGCAGACTGGTGGCCCAGAAATGTCTAGCAGACTGGTGGCCCAGAAATGTCTAGCAGACTGGTGGCCCAGAAATGTCTAGCAGACTGGCGGCCCAGAAATGTCTAGCAGACTGGTAGCCCAGAAATGTCTAGCAGGTTCAATTAAAACATTATATATTACCTCATACCGTACCTTAAAATACACCTTACTATTGAACCATAAAAAATCTACTTGAATGAATCTGCCCCCAACATGAGAGAAGATCCAACGAGGGCTGTATTCATGTCAGTTGTGTGTCCCTAAGCTTGTCTCCCCAGGTACCCCAGTGTCCCACAGGGATATGTCTCACGTTAGGAGAACCCAATGGAGAAACACTCAGCAGGTAGGACGACTGTAAGCTGTTCTCAATGTGTGATGCTGAAATGCATTGTCACAAAGTTATTTGCTATAAGAGTAGAAATACTCTTCATAGCAGGGTTTCCCAAACCAAGGGGTGCACATGTTGGTTATTGCCCGTACACTACACAGCTGATTCAAATGATCAAAGCTTGATGATTAGATGACCATTTTAATCTTTGTAGTGCCAGGGCAAAAACCAAAACGTGCACCCCTTGGAGTCCCGAGGGCCGAGTTTAGGAAACCCAGCTTTATAGGGACATAATTGATAGTTCACTGGAAACATCATTACACGAGGGAGGAGTGGATGGTTTATGCAGTTCCATGTGTGACCTGCAGATGACAGCAACAGCATGCTCGTAACATAACGGTAGGCCAGTTAGCCAAGTAAAACTCAACTCCACGTTGTACTTCACATCAACAGAGTTCAGAGGCGACTAGCGTGGGGGAACTGGAGCTCCAGCGTCACATAAAATGCATTTTTTTTGTTTTTTAATCAAAAAGCAGCAACCACAGAATAGCCCGCAATTAAAAGGCACAATGTCGGAGCTCTAGTCAGCCCACACTAGTCACCGCTCAACTCCGTGGATGTGAAGTACATTGTGGAGTTGAGTTTTACTTGGCTATAGGCCAGTATACTGCTAGGCATTGGTTCATAATCTGAAACATGCTCTGAAATACCATACCCTCAGAGAGCAAAAACACTGATAATATATCAAGAAGGGCATTTGCTCCAATTTAATCAAACTTTTCTTATTCTCTCCTGAAATTCTCCTGAATTTGTTAAGCCTTTTTGTGGTTAATTAAAAGGAAGCTTAGAAGACATCCCTTACCTGCACTGCAGTCTACGATAACACGTTTTATTTGATTCATGTTCCCTCACTAGCAAAAGGAAGGTTTCACACATACCTACTCATTCTCAGTGCAATATGTCCCCTTACTTTTAAACAGTGGTATGGAGGTATTTCTTTATTGAGGAGCAGTGCGTCTCCAAAAAGGAAGCTATCAGCAGATCTGCACTCAAGTGAAAAATGGATTCAATTTTTTTTTTCCTTTAGTTCAAAGTGGGGACATTTATTTCACAGTTCTGTACAATTCCAATAATGTCTCAGTGTGGTTTGAACTGCTGAGCGGGCCAATTCAGAATTGACTGGAGCGTTTTTTTTTCTTCAGTTTTTACCTCACTCCCAAAACTTTTTAACACGTCCACTAAGAGAAGGAAATGGCTTTGCTGACTCTTCACTTCAGTATTTAAAACGGTGACATAGTGTTTTCTTTTATTTATACACAAAGCAGACATTTTCATGACAAGTTTATATGGACTTAAAAACTACTCTCACAGTGAACTGCTGGACGTCATCATGCTGCATGTGAGGGAGTCAGTGTGTTAATGAAATATAAGACACAGGAAAGTACTGTAGCATGACAGCAACACAACAAATTAGGGACAGATGAGGTGAGTGTTTTGGGGGATGCACTTTTTGCATTGAACCTTTTCACACAAACGTTTTGTACTCATCACACACGCTGCTGCTACTGTTTCTTATCTGTCACTTTATTACTAGCTATATGTACATATCTACCTCAATGACCTCGTACCCCTGCACAACTAGTACAACAAGTTATCGTTACTCATTGTGTATCTATTATTACTTTTCTATTATTTCTTGATTTTCTTTCACTCTACATTGTTGGGAATGCCCCGTAATCATTTCACTGTTAGTCCACACCGGTTGTTGACGAAGCACGTGACGAATAAAATGTGATTTTGATTTATTGTTCCTGCCAGACAGGGTAGTACAAGAGGAGGCGCCTGTACAGACACTATACTTAGAGATGTACTCTATGCTATCCAAGGGGGTTGGATCACTTTAATAAACAATGGGCTGACATACAGCTGTTCAAACTATAGCAGAGAACTTTGCAGGACGTCCAATTAAATGCCAGTCACAGTCCTGGAATAGCAAGGGGCCAAATACATCACTCATTTTGGCTGGATTTTATTGGTCTGTCTTGGAAGTCGAGGGCTTCTCATAAAGTCACTTAATATGACTTCAAAGTACTCCACATGGCAGTGCACGAGTCTGAGAAAGGATTCGCAGAGCATTACCTCAAGGCAAATAGCTAGAGAATCTGACAATGGATGTCTGCTGCAAAATGCTAATCATAGTCAACAAAGTGATGTCGTTGGCAAGAGATTTAGCCTCGTACACCCCAGTGCCAATCGCTGTTAGCATGTGTTATGGTAGCTGCATCTACAACCTCCATAAAGGACATGCTACACATGGGGGACGTCAAGGGGGTTCTGTGTTTTGGGAAGGGAGGTGAAATGAAGTGGGAGAGACGTGAGTGAAGTCTATTATGTAGAGGACAGGATCAGGGAGATATGTTTGTTTTGTTCCCAGGCACGATGAGGAAATGGCCTGGAGTTGCCCGCTGGCTCGGCTCTGTCATTACTCCTGATTACCAGGGGAAAGAAACCATGGGGGTCACAGAGGATATCGCAATGGTGCTTATCACCAAATAGCTGTAATAATGTCATTGTTGTCAGTTCTAATAAACTGCGTTTCTTTGTAGTGCTCTGTAATCCATGGGGGACCGTAAGTGGTGTAGACATTGCATTCAACATGAGCGCGTGTGATGTGGAAGAGATGCTTTGATGTTCACACACTCACACACACATGCGCATGCAAGCACACACACACACACACACACACACACACACACACACACACACACACACACACACACACACACACACACACACACACACACACACACACACACACACACACACACACACACACACACACACACACACACACACACACACACACACACACACACTTTTCAAGCACTCTCTGTTGTCTTCTATTCAAACTAATGTGATCACCCTCAGTGAAAACCCTGCATTTTCCACATTCAATTCAGTGGATTGCGCTTGTTTTTGGGGACAGGCATTTGGGAGATAAAGTGGATGATAACTCTCAGGCAACAGTGCTCTTTTCCCCAACCAAATTGCAGTGGAGAGCACAGAGGAATTTTAAAAGACACATTTATCTGCTCCCGACAAGACCTTCATGCAGTGAATAATTAATGCAGTGGGCATGATGTGTCTTCTAGCTCTGTCCTTGAAGGCTGTTGTCTCGGGGGAAGTTGAGTGTTGAGTTGAGCATCCAGAGGTTGTTTGAATGGAAGTCTTATGATACCCACTCTGGGCCATACATTCATGTCTAATAGTAGATTTACATAGGGGTTTGCTTCACTGGCCAAAGAAAATGGTGCTATGAATTACCAGAGTAGTAGCTAGGCTACGTTATTTTTGTAGTTGTTTTTTAATCCGAGAAATAAATTCAGAGCAATAAAAGGCTGAGCTGCGATAGTAGAAGCCATTACTGTTCGTGAGGAGAGGCTAAATGGATTGTAATGGCTGTGTGGGGTATGATGAGAGAGCGGAGATGACACTTTCTCTTGCTAACTCCCTGATGAAATGTAGACATTATATGACATTAAGTGTTATTGTAGTTTTTATTAGTTTTAGGCCAATATGAAAGGATATTTCAGCTCGAAAGACACTTTCAATATGCAGTGTTACACTGTGATATAAAAAACAGTTGTCTCAAATGCTCACCTATGTAGCCATATGCAGACAGTATAATTTTGGTTTAGGTGACAACAGTGTGATGCTGGTTTTATACTGTGGCATGGATTGTCAATGTAAAGGTATTGTAAGGTCAAGTATCTAGTGGAGTGTTGTATCTCGTTCCCTCATTCAACACGAGGTCAGATTAAGCTCCAGCATACTAGGTTTCCAAATCCTGTGGCTTCACATTTTACACATATTTCTCATATTTCTAAGTGTAATACAATAACTTTAATCCTCTTTTCCCTTGCCTAAGGCTATAGTTCTAGTACCTCTCCGTCTTTGCACTCCCACTGTCGTTTAGATACTTACTTTTCTGTGGCATTGATTACGGGTTGAGTGCGGATGTAGAGGATTTAAAGGGAATTAAGACAGGCTGTTGCACGCCAACGAGGTTTCCCCCAAATCCTTGGAGACTTGATTTTGTTTTTCCGATGTTCACAGCTGTGGGGTCAGCTAATCGTCTTCTTTCACAGCCCTCAATTTATCTGGATTTCTATCGAACGGAAATAAGGTCTTAGTGAACAGTTTTATTTGTTTGCTTACAACACAACATGTATACTTTTTTTCCCTGTGTTATCTGACTGGGATTAGGCAATAGGGACACAGTATCATTTTATCATGGATTTCAAAGGATGTCAATATCTTTTCACTTTCATAGATTCACTTTAATGTGTAGATGTGAGCTTTCCCTTGTCTTTGTGTGTGATCTCAGTAAGAGATACGACGATTTCCATGTCTCTGGATAATAATTGCTTAACATACTGGGAATGAACCGCAAGGCCGTCTCATTGACATGATAAAACTGGGGAGGATTAGGTTAAATAATCAAATCATAACTGTTTCAGGGATGTGCAGCCGGTCTCTAAAGCTGAGGTTATTCTGGTTCTTAAAGCCTGCGATCGAGATTGCTCAGGTTGACAGCTAGGAACATTGATTATCTTTCCCAGAAGTCGTCTGTGAAAGAATCTGTGCTCTGAGGCGCTGGGGCTTTACTGCGGATAATTGACCTCAACGTTTCCAAGGTGTTATGTTCTTTTAAAGGCAGTGGTCAATGTCTCAGAGTGATGGAGGGCTATTACGGCTCCTTTTGGAATATGAACTCATTTATCTCGGATTCGGTTCAGTTTATGACCGTTCACCACAGAGGAATCTATATAGGGATCTATGTATTGTCAATATGAGTAGTTCTATTCTATGACAAAAACACTAGTCAGAGATAACATGCATTCTTAGATTTTCTCTATGAATCATAGACGAAAACATACAAGACAGAGCTATTTCTTCATCATAAGAGAATACATTATATTCTGCAGAAATAGCTTTATCTTGTATGTTTTTGTCTATGATTTATAGAGAGAGCCTAAGAATGCATGTTATCTCTGACTAGTGTTTTTGTTATACTATAGAACTACTCTCATCTCTTCACTTGCCATATTGGTTCTTCTCAACTCTACCCTTACTCCCTTTCACATTCTCATCTCCTTTCTAAAACAAATTCTATATGCTATATGACATGTATTGAAACACTGATATTATTTTCTTGCCTAAATTACACCTTTATGCTATGGCAAACCACGAGGGCCATTTTACTTATTAGCCTTTGCATAGCTGAGTGTTTACTGAGGCAGTAGTGGTTAAGTGCCTTACTCAAGGACAGCTGTATCCTCTCACGGGAAAAACATTAATGCAGTGATGATCTCTCTGCCAAACCACAGGCCATAGAACGAGGCTGGCTACTGGAGCTAATGCATGAACTGTGTACAAACACATTCCGTAGTGCTAATACAGTAGAGTGCTATGTGGACTGTAAACATGCTTTACTGTTAAGCAATGTGACCACCAGATTATTATATACTGGCTATACCAGATTAACTATGGCGAAATAATCTTAAGTGACTTCAATTGCACCATAAACCCCTATATGAAGTAGAACATGAATTGTGGTCATATGTAACAACATGGCACCAACATACTATAGGTTATGCCACTATAGTTCCTTGATTGTAATACATAAATCCCATGCAATAAGACTATCTTCCGTTTCCCATCATGCACTGAGACAGCTAGGATAATTAGTTATTGATAGAGGGCTGGTAATTAATGATGATGAGTCTAGGTGCAATATTAGCTGCCCGTGATTGCATCTGAGTGGCCACTGTTATTGGTTCAGAGAGTCACGAAGACATGGACACTCGTTTGTCAAGTCCCTTGAACTGAATCTGGGGTAATGGGATGGAGTCACACAGTGATGGAAGGGGACCAAATTCACTGCACACCGGTCAATAGTTTTGAAATGGTCAGTGATAGTGATAACCTCCAAGCCATTTAGGGTATGGTGTAATTCAGGCAATGGTTATGGATTGTAGAGCAGTCAGTGCTCTTGTCCCTTCTCTCATTATGTCTCTGTAAGTTCTTATGAACCAGGTCATATTGTGTTGTTTTAAAGCTCTCGATATTTATGGACATATTTTGATGATGACAATAGGGGCTTATGCTATTGAGCTCAAATCTAATTGGGATTCATTAAGTGTTTATGAGTTGGTAAGAGATATTTATGGTTTCATGTTAATGTTTATTAACTTGCATGAAACCAAAAGCCTTCGGTTCATGCATGTTAACATTAGAAGCCTCCGCCCTATGTTTGTTTTATTCACTGCTTTAGCACACTCTGCCAACCCGGATGTCCTAGCCGTGTCCGAATCCTGGTTTAGGATGGCCACCAAAAATCCTGAAATGTCCATCCCTAACTATAACATTTTCCGACAAGATAGAACTGCCAAAGGGGGCGGAGTTGCAATCTACTGCAGAGAACTGAGTTCTGTCATACTATCCAGGTCTGAGCTTCTACTTTTAAAAATCCACCTTTCCAGAAACAACTCTCTCACCGTTGCCACTTGTTATAGACCCCCTTCAGCCCCCAGCTGTGCCCTTAACACCATACGATATGTGAATTGATCAACCCCCCATCTATCTTCAGAGTTCGTACTGTTAGGTGACCTAAACTGGGACATGCGTAACACCCCGGCCGTCCTACAATCTAAGATAGATGCCCTCAATCTCGCACAAATTATCAAGAAATCTACCAGGTACAACCCTAAATCCGTAACCATGGGCACCCTCTTTGATATCATCCTGACCAACTTGCACTCTAAATACACCTCTGCTGTATTCAACCAGGATCTCAGCGATCACTGCCTCATTATCTGTGTGCGTAATGGGTCCGCGGTCAAACAAACAGCCCTCATCATTGTCAAACGCTCCCTAAAACACTTCAGCGTGCAGGCCTCTCTAATTGACCTAATCCGGGTATCCTGGAAGGATATTGACCTCATCCCGTCAGTAGAGGATGCCTGGTTGCTCTTCAAAAGTGCTTTCCTCACCATCTTAAATAAGCATGCCCCATTCAAAAAATGTAGAACTAAGAACAGATATAGCCCTTGGTTCATCCTAGACTTGACAGCCCTTGACCAGCACAAAAACATCCTGTGACCGTTCTGCATTAGCATTGAATAGCCCCAGCGATTTGTAACTTTCAGGGAAGTCAGGAACCAATATACTAAGCTTTTTCAAACAGAATTTTGCATCCTGTAGCAATAATTCCAAAAAGTTTTGGGACACTGTAAAGTCCATGGAGAATAAGAGCACCTTCTCCCAGCTGCCCACTGCACTGAGGATAGGAAACACTGTCACCACTGATAAATCTGCGATAATCGATAATTTCAACAAGCATTTTTCTACGGCTGACCATGCTTTCCATCTGGCTACCCCTACCCCGGCCAACATCTCAGCATCTGCAGCAACTTGCCCAAGCCACCCCCCTCCCCGCTTCTCCTTCACCCAAATCCAGACAGCTGATGTTCTCAGATCCCCAAAGATTGGAAAGATGCCGCGGTCATCCGCCTATTCAAAGGGGGAGACACTCTAGACCCAAACTGTTATAGACCTATATCCATCCTGCCCTGCCTTTCTAAAATGTTCGGAAGCCAAGTTAACAAACAGATCATCTACCTTTTCGAAGCCCACCATACCTTCTCCACTATGCAATCTGGTTTCCGAGCTAGTCATGGGTGCACCTCAGCCACGCTCAAGGTCCTAAATGATATCATAACTGCCATCGATAAAAGACAGTACTGTGCAGCCGTCTTCATCGACCTGGCCAAGGCTTTCGACTCTGTCAATCACCACATTCTTATCAGCAGACTATAGCCTTGGCTTCTAAAATGACTGCCTCGCCTGGTTCACCAACTACTTCTCAGATAGAGTTCGGTGTGTTAAATCAGAGGGCCTGTTGTCCGGACCTCTGGCAGTCTCTATGGGGGTGCCAAAGGGTTCAATTCTCAGGCCGACTCTTTTTTCTGTATATATCAATGATGTCACTCTTGCAACTGGTGATTCTCTGATCCACCTCTATGCAGATTACACCATTCTGTATACATCTGGCCCTTCTTTCGACACTGTGCTAACAAACCTCCAAACGAGGTTCAACACCATACAACACTACTCCCATGGCCTCCAACTGCTTTTAAATGCTCGTAAAACTAAGTGCATGCTCTTCAACCGATTGCTGCCTGCACCTTCCCGCCCAACTAGCATCACTACTCTGGACAGTTCTGACTTAAA
Source organism: Oncorhynchus keta (assembly GCF_023373465.1). Lineage (NCBI taxonomy): Eukaryota > Metazoa > Chordata > Actinopteri > Salmoniformes > Salmonidae > Oncorhynchus > Oncorhynchus keta. The sequence goes on from NC_068451.1 coordinate 10,306,946, forward strand.
ATATGTGGACAACTACAAATGCCTAGGTGTCTGGTTAGACTGTAAACTCTCCTTCCAGTCTCACATTAAGCATCTGCAATCCAAAATTAAATCTATAATCAGCTTCCTATTTCGTAACAAACTCTCCTTCACTCATGCTGCCAAACACACCTCCGTAAAACTGACTATCCTACCGATCCTTGACTTGATGTAATTTACAAAATAGCCACCAACACTCTTCTCAGCAAACCGGATGTAGTCTATCACAGTGCCATCCGTTTTGTCACCAAAGCCCAATATACTACCCACCACTGCGACCTGTATGCTCTCGTTGGCTGGCCCTCGCTACATATTCATCGCCAAACCCACTGGCTCCAGGTCATCTATAAGTCTTTGCTAGGTAAAGCCCCGCCTTATCTCAGCTCACTGGTCACCATAGCAACACCCACCCGTAGCACGCGCTCCAGCAGATATATTTCACTGGTCATCCCCAAAGCCAACACCTCCTTTGGCCGCCTTTCCTTCCAGTTTTCTGCTACCAATGACTGGAACGAATTGCAAAAATCACTGAAGCTGAAGTCTTATATCTCCCTCTCTAACTTTAAGCATCAGCTGTCAGAGCAGCTTACCAATCACTGTACCTGTACACAGCCAATCTGTAAATAGCACACCCAACTACCTCATCTCCATATTATTACTTACCCTCTTGCTTTTGCACCCCAGTATCTCTACTTGCACATCATCATTTGCACATCTATCACTCCAGTGTTAATGATAAATTGTAATTATTTTGCCTCTATGGCCTATTTATTGCCTTATACCGTCCTACTCTTCTACATTTGCGCACACTGTACATAGATCTTTCTATTGTGTTATTGACTGTACGTTTGTTGATGTGTAACTCTGTGTTGTTGTTTTTGTCGCACTGCTTTGCTTTATCTTGGCCTACCTGGATAAATAAAGGTGAAATAAAAATGTTAAATAAAAAACTATTTATAGTATTCAATTTGGCATAATTTTGATAGAACCACACAGAGAAATTCCCTGTTTTATAATATGTAGAACTACTCTTAAGAGGTCCAGTGCAAACTTCTAGCCGTTGAGATAATTGAGCTATGAAATGAAATAAAGAACATTTGATTTGCTTGAAATATCTGAGGAATCCCTTAGGAGTAGAGAAAGTGAGGATTGGAGCCTCTTGAAGGTCCTGCCTTGTGTGTGTGTGCGTCTGTATGTGTCTGTATGTGTGTGTGTGTGTGTGTGTGTGTGTACTGACATGTGCATGTGTGTGTGTACGTGAGTGCATGTGTGTGCAGCCTACGTGTGGATGTGTCTGTGTCCCGGCTCCCCCTGTGGGGACGTGTGTGAGTGATGGCTCTGTGTCTGAGATGCCGTTGTGTGTGAGCAGCAGAGCGTGTAATGAACGTTACCATCAGCCCCACTCCCTCCTCGTTCTCCTTCATCCCTCACTCTGCTACAGCAGATCCTGTACCGGGCCATTCCCATCACACACATCACAGTACATCCCTCCTAATCACTCGAAGTTATCAGACCACACACACTCCAGGGTGTACAGTATGCTGGTCCCCACGGTCAGCACTGATGACAATGTTTGAACACAGATGCATAGGCTACAGTACACAGTACATCCCTGTGTGATCATCTCATTCACTCCTTGACAATGGGATGCAGTGTGATATTCTGTGCGCATATTTGTTTTGTTATGTCTGACCTATGATAGATGATGTTTGTGAAAGGTCAATGTGTCTACATCTAACTAGCTCATTTGAACACAGTTGATTTCATTCTGTGAAATTTAGTGTAAATATACTATGTAATGGAGACTGGATGACGTCCTCAGATCAATCTCTATGACAATGACAGAGTTATACTGTTGGCTACATGCGACAGGATGGAAACAGAAAATGAGCTCTGCCAGGTTGGATGGGGAGCGTCGCTGCACAGCTATTTTCAGGTCTCTCCAGAGATATTCGGGTTCAAGTCCGGGCTCTGGCTTGGCCACTCAAGGACATTCAGAGACTTGTCCCGAAGCCACTGCTGTGTTGTCTTGGTTATATGCTTAGGGTTGTTTTCGTGTTAGAAGGTGAACCTTCACCCTAGTCGGAGTTCCTGAGCATTCTGGAGCAGGTTTCCATCAAAGATCTCTCTGTACTTTGCTCCATTCATCTTTCCTTTGATCCTGACTCTCCTCCCAGTCACTGCCGCTGAAAAACATCCCCACCAGCATGATGCTGCCACCACCATGCTTCACCGTAGGGATGGCGCCAGGTGACGCTTGTCATTCAGGTCAAAGTTGGTTGGTTTCATCAGATCAGAGAATATTGTTTCTCATGGTCTGAGAGTCCTTTAGATGCCCTTTGGCAAACTCCAAGTGGGCTGTCCTGTGCTCTTTACTGAGGAGTGGCTTCCGTCTGGCCACTCTACCATAAAGGCCTGATTGGTGGACGGCTGCAGAGATGGTTGTCCTTCTGGAAAGTTCTCCCATCTCCATAGAGGAACTCTGGAGCTCTTTCAGAGTGACCATTGGGTTCTTGGTCACCTCCCCGACCAAGGCCCTTCTCCCCCAATTGCTCAGTTTGGCTGGGCGGCCAGCTCTAGGAAGAGTCTTGGTGGTCCCAAACTTCTTCCATTTAAGAATGACAGAGGCCACTGTGTTCTTGGGGACCTTCAATGCTGCAGACATTTTTGGTACCCTTCCCCAGATCTGTGCCTCGACACAATCCTGTCTCGGACCTCCTTGGACAATTGCTTCGACCTCATGGCTTAGTTTTTGCTCTGAGATGCACTGTCAACTGTGAGACCTTCATATAGACAGGTGTGTGTCTTTCCAAATCATGTCCAATCAATTGAATTTACCACAGGTGGTAGAAACATCTCAAGGATGATCAATGGAAACAGGATGCGCCTGAGCTCAATTTCGAATCTCATAGCAAAGGTTCTGAATACTTACAGTATGTGAAAATGGGTGGTTCTTCTGTAGCACAGTTGGTAGAGCATGGCGCTTGTAACGCCAGGGTAGTGGGTTCGATTCCCGGGACCACCCATACGTAGAATGTATGCACACATGACTGTAAGTCGCTTTGGATAAAAGCGTCTGCTAAATGGCATATATTATTATATTATTATTATATTAAAAACCTGTTTTTGCTTTGTCATTATGGGGTATTGTTTGAAGATTGACAAATATTTTTATTTATTTAATCCATTTTAGAATAAGGCTGTAACGTTCCAAAACGTGGAAAAAGTCAAGGGGTCTGAATTCTTTCCAAATGCACTGTATACCCAGATAAGCACACCCATTCCTAGAAAACCGTTAGTAGCGTCGGCACACCTGAATGCTCCAAATATACATTATGCTTTGTGACACACATTCTGCTTATGAATCAGTACTGTTAAAGGCAAACAGTTTGACTTCAAATGCTCCACAAAAGGCTATGTTGACCAATTCCCAGCAGCTCCACTGTTAAAGCATGACCCACTTGATCATAATTCTTTGGTGCCCTGGTGCATGACAACCCATTTCTGGCTAGTGTTAACCCCTTCAGTGCAGGCAAATCAGCTCTCACTGCGTTTGGATACCATATGGGTTACAGCCACATCCTTTTACATATCAACATATTTCCTGAGATGGTTTAGAGGTCCTGATTGGGTGAAATGTCAAAATCACCACTACATACAGGCATTCCATTACCACAGCTGCAGAGGGAGAGTCAGGCTGCTTCCCAAATGGCCCCCTATTCCCTACACTGTGCCCTACTTTTGACAGGGCTCTAGTCAAAAGTAGTGCACTAAATAGGTAATATGGTGTCATTATGGATGCAACCTGACTCTCCCTCTGTAGCTGTCTTAATGGAATGCCTCTATGTAGTGGTGATTTTGAAATTTCACCCAATCAGGACCTCTAAACCATCTCAGGAAGTATGTTGATACGTAAAAGAAAGATGTGGCTGTAGGCTTTAAGGCTGACAGGTCACAGTTTGACGTTGAGGTGTTACCTGTTCTGAGGAGATTGGGTTTGTGATGAATTGTTCGATGCTTGTCGTCGCCTGCAGTGTATGCTCTTTTCTCTTCCCTCCACTTAGTTGAAATGCAGCCGGGGCCAGAGGTCCTTCCCATTCATCAGGCAACTGATGCCATCATCTGGCAAACTGCTGCATATGAGAGAAAATGTGGAAGGAAGGAAAATATTGTGTGTAGGAGGATTGATCCAAACATGTGATCTGTGATCAGTAGAACTGTCAAGAACCTGAGGGATCAAAATAGATAAAATGCTGACTGGATTCAATCTATGAAACATCCAAATATGCATGGATGGATGCTGGAGTGATTTTGATTGGACGGGTCAAGAATAACAGGAATTAATTCCTTGTTGTTTACATTCCTGCTGGGTATAAAGATTTGCGACCTGATATGTGTTATGAGACTTTGCTGAGTAACATTAGTTACAGAGGCAAAAACATCACACGCACGCACACGCGCACACGCACACGCACACACACACACGCACGCACATGTACACGCACACGCACACTCACGCACACACACACACACACACACACACACACACACACACACACACACACACACACACACACACACACACACACACACACACACACACACACACACACAAAGAGAGCATTCCATCTGCTGGAAATATTAAAGCTCATAATTTTCTCTGACCAAAAAGAAAAACGTGCAAACATATTGCCGATAACATTTGTTGGAAAAGGTTTGACGAACGCAGAGAATACAAAGATCTGGGACGTGTGTTACTTTCCACAGCTTTTGCAATTTATCCTTATTGTTGCCATTATTGTCAATTAGTTGAACACATGGCTCATGGAACATGACTAATGATGGTGAGTTATGTAAGCATCGTAAAGACCAGAAGGTTGTCAGAGATTACTGATGTGGTGGGGAAGGATCGAATCTCGCTGGGCACTGCCTTTATCAAAGAGAGCTATCTTCTCCAACAGATGCTAATTGATACCAGCTCTGGCTTCTGGGAAATGTTGGAGACAGTTTTTTTCCCGCTCCTTTAAAGAATCCATATGTTAAGCTAGAGGTTATGACGTCACGACTTTAAAGGGTCTGAATCTCATTTTCGGTGATTGATACCACCCTTGTTTTTGAAGAATTTGCATAGACTTTAATAGGGACAGTACTAGCATTAGAGAGATCAAGAAAGCTATTATAGTTATAAACAGTTTATTATGTTCTTGAAGCAATTTTGAGTAAGGAGATTTGCTCATCTCCTCACGTGACCCAGTAAATGTGTTTCGGATTGTGTGAAAAGGAAAGAGGAAAGGTTTCAGAACAAACAAACAAAGGGATCAATGAGTATATCTTTGTCTGTCTGTCTGTCTGTCTGTCTGTCTGTCTGTGTATGCATATCTCCAAGCATTTGTTTGTGTATGTGAGCGTGTCTGATTTTTTTTTTAAATTAAAAAATTCAACCTTTATTTTACTAGGCAAGTCAGTTAAGAACAAATTGTTATTTACAAGGACAGCCTCCCGGGGAACAGTGGGTTAACTGCCTTGTTCAGGGGCAGAACGACAGATTTTTACTTTGTCAGCTCGGGGATTCGATCCAGCAACTGTTCGGTTACTGGCCCAACGCTCTAACCACTAGGCATACGTGCCACCCCAAATACACTGATACACTGACAGGTTTAGAATGTTCTATCTCTGATGAGACAAGAGGCATTGCTCTCTCTTGTCAACATCATTTCCAAGCAGGGCAAAAAGGAAAACACGCCCTTTCTTCTCTGTCATATTATAATAATAAATAATATATGCCATTTAGCAGACGCTTTTATCCAAAGCGACTTACAGTCATGTGTGCATACATTCTACGTATGGGTGGTCCCGGGAATCGAACCCACTACCCTGGCGTTAGAAGTGCCATGCTCTACCAACTGAGCTACAGAAGGACAGCCACAGAAGAACAATGGCTTTCATTTTCATTCGTTAATGGTTTCAAATGTTTATGAATAATTCTCTAAGAGCTGAGGACCATAGGCTTCCATATCTTTATATATGAGTTCCCGTAATCATACATCTATTATGTTTATTGATGTATATATACTGTATGTATGATCAGAGCTATAACTGTATCCTTACCATATATGGTTATCCTTATGTCTTTCTATGTCTCATTATCTTGCCTTTGCTGCAGAGTTTGTTACGTGAAAGGACTTGCTTATCAGAATTGCTTATTTCACTTAAAATCTCAGCATTCTTCCACATCCCCCTTTGCTAACTCATCTGCAGATTATCCGTATTTGCAAGATTGTAATCTCAAGAAATACTGCCACCCTCCATCGGCTCCTTCAGGGCAGCTCCTTGATCGTCATTGGCCAGGAGCAGGTGATGTGCAGATCAAACCATGGAGACGTTACTAAGAGGTTTGAATAATGGACGAATCATCATTCAAATGTAATGCCAAACGTAGGGCAAAAAGGATTTACTACTTCCTGTATTAGTTGTTAACGAACCAGGTACCCACACTCAACAGATGTCAGTCTCACTGCAGCACTCACACACAAGGTGACAGAGGCCAGGTAGATCATTGTGGGAGCTTCCATCATCCATGTAGAAAGGACAGGGAACCTTTCAGTCACCAGGCCCCATTGTTCAATGAAGGTCAGTGGCAACGGGGGAAATTAAATAGGGTGACACAGCAGAGAGATAACACATAATGGAGACATAATAACACATATGCCAACATAAAACATATTCATAACCACTATACATCACTTAGCAGCAGCTGGTAAAATCCAATAATTTTATTTATCACATTCTTCGTAAACAACAGGTAGACTAACAGTGATGTGCTTACTTGCAGGCCTTTCCCAACAATGCAGAGAGAAACATTGTCACGACTTCCACCGAAGGTGGTTCCTTTCCTTTCCCTTTCCTCTACTAGCCATCACCGATCCATTTTTCCCTTTCCGTTTGTTTTGTCTTTGGTTCTTTCACACCTGGTTTCATTTGCTTTATTTCTGTGTGTGTAATTACCCCTGTTGCCTGCTTAGGTTAGTGCAGGATTATTCTGGCCATGTTGCTCGTTGAGGTTGTGCCTCAGTTATTATCACGTATATACCGATTGTGTATAAGTTTAAGGAGCGTTGTTTTTCCTCCTTCCGTGAGTAGCTGTGTTCTCTTTTGTCGTGGCCGTTTATTTGGTATTGTACCTGACCTTATTGTTGTGGTCTTGCCTATTAAAAGACACTACTTGGACATCTCTGCTCTCCTGCACTTGACTCCGTCACCTACCTCTAAATACAATAACGCAACAAACATAGAACAATTATAGAAAGAGAACAGCACATGGAATAAATACACAATCAGTAATGATAACATGGCTATACACACGGGGTACCAGTGCCAAGTTGATGTGCAGGAGTCTAAGGTAATTGAGGTAGATAGATGCATATTTTTATTTAACTAGGCAAGTCAGTTAAGGACAAATTCTTATTTTACGATGACGGCCTACTCCGGCCAAAACCTAACCCGGATGACGCTGGGCCAATTGTGCGCCGCCCTATGTGACTCCAGCCGGTTGTGATACAGCCCGGGATCGAACCAGGGTCTGTAGTGATGCCTCTATCACTGAAATGCAGTGCCTTAGACCGCTGCACAACTCAGGAGCCCACATATAAGTAGGGGTAAAGTGACTAGGCAACAGGATAGATAATAAACAGTAGCAGCAGTGTATGTGACGAGTCAAAAGAGTTAGTGGAGGGTCAATGCAGATATATCATGTAGACACTGTACAGCCGAAAAACACGTTTATTGGGTAATATTTTGAATAAATCAAAAGACTGGTTGGAGGCATGGGCAAACTAATGGTAAACAACATGCTGCATACAGTACTCTGGAGTCATAATTCTGTCTGGAAAGCTTCCCTGGCAAGTTGGGCTCAGCATGAGTCATTATGTACAGTCCTCTTTGAATGAGATCCCCTGGAATGATTAAACCTTTACAACCTATAGGGGTAAGTGAACAGCGCACAAGAGGGGATTTACCCCCCGTCCCCCAAGAAAATCAGAACCTCCTGTATACTTCACCAATAATGATTTAGTCCCAAATAAAGACTTTCATATTTTTGGACACAGATATTATTAAGAGTCCTCTGCTCTTTATCGAGAGCTATTCTTTTAATAGGAAATGACATCACTGGAAGCCCAAGGTGGGCCTGTTAAGGGACAAAACAACTGCACTGCCCATTGGCACATACATGCTAGGGCCGGTCGTTTTTTTTCACAGATGAGGGAACTGAAATTAAGGGTATTTTGTTCACTCACGCTAGGGTCCGAAAAAGATTATGCTGGGACTTGCAGAGACAGCTGGATAGTAAAAAAAAAAAAGGAAAGAGGAAAATCCCCAGAAAGAAGCCTGGTCTTAATTACAAAAGGCTGATGGGAATGGTTGAATAGAGGAGCTTTGGAGAACAGATATTTGCAGCGGGATCAAAGGAGAAATGAGGAATGACAAATGACCCCCGGCCCAAGTCTGCTGGAATCCAACTGGTAGACAGTCTAACCCCAGCGATAGGGAGAGAGAAGGAGAGAGAGCGTGGAAGGGGTGATGCGGATTGTATCCATCTATTTGAGTTTGCCCTTTTCTGGATTTTTTCCAGCAACATTTTGGCATTATTTGTATTCAGAAAATAAGGAGCAGGTGGACCTTGCCAGTACTATCTTTTAAACAATTGCGATCCCCTCGAGTTGTACCAATACAGTACTGTTTTGAAACGTTTTACATCAACAAACGACAGCAGAATAGGAGAATTTCTTTCAGCTCTTGTTGTGATGTGTATTCAATGTCCAGTTCAATGTTTCACCAGCGCTGTCAATGGAACTGTCACTTTCGGCAAGCTTTGGTGAATTGAGTGCGGGTTACAAAAACAGGAAATAAAGTCACCCGTCTTTCCTCTCATTCCAAACATCTCCTCCGGAATTGGGAGAATTCCCAGATCAGCCACAGTATGAGTCCCGATTGTCTACACTCTTCCTCTATTCAACACCAGGCCGACTTTATGAGAGGCTTTATTGTGTATTTGTAGGCTGTTCTTAGACCAAGAATAGGAATCAAGACTAAATGAAAGAAAGGCAATCCTTTTTGTTTGACGTCGGTTTTCACTGCCGAGTGTCTTGAGTCATAGTCGTGGGAAGTAGAGGTGCTGAGGACGCTGCAGCACCCCTGAAAAAAAACAGAATATTTTTTGTTGTTTCCCACGAAAGTAGTATACTTGGCCTTTAATAGTTCTGTATTAGTAGACCGACATAGCCGTCTGTAGCGCAAACACAATTTAAAAGGATTCCACCTGACCATCTACTGTACATACCTTTGACATTACTGTAAGATGATTCAAGTACTGAGCTAACGCAGTATATTTTTCTTCCTGTCCTGGTCATGTAACTAACTGAGCCCATTGCTTAAAAATCACCCATACAAAGGATTGCAAAACCGGTGTCAAATTGTTTCAAGGGGTTCGACAGGAAATCACATTCATCTATGGTATATCATTATTGTTACAGGTTTAAAAAAGAACCAAAGTAATCTTCTTCTTCAATAATTCCAGATGTCAGTATGATGGTAGAAGACATACCCCAGTACCAACCCCATTCTAAAACACACCACAGGAAAGAGAAGAGTAGCATTACAAAACGGTCCGTAGGGAACCTCAAGTTAGTCCAAATAAAATAAAGTCGTCTGGTAGGGGAAATGGGCGAGGAACCTGCATTAAGTTACCTAAGAAGTAATACCTTCATCCAGTCCATTGATTTGAAGTGGTGGCTAGTGCTCTATGTTGCAGTAATTGGCTTTTTAGATAACAAAACAACTTTAATAGGTTTGTGCTGACTGGCTGAGCAAGCTTGTTGTTATCAGTAGTGCAGTGCACTTTGGATGATGGATTAAGTGAGTGGTCTCAGTCACAAGACAACCGGGCCTTTGAAAAATTGACCCTTATCTCGCTGATGTCATCAACGAGAGACTGTTGCCATGACTCATGATACAGCAATCATACATGTCTGGGATGTACAATCACAAGGGCAAAGTAATGACTTTTCCTGAGAGATATTCAGGACTGATTTACTGGAGTAAAGATACTTGACATTGGTTATGAATTTGGAATTCAAATATGCCACTTGTGTTACTGGATAGCCATAGTCATTGGTCTTAATTTGGTGTAATTGGGAATAAAGTTGAAAGCACACAGAGAGATTTTAAGGTGCTAAAACATTAATTGCTGCGGTGAAGGAGAACTAATGAACGCCGGCCAAACAGTTTCCACCCTAGGAAAGAACATGGTTTATCGAATCTCTGTACGCTCCACTGTATCTGAGGCAAATGAAATTCTAGAAGCCCTGTAATGTATTGTGCTGTCTGATATTGTATTGTGCTTTCAATATCCGCCTCAGCTGGGGCAATACAGCCCTTCTACTCAGTGCCAAAGTTGCCGTTAGCCCAGTGAAAGTAGCCTGTTGCTTCCTTCCTTCCTCAGTTTTTTCTTTAAAATTTGATAAAGCCAAAGTTGTCCAAGTCGCTTCAATAAGCTGACCCAAAACAACAGAGCAGTAATGGGAAGGCAAGTTTGTCGAAAACACGTGGTTGTTTTTCATTTTGGGGCGTTTTGCCATCCAGATGCATGTAAAATGAATAACCACTAACCAGTTAAGAATATCTATCGCACGTCAGATGTTGCCTTGAGTTAATATTATGTCAAGTGCTTATTTAAAGCCCATGTTCCTCAGACACAAAGCAGACCCTTTAATTCAGAAAGTACAAAATGATGTCAAACTACACTTTTAAAATCGCAGAGTCCTCATATTAGGGCAAATCATTATCATTGTCTGCTTCATTTTTAATCAACCAGCCAGCGAAAAAGGATTATACATGAAACATACTAAATTGATGTGTGGTCGGGTTTTCAACCCCAGTCAATCCTTTGTGGCTTAGTTATGGAGATTTTCAATTAACATTATAGGATAAGTAAATTACTTGCCTGTCATCTTTGCTACATCTTTGCCCAAAAAAGAACATTAGTCAAATTAAAGAGATTCTCTGGTACTTTTGTTTACTTTTTAGCCAGTGGTCTTGAAAGTAGCACTCATATACAGGTATGTGCAGATATGTGCACCCTGTCATTGTTCTCATTCTCAATCTGCTGTGTGTGCATCTTGCTAGCTGTCACTCCAATGGTCACTCCAAATTGTTAGGGGGTTGCGCACGTGGGAGAAAATGTAAAGAAAATGGCGCAGCACAGCTTACAGAAAACAGACACTTTCAAACTAGGGACTTTGTGGCTAATTGAGGTAATACAGTAATTCTGCTCATATATTTTGCACGTATGAACTACATACACATTGACCCATCCAGCCCAAAACAGAATCCTTTAAAAAATAGTTTGTAGTCGCCAAAGTTCCAGAGCATTTCTTTAAATGAAATCCGTGGAAAGGATCAGAATCTGTGGAAAGGATCAGGAAGTCAACACATTATAAACCCTACAATAAGACATTATAAAGGTGCATACATGCTTATAACAAGTAATAACATTATAAGCAGGTGTTAAAGTGGAACTAACAGCGTTTTAGCAACATGAAATTCAAATATTTTCATATACACCCCCAGGAAGAATATGATGCCTTTTTTTATTCTGAGAAGCAGGCACTTAGATATGACAATGTTCACATTTTCATACTTTCATAGAATGGTTGGAAATGAAGTAGAGTAAGGGATTTGTGAAAGTTCTATAGTGTGAAAGCAGCCGTGCGCCTGGACAGTTGATAGACACTGCAGTAAATACACACAATACCCAATAATGACAAAGGGAAAACAGGTTTTTAGAAATATTTGCAAATGTATTAAAAATAGAAAACATAAGTATTCAGACCCTTTGCTATGAGATTCAAAATTGAGCTCATGTGCATCTTGTTTCCATTGATCATCCTTGAGATGTTTCTGCAACTTGATTGGAGTCCATTTGTTGTACATTCAATTGATTGGACATGATTTGGTAAAGAACACATCTGTCTATGTAAGGTCCCACAGTTGGCAGTGCATCTCAGAGCAAAAACAAAGCCATGAGGTCGAAGGAATTGTCCTCGAGCTCCGAGACAGGATTGTGATGAGGCACAGATCTGGGGAAGGAAACCAAGAAATGTCTGCAGCATTGAAGGTCCCCAAGAACACAGTGGCCTACGTCATTCTTAAATGGAAGAAGTTTGGAACCACCAAGACGCTTCCAAGAACTGGCCCGCCCGGCCAAACTGAGCAATCGGGGGAGAAGGGCCTTGGGCAGGGAGGTGACCACGAACCCGATGGTCTCTCTGACAGAGATTTAGAGTCCCTCTGTGGAGATGGGAAAACCTTCCAGAAGGACAACCATCTCTGCAGCACTCCACCAATCAGGACTTTATGCTAGAGTGGCGAGACAGAAACTGGTTTGGAGTTTGCCAAAAGGCATCAGAAGGACTCTCAGACCATGAGAAACAAGATTCTCTGGTCCGATGAAACCAAGATTGAACTCTTTGGCCTGAATGCCAAGGGTCATGTCTGGAGGAAACCTGGCACCATCCCTATGGTAAAGCATGGTGGTGGCAGCTTGATGCTGTGGGGATGTTTTTCAAGGGGCAGGGACTGGGCAACTATTAAGGATAGAGGGAAAGATGAACGGAGCATTGTACAAAGAGATCCTTGATGAAAACCTGCTCCAGAGCGCTCAGGACCTCAGACTAGGGTGAAGGTTCACATTCCATCAGGACAATGACCCTAAGACAAGACAACGCAGGAGTAGATTTAGGACAAGTCTCTGAATGTCTTTGAGTGGTCCAGCCAGAGCTCGGTCTTGAACCACATCTCTGGAGAGACCTGAAAATAGCTGTACAGCAACACTCCAACTTGACAGAGCTTGAGAGGATCTGCAGAGAAGAATGGGAGATACTCCCCAAATACACAAGACTCAAGGCTGTAATCGCTGCCAAAGGTGCTTCAAGAAAGTACTGAGGAAATGGTCTGAATACTTGGGGTATTGAGTGTAGATTGATGAGGGGAAAAAACGATTTAATCCATTTTAGAATAAGGCTGTAATTTAGCAAAATGTGGAAAAAGTCAAGGGGGTCTGAATACATTGCGAATGCACTGTATATGAACAGATTTGAATACGATTTCATGTTGCTAAAATACTGTCAGTTCCACTTTAAAGTGTGTTTTTATTTCACTTTGTATGGTTGTCAGTCTCTTTGGTCCAGTGGAAAAACAACCACCTTTTAACTTTGATTCTCACAGCTGGTGTCAGTTACATTTGTTAGGTGTGGTGTGAGCACGGCAACCGATACATATGTACAAGTGGAATGCATTTGAAGTTTTACATGGTTCATATGCAAGCATTACTTAGGTATATATCAGGTTTCTGTTTACATATTCATTGGATGGAAGTCACAGAGTCAACACTGAAGTAGCGATGGTGTTGTTATGCACTTCTTCCTGTTGTCAGGGAAGTTGAGGGTACCATAGAGGCAATCAACTGAGAGACAGTCATCATATTGAGTTCTGGATGCTGGTTGGATGATTGAAGATACTGAAGTCGAGCAACACTGTTTAGTGTATGTCACTGTGTTAGATAATGTCTCAATGAAATGCTGGGTTCATCACATTGAAGTGGATGAAATTAGATGTCTCATTGGCCTGCTGGTAAGTGCAGATATAATCAAAGCAGAAAGGTCTGTGTTCTGAGAGCAGTTAGTCCTGGTTGCAGACATTTAAACATTAGTCTCCATGTTGGTTTTAGGATGGGAAAGGCCTGCATTTTGGTTCAACTGAAGTTGGTCAGACCCTAAATTATGCACTTAGTTCCTAGAAAGTAAATTTAGTATACTGTGTGTACCCGTTTACAGTCTTCATACAGGTGCACTGTAAAAACATTTTTTATAAAAGTGTAGGATGCGCTGTTGTTCATCCGAAGTGCTTTTCTGATCGGTATGATCCAAAATTACGCTTTGGTTCATTCAACATATTCTATTCAATTTGTCTGAAATCAAATAACGAATTTGACAGATCAATGTGATTTTTTGAATTGAATGAAAGCTTCTAAATTGCTTTCAACGCCTCATGCATATTCACATTGCATAGCAAAAATCTACTTGGTACAACGTGAAAAAATGGGTGGTACATATACAGTACCAGTCAAACTTTTGGTCACACCTACTCATTCAAGTGTTTTTCTTTATTTTTACTATTTTCTACATTGTAGAATAATAGTGAAGACATCACGTCTTGAAATAACACATACGTATGAATGAACACATATGGAATCGTGTAGTAACCAAAAAAGTGTTAAACAAATCAAAATATGTTTTATATTTATATTCTTCAAAGTTGCCACCCTTTGCCTTAATGACGGTAGGTAGCCTAGTGTTTAGAGTGTTGGACCAGCAACCAAAAGGTTGCTAGATCAAATCCCTGGGCTGATAAGGTAAAAAATCTGTCGTTCTGCTCCTGAACAAGGCAGTTAACCCACTGTTCCTAGGCTGTCATTGTAAATAAGAATGTGTTCTTAACTGACTTGCCTGGCTAAATAAATACAAATAAAATGACAGCTTTGCAAACTCTTGGCATTATCTCAACCAGCTTCATGAGGAATGCTTTTCCAACAGTCTTGAAGGAGTTCCCACATATGCTGAGCACTTGTTGGCTGCTTTTCTTTCACTCTACCATCCAACTCTTCCCAAACCATCTCAATTGGGTTGAAGTCGGGTGATTGTGGAGACCAGGTCATCTGATGCAGCACTCTATCACTATAATTCTTGGTAAAATAGCCCTTACACAGTCTGGAGGTGTGTTGGGTCATTGTCCTGTTGAAAAGCAAATGATAGTCCCACTAAACCAAACACAATGGGATGGCATATTGCTGTAGAATGCTGTGGTAGCCATGCTGGTTAAGTATGGCTTGAATTCTAAATAAATCACTGACAGTGTCACCAGCAAAGCACCACCACACCATCACATCTTTTCCTCCATGCTTCACGGTGGGAACCACACATGTGAAAATCATCTGTTCACCTATGCGTCTCAAAAAGATACGGCGGATGGAACCAAAAATCTCAAATTTGGACTCATCAGACCAAGGGACTGATGTCCACTGGTCTAATGTCCATTGCTTGTGTTTCTTGGCCCAGGCAAGTCTCTTATTATTATTAGTGGTTTCTTTGCAGCAATTCAATCATGAAGGCCTGATTCACACAGTCTCCTCTGAACCTTTGATGTTGAGATGTGTCTGTTACTTGAACTCTGTGAACCATTTATTTGGGCTGCAATCTGAGATGCAGTTAATTGCCGATTTCTGAGGCTGGTAACTCTAATGAACTCATCCTCTGCAGAAGAGGTAACTCTGGTACTTCCTTTCCTGTGGCGGTCCTCATGAGAGCCAGTTTCATCATGGCACTTGATAGTTTTTGCGACTGCACTTAAAGAAACTTTCAAAATTCTTGAAACTTTTCGTTCTGACTGACTTTCATGTCTTAAAGTAATGATGGACTGTTGTTTGTCTTTGCTTATTTGAGCTGTTCTTGCCATAATATGGACTTGGTCTTTTACCAGATAGGGCTATCTTCTGTATACCGCCCCTACCTTGTCACAGCACAACTGATTGGCTCAAACACATTAAGACGGAAAGAAATTCCACAAATGAACTTTTAACAAGGCACACCTGTTAATTGAACTGAATTCCAGGTGACTACCTCATGAAGTTGAGAGAATGCCAAGAGTGTGAAATGCTGTCATCAAGGAAAAGGTTGGATACTTTGAAGAATCTATATATTTTGATTTGTTTAACACTTTTTTGGTTACTACATGATTCCCATATGTGTTATTTCATAGTTTTGATGTCTTCACTATTCTTCTACATTGTACAAAATAGTAAAAATAAAGAAAACCCTTGAATAAGTAGGTGTGTCCAAACTTTTGACTGGTACTGTATTATGTTAAATATTAGGTTTTATCAAAGAAAAGTAAGTTGAGTGTTGAATAAGTAGGTTGCAATTTGAAATATAGTTTTTTTTTCAAAATTCTTGGCGCTGTAGACACATTTTTTCCTTCTCCTCTCTTCACCTGATGTGGAATTTATTTGTTTGCTTGATTGGACAGTCTTGGACCCGGGCTCACCTCAAAGCCAAGGTGTCAGCACTGTTTCCAACCCTATGGCATTACTCAACGACGGTTGAGTCAGTGTCGACTACACACTCTCCTCCATTCAGCTCCCTGACTAGTAATTACAGCATTGTGATCTGTGTGTCCGCCTAACAAACAGCCCACCGCTCATGATTGGCCAGCCCAAGGGCGACCGGGCGGCCCACCCTGTCTGCTGTCATTGCTCAACTGTCGGTCCCGGTTCACCGCCGTTCACGCACCCTCCCAGATTCCATGATTCGCCTTCCCTGTGCTATCCTCCTTCACCCTGCCAGGGACGACACATCAGGATGTTTCCACACAGATATCTTGGTGATCGAGTTGGCGATGGAAAATAAGTTTGAATATCCAATAAAGTGCATCTTTCCTCGCTAACCTTGACAGAGGATGGGGGATGCGTCCATTTATCTTGCAGTGCCTTGGCGGGCCAGCACATTTATTAGGATTTACGTGTCACTCGCTGACAAGGTGCACATTCTTTCCGTGCATTATGGGCTGGATGATAGCGGTTCTATTTTATTGAGTTATATATTGTGTCGAATTTACGATTGGGACGAGGCCCACAGAGAAAACGACACAACTACAATGCCCAAGGGAGTATATAAGGATGTGTAGAAAAATATCTGTTTTCCAGGTGGGGGGGGGGTCTTGTTTGGCCTGTATCATGTCAAATGTTATGAATAAATTCATGCCAATACCTGGACGTGTCAGAACAAATTCATTCTGAGTTAAATTATGTGCACTCACACTGGATTGAAATAGCTACTGTATGTTCACGCTATCTATGAATACAATAGTAACGGTATAGCACATTTAGTGATGAGCCGTGCAGCTATGGGATGTGACAAGAACTCATCCTTTGTAAGGATATAAATTACCTCATGATTGAATGTTGCACTGGTGTCATCAGGTTAGACAAATAGGGTATAATATTGGGGTGTTGCATTAGTTCTACATTGGTGCACTCAAATCCAGGAATGATTCAAATGGATTAAATAAGCACAACAACCATTGTCTCACATATTTTACACTAGCAACCTTTACGGACCTGCCTGGAAAGTTTGTATTGGGCTAACAATATTGGGTGTCATCGATGACGTGTTTGACTGGAAAGACTGAATCCTTTCGTTTTGTACTTCCCTCAGCCAATCGGTGTTATGGAAAAATATCAACAGTGGGAGATTCAAGATGGAGATCGATTGTGCAAAGTCCTACTCACATCACAGTTTTTCATGAGTAAGCAAAACTGGAATCAACGACTTGATTCTATTATAGTTGACTCTGGTTTCTGATGGGAGGAGAAGTGTAAAGAAGTGTTTCCTGCAGGATAAGCTAGATGACTCATGCTTGGTTAGGTTCTTCTGATCAAATCCACAATGTCTCTTAAATTACTTGCCTGCACACTCAGCAACCTCCTCGGAATACACCTGTACATTTCAGCTAAGATCCAACTCATTTCTGTGTGGCGCAAATCAAATCCATATTGACCCGGCGTCCTGAATGCTTGGTGAGCTGAGGAGGCTGCCAGTCAATAACCCCCACAGCTCAGATCGGCTTTAGCACCGAGACGCCATCTGTCCGTCACCACACTACCCCTGTGATTCATAGCAGCTAAAACTCCCCACTCATGTCAGCAGCAATTAAGGTCTGGCTGTGTCAGCTGTAATAGAGAAAAATAGATGTTGAGATGAGATCCAATCACTTAAGGCGGGAGCTTTTTCTTGTAAGACACTTTCCCTGAGATGTCCTTCATGAAGCGACTGTCTGTGACATTTGACACTGTCATGAGAATGACATAGCTTATGCTATAAGCAGCCATAAAACTGTAATCAGTGTGTGTAACAAATGATGTGGTATTGTTCTCCATTGCTGCAGTATGCAACTGATAACCATGATCAGGTGATTGGCTATATCCCTAGCCAATCATAATTCATCATGGGCAACCACACACAGGACCCATCCAACCAATTTGTCCTGTTTGCAGTACTTGTCCTGAGTAATGTAAGGTAAATTTGATCATATTACTCCAGTGCTAGCCTCTCTACACTGCTGTTAAGGCTAGGGCTGATTTCAAGGTTTTACTGCTAACCTACAAAGCATTACATGGACTTGCTCCTACCTATCTCTCCGATTTGGTCCTGCCGTACATGCCCACACATACGCTACGGTCACAAGACCCAGGTCTCCTTACTGTCCCTAGAATTTGTAAGAAAACAGCTTGAGGCAGGGATTTCTCCTATAGAGCTCCATTTTTATGGAATGGTCTGCCTATCAATGTGAGAGACGCAGACTCGGTTTCGACCTTTAAGTCTTTATTGAAGACTCATCTCTTCAGTAGGTCCTATGATTGACTGTCGTCTGGCCCAGGAGTGTGAAGGTGAACGGAAAGGCACTGGAGCAACGAACCGCCCTTGCCGTCTCTGCCTGGCCGGTTCCCCTCTCTCCACAGGGTTTCTCTATTACCTATTACGAGTCACTGGCTTACTGGTGCTCTTCCATGCTGTCCCTAGGAGGGGTGCGTCAGTGGGTTGAGTGACTGACATGATCTTCATTTCCGGGTTGGCACCCCCCCCCCCCGGGTTTATGCCATGGGGGAGATCTTCAGGGCTCTACTCAGCCTTGTCTCAGGATAGTAAGTTGGTGGTTGAAGATATCCCTCTAGTGGTGTGGGGGCTGTGCTTTGGCAAAGTGGGTGGGGTTATATCCTGCCTGTTTGGCCCTGTCCGGGGGTATCGTCGGACGGGGCCACAATGTCTCCCGAACCCTCCTGTCTCTGCCGCCAGTATTTATGCTGCAATAGTTTATGTGTCAGGGGGCTGGGGTCAACCTGTTATATCTGGAGTATTTCTCCTGTCTTATCCGGTGTCCTGTGTCCTGTGTGAATTTAAGGATGCTCTCTGAGGAGGACCTAAGCCCTGGGACCATGCCTCAGGACTACCTGGCCTCATGACTCCTAGCAGTCCCCAGTCCACCTGGTTGTGCTGCTGCTCCAGTTTCAGCTGTTCTGCCTGCGGCTATGGAACCCTGACCTGTTTACCAGACATGCTACCTTGTCCCAGACCTGCTGTTTTCAACTCTCTAGAGACAGCAGGTGTGGTAGAGAAACTCTGAATGATCAGCTATGAAAAGCTGAAACCAAAACTTTCGAAGGAGTTTTTCCTATCCACCGTGCTTCTACACCTGCATTGCTTGGTATTTGGGGTTTTAGTCTAGGTTTCTGTACAGCATTTCTGACATCAGCTGATGTAAGAAGGGCTATTTAAATCAATTTGATTTAAGTGTGTTTTTTGTTTGGTTTCTGTTTCTACCTAACATTTCGAATGTTGCTTTTTCTGGTCCTCATAAAGTCAATGTTCAAATAGCAAAGCCATCTTCCACAGCATGTACTGTGTCATTTAGGCCGTTCTCTCTGCCCTAGATTTGCATGGGCTTCTAACAAGAGCTCCCAACTGGCTGGAATCAGACGATGTCAAGTCCACATCAGTATCCAATTAGCAGCTGTTAACGCTTGGAACCTCTCATGTCGAGTTTGGCTCGGCTAAAAGTTCAGAACCATTGCTTTTCCTCATCCAGTGTCAGTGGAGAGGGGAGAAGAATGTTCCCCTGGTAGTCCAGCAGTGACAGAGCTGGCAGACGAAGCCAAGACGAGATTAAATTAGTGTGAAACGCCTGTTTTCAGAGATCACATCATCCCCAAACCTCTGGATGTTTGATTCCCATGTTAAAAGGGAACAACAATATGTAAGATGTATTGTTTTGACGTGTTTCTCCTGACATAGACTTCACAACTCTGTATAGTGTTGTACAGTGCCGTGAAAAAGTATTTGCCCCCTTTCTGATTTTCTCTATTTTTGTATATTTTTTTTAGATTAAGGGAACCTGAGTTTACAAATAACCTCCAAAAATTGATACTTTTATTTATGTAATTAACAAAGTTATGCAACACCCAATTCCACTGGGTGAAAAAGTAATTTCCCCCTTACACTCAATAACTGGTTGTGCCACCTTTAGCTGCATTGACTGCAACCAAATGCTTCCTGTAGTTGTTGATAAGTCGCTCACATCGCTATGGAGGAATTTTGGCCCACTCGTGCACAGAGAACTGTTGTAACTCAGCGAAATTTGTGGGTTTTCAAGCACAAACTGGTCATTTCTAGTCCTGACACAACATCTCAATTGGGATTAGGTCCGGACATTGACTAGGCCATTCCTTTTAGACATTTTCATGTAGACTTGATTGTGTGTTGCTGCATGACCCAGCTGCGCTTTAGCTTCAGCTCACAGATGGATGGCCAAACATTCTCCTGTAGAATTCTCTGATACCGAGCAGAATTCTTGGCTCATTCAATCAAGGCAAGTCGTCCAGGTCCTGAGGCAGTAAAGCATCCCAAACCATCACACTATCACCACCATGCTTGACTGTTGGTATGAGGTTCTTTTCGTGGACTGCGGTGTTTGGTTTTCGCAGGTATAATTTTTGAAATGTTTTATTTCACCTTTATTTAACCAGGTAAGCTAGTTGAGAACAAGTTCTCATTTACAACTGCGACCTGGCCAAGATAAAGTGTCACGCTCTGACCATAGAGAGCTTTTTATTCTCTATGTTGGTTAGGTCAGGGTGTGACTAGGGTGGGTCATCTAGGTAATTATATTTCTATGTTAGCCTGGTATGGTTCCCAATCAGAGGCAGCTGTTTATCGTTGTCTCTGATTGGGGATCATATTTAGGCAGCCATTTCCCCTTTGTGCTTTGTGGGATCTTGTCTAGGTATAGATGCCTGCAAGCACTACTTTGAGCTTCACGTTTCGTTTTTTTGCTTTATTGTTTTTGTTCTTTGAGTTTCACTTCCAAATAAAAGGATGAAAACATACCACGCTGCATCTTGGTCCACTCCTTTTAACGATCGTGACATAAAGCAAAGCAGTGCGACAGAATCAACAACACAGAGTTACACATGGAATAAACAAGAACAGTCAATAACACAATAGAAAAAAAAGAAAGTCTATATACATATTTGTGCAAATGGCATGAGGAGGTAAGGCAATAAATAGGCCATAGTAGCAAAGTCATTACAATTTAGCAGATTAACACTGGATTGATAGATGGGTAAGATGATGATGAGCAGATGATGGTGTGTAAGTAGTGATACTGGTGTGCAAAAGAGCAACAAAGTAATTAAAAACAGTATGGGGATGAAAGGTTGGGTGGGCTATTTACAGATGGACTATGTACAGCTGCAGAGATCGGTTAGCTGATCAGATAGCTGATGTTTAAAGTTAGTGAGGGAAATGTAAGTCTCCAGCTTCAGCGATTTTTGCAGTTCGTTCCAGTCACGAGAAGGAAATGCGGGCAAAGGAGGTGTTGGCTTTGGGGATGACCAGTGAGATATACCTGTTGGAGCGCGTGCTACAGGTGGGTGTTATTATCGTGACCAGTGAGCTGAGATAAGGCTGAGCTTTACCTAGCGGGTGGGTCTGGCAACGAATATGTAGCGAGGGCCAGCCGACTAGAGCATACAGGTCGCAGTGGTGGGTGGTATAAGGGGCTTTGGTAACAAAACGGATGGCACTGTGATAGACTACATCCAATTTGCTGAGTAGAGTTTTGGAAGCTATTTTGTAGATGACATCGCCGAAGTCAAGGATCGGTAGGATAGTCAGTTTTACTAGGGTAAGTTTGCCGGCGTGAGTGAGGGAGGCTTTGTTGCGAAATAGAAAGCCGAATCTAGATTTGATTTTGGATTGGAGATGTTTGATATGAGTCTGGAAGGAGAGGTTACAGTCTAGCCCGACACCTAGGTATTTGTAGTTGTCCACATATTCTAGATCAGAACCGTCCAGAGTAATGATGCTCGTCAGGCGGGAGGGTGTGGGCAGCGAACGGTTGAAAACCATGCATTTTCTTTTACTAGCGTTTAAGAGCAGTTGGAGGCCATGGAAGGAGTCTGGTATGTTATTGAAGCTCGTTTGGAGGTTAGTTAACATAATGGGACCCATGTGGTCCAAACGAGCAGTTCATGCTTGAAAGCCCACAAATGGCGGTGAGTTACAGCAATTCTGTATGCAAGAGTGGGACAATATTCCTCCACAACGACGTGAGAGACTGATCAACAACTACAGGAAGCGTTTGGTTGGAGTCCTTGCAGCTTAAGGTGGCACAACCAGTTATTGAGTGTAAGGAGGGGAACTACTTCTTCACAGAGGGGCATTGGGTCTTGCATAACTTTGTTTATGAAATAAAGGAAATAAGTATGTCAATGTGATGTTATTTGTTCACTCGGGTTGTCTTTATCAAATATTAGGTTTTGGTTGAAGGTCTGATAACATTCAGTTTCAAAAATATGCAAAAGTAGAGAAGATTAGAAAGGGGGCAAATACTTTTTCAGGGCACTATATGTCAACTGTCTTGTGCCTTTTACTGAGGAGTGGCTTCCGTCTGGCCACTCTACCATAAAGGTCTGATTGGTGGAGTGATGCAGAGATGGTTGTCCTTCTGGAAGGTTCTGCCATCTCCAAAGTGGAACTCTGGAGCTCTGTGAGAGAGACCATCGGGTTCTTGGTCACTTCCCTGACCAAGGCCCTTCTCTCCCGATTGCTCAGTTTGGCCGGGCGTCCAGCTATAGGAATAGTCTTGGTGGTTCCAAACTTCTTCCATTTAAGAATGACGGAGGCCACTGTGTTCTTGGGGACCTTCAATGCTGAAGACATGTTTTGGAACTTTTCCCCAGTTTTGTGCCTCGACACAATCCTGTCTCGGAGCTCTACGGACAATTTCTTCAGCCTCATGGCTTGGTTTTTGCTCTGACATGCACTGTCAACTGTGGGACCTTTATATAGACAGGTGTGTGCCTTTCCAAATCATGTCCAATTAATTGAATCTACCCCAGGTGAACTCCAATCAAGTTGTAATAAACATCTCAAGGATGATCAATGGAAACAGGATGCACCTGAGCTCAGTTTCGAGGCTCACAACAAAGGGTCTGAATACTTGAATACATTTGCAAACATTTCTTAAAACCTTTTTCCGCATTGTCATTATGGGCTATTTTGTGTAGATTGATGTGGACATTTTTTATTGAATACATTTTATAGTAAAGCTGTAACGTAACAAAATGTGGAAAAGGGGAAGGGGTCTGAATACTTTCCCAATGCATTGTATCTTGCTCTTTTCTGCACACACAATCATGCCTTTCCCCTTTGTATATTCCTCTGACAACATCACCCCCACTGTCTATTCATTTCCATGTCTCTCTATTTATCAAGTTTTCATTGGATTCAAACCAGTCAGATCTATTTGTAGTGGGAAACATTTGTCTGAGGGAATGTTATTTTTAGTGGCATGATAAGCTATTGACTGCAATGTGTGTGTTCGATTGCAGTACTTCCCTGTTCTCTGGAGATCAATACTTTCCTCCTTTCTTTCCAACTGCTCCTCTTACAAGCTGTAAAAGCAGATAAAGGAGAGAATAAAGGAAAAATAGAGAGAGAAAGAGGGGAACGGAGATAGTGAGAGAGAACAAGTACATTAAATAATCTGGAATTGGTTTTGAATGCCAGAACATGTCTTGACTGTGTTATTGCCTGTGTTCTGCCTGTGTTCTGTTGGCTCTATGATGAGATAAAGTGTGGAGTGGGTGGATGAGGGTACTTTCCCCCGAACTCTATCTAACTATGTCCATCAGGGTACTTTATCCCAACAAAGTGATGTGCTTCAAATCACCCAACTGGGTACAGAGCTATAGTACACTCACCTGATGCAGAGGATGAGATGTGGTTGCTTTGTTCCTCACTGCTGAGAAACCTAGAATAAATTACTGGATGATAAATTAATTGATTGACAACTGAAGCATATTGATTAAATATGATTAGAAAAATAGTTAAAACATGTTGTGTGACAGTTTTGTTTAAATGGCCTCATGCTGCTGTTGGGCTTGGCTGAGACTCAAATAGAAAATATGGAGCATATAGGGCCCAAACCATCTCTATTTTGTTAAAGGTGTTTCTGCATATTTGTAGGTGGTTATAAATGCTACTTTGCGAGCATTCTACCCTCTAGGTATGAATGGTATCTCCCTGCTGTACGCTATTGACCAGATGATGTAAAACACATGCTGGGGAAATGGTGGGAACCCAAGTTTTACTCCCAGAAGACACTGCAGGAGGGAAGCGGGCCAAATCGCCGTCCTCACACATGGAGGGATTGCACACAACTCGTGGTACCGTTTGCATGTAATGTTTCATTTCAGAAACAATGTGTAACTGTCAACTATCATCAGCGTAATACGTAGTTTACCTACCGAGCGTGTGGTTAAGTTAACATGGCCAATGGTGTTAAGTTTCCAGTGCTGTGGTTGATATTTTCTGTCTTTGAATGACTCATGTTCTTGAGAAAGAGTTTGACCTAGTACTGTTTCTACTTATTCTGCGGTTGTCATGACAGTTCTACTCTGTACCCACAACACAGTTCCAACAGCATGTTACAAAATATTACATTACACCAAGTTTGTCAGTATAGACAGCATCTATTAATATTCACACGATGCCTAGCATACATTTTTTAGGGGGTTGACTAATGCTGAGACGAGGGCTTGAGTACCAAACAGTATGGCCTAATAAAGGACATGCCTGAAAGGGCATTTCTCTCTGATGGGTTTATTCACTTGTAGTGTAAAGTACTTAAGTAAAAATACTTTACAGTACTACTTAAGTATTTTTGGGGGTATCTGTACTTTACTTGACTATTTATATTTTTGACAACTTTTACTTGACATTCTTAATGAAAATCATTTTCTCTGACACCCAAAAGTACAGATGGTCCAATTCACGCACTTATCAAGAGAACATTCCTGTTCATCCCTACTGCCTCTGATCTAGCGAAATCACTAAACACAAATGCTTCGTTTGTAGATGATGTCTGTGTTGGAGCGTGCCCCTGGCTATCCATAAATAAAAAAAACTAAACAAGAAATGTGAAATGTATACCTTTACTTTGTGTTCTTAAGTATATTTTAACAATTACATTTGCTTTTGATACTAAATTAAATATATCTAAAACAAAATAACTTTAGACTTTTACTGGGGGACTTCTACTTTAATTTGAGTCATTTTCTATGAATGTATCTGTACTTTAACTCAAGTATGACAATTGGGTACCTTTTTCACCACTGTCAAATTGTTTATGTGCACTGATCACCAGGCGTTTGAAAGGCGTCTGAGTGTGTGATTGAAAGCATGGTGGTGCTGAAGGTGAGACTGGCCACTGTTTCGTGAAACCATAGCCTTTATGCAACTCAACACCCCCCAGCACACATCTATATGTGAGTTGGTTTAATCATTAGAAATAAAATTACGGACTCATCTTTAAATCTGCGTGTTCCTCCAAAGCTCAGTTGTCCTGAGTCTGCACAACTCTGCCAGGACCCAGGATCAAGGGAGACACTCAAGTTTCTTAATACTATATCTCTTGACACTTTGAGGAAATTAATCATGGCCTCTAAACCTTCAAGCTCCTTCAAGTTGGAATAGTTGGACCCTATTCCAACTAAACTACTGAAAGAGCTGCTTCCTGTGCTTGGCCCTCATATGTCGAACATAATAAACGGCTCTCTATCCACCGGATGTGTACCAAACTCACTAAAAGTGGCAGTAATAAAGCCTCTCTTGAAAAAGTCCAACCTTGACCCAGAAAATCTAAAAAACTATCGGCCTATATCGAATCTCCCATTCCTCTCAAACATTTTAGAAAAGGCTGTTGCACCGCAACTCACTGCCTTCCTGAAGACAAACAATGTATACAAAATGCTTCAGTCTGGTTTTAGACCCCATCATAGCACTGAGACTGCACTTGTGAAGGTGGTAAATTCCATTATAATGGTGTCAGACCGAGACTCTGCATCTGTCCTCGTGCTCCTAGACCTTAGTACCATCGATCACCACATTCTTTTGGAGAGATTGGAAACCCAAATTAGTCTACACGGACAAGTTATGGCCTGGTTTAGATCTTATCTGTCGGAAAGATATCAGTTTGTCTCTGTGGATGATTTGTCCTCTGACAAAACAACTGTACATTTCGGTGTTCCTCAAGGCTCCGTTTTAGGACCGCTATTGTTTTCACTATATATTTTACCTCTTGGTGATGTCATTCGGAAACATAATGTTAACTTTCACTGCTATGCGGACGATGCACAGCTATACATTTCGATGAAACATGGTTAAGCCCCTAAATTGCCTTCCCTGGAAGCCTGTGTTTCAGACACAAGGAAGTGGATGGCGGCAAATGTTCTACTTTTAAACTGACAATACAGAGATGCTAGTTCTAGGTCACAAGAAACAAAGATATCTTCTGTTGAATCTAACAATTAATCTTGATGGTTGTACAGTCGTCTCAAATAAAACTGTGAAGGACCTCAGCGGTAGAATGGACCCTGATCTCTATTTTGATGAACATATCAAGACTGTTTCAAGGACAGCATTTTTTCATCTACGTAACATTTCAAAAATCAGGAACTTTCTGTCCAAAAATGATGCAGAAAATGAATCCATGCTTTTGTCACTTCTAGGTTAGACTACTGCAATGCTCTACTTTCCGGCTACCCGGATAAAGCAATACATAATTTCAGTTAGTGCTAAACATGGCTGCTAGAATCTTGACTAGAACCAAAATATTTGATCATATTACTCCAGTGCTAGTCTCTCTACACTGGCTTCCTGTTAAGCCAAGGGCTCATTTCAAGGTTTTACTGCTAACCTACAAAGCATTACATGGGCTTGCTCCTACCTATCTCTCCGATTTGGTCCTGCCGTACATACCTACACGTACGCTACAGTCACAAGACCCAGGTCTCCTTACTGTCCCTAGAATTTCTAAGCAAACAGCTGGAGTCACTGGCTTACTGGTGCTTCCATGCCATCCCTAGCAGGGTTGAGTTACTGACTTGAGCTTCCTGTCCGGGTTGGCGCCCCCCTCGTGTGCTGCGGGGGAGCTATTTGTGAGATATACTCGTTCCTGTCTCAAGATGGTAGGTTGGTGGTTGAAGATATCCCTCTAGCGGTGTGAGGGCTGTGCTTTGGCAAAGTGGGTGGGTTACATCCTGCCTGTTTGGCCCTGTCCGGGGGTATTGTCAGACGGGGCCACTGTGTCTCCCGACCCCTCCTGTCTCAGCCTCCAGTATTTATGCTGCAATAGTTTATGTGTCTGAGGGCTAGGGTCAGTCTGTTATATCTGGAGTATTTCTCCTGTCTTATCCAGTGTCCTGTGTGAATTTCAGTATGGTCTCTCTATTTCTCTCTCTCTTTTTCTCTCTCTCTTTCTTTCTTTCTTTCTTTCTTTCTTTCTTTCTTTCTTTCTTTCTTTCTTTCTTTCTTTCTTTCTTTCTTTCTTTCTTTCTTTCTCTCTCTCTCCGAGGACCTAAGCTCTAGGACCATGCCTCAGGACTACCTGGCCTGATGGCTCCTTGCTGTCCCCAGTCCACCTGGCCGTGCTGCTGCTCCACTTTCAACTGTTCTGCCTGCGTCTATGGTACCCTGACCTATTCACCAGATATGCTACCTGTCCCAGACCTGCTGTTTTCAACTCTCTAGAGACAACAGGAGCGGTAGAGATACTCTGAATGATCGGCTATGAAAAGCCAACTGACATTTACTCCTGAGGTGCTGACCTGTTGCACCCTCTACAAGCACTGTGATTATTATTATTATTTGACCCTGCTGGTCATCTACAGTATGAACATTTGAACATCTTGGCCATGTTCTATTATAATCGGCACAGCCAGAAGAGGACTGGCCACCCCTCATAGTCTGGTTCCTCTCTAGGTTTCTTCCTAAGTTCCATGCTTCTACAGCTGCATTGCTTGCTGTTTTGGGTTTTAGACTGGGTTTCTGTACAGCACTTTGTGACATCAGCTGATGTAAGAAAGGCTTTATAAATACATTTGATTGAATTTGATTGATTGGGAGTGGTTAAGAGTGTCGGGCCATTAACCGAAAAGTCACTGGTTCGAATCACTGAGTCGACTAGGTGAAAAATCTGTCTGTGCCCTTGAGCAAGGCACTTATCCCACTCCTGTAAGTCACTCTGGATAAGAGTTTCTGCTAAATTACAAATAAAACAAAAAATGTACTGTAGTGTTTTTGCGGACTGTACTTTACAATAGTATTTACTGTAGTGTTTTTGCGGACTGTACTTTACAATAGTATTTACTGTAGTGTTTTTGCGGACTGTATTTTACAATAGTATTTACTGTAGTGTTTTTGCGGACTGTACTTTACAATAGTATTTACTATTTTGTTTTTGTGGACATTACTGTAGTATTTACTATAGTGTTTTTGTTTTATTATCTTTGACATAGAAGTGGAGGCTTTCTCCTTCAGGAAACCTACTTGAGAAATACTAAAATAGATTATTTTCCATAACCTGTAGGTAGGTAGGACTGGGATCTGAATGGTTTGTTCAGAGCTTCTGCTATTTCTATAACCTGTAGGGAACACAATAATGTTGTATAGCCTCCCGGGTGGCACAGTGGTTAAGGGCGCTGTACTGCAGCGCCAGCTGTGCCATCAGAGTCCCTGGGTTCACGCTCTGTCGTAACTGGCTGGTCCGTGGGGCGATGCACAATTGGCCTAGCGTCGTCCGGGTTAGGGAGGGCTTGGTCGGTAGGGATGTCCTCGTCTCATCGCGCACCAGCGACTCCTGTGGCGGGCTGGGCGCAGTGCGCGCTGACCAAGGTTGCCAGGTGCACGGTGTACCCTCCGACACATTGGTGTGGCTGGCTTCCGGGTTGGATGTGTGCTGTGTTAAGAAGCAGTACGGCTGGTTGGGTTGTGTATCGGAGGGCGCATGACTTTCAACCTTCGTCTCTCCCGAGTCCGTACGGGAGTTGTAGCGATGAGACAAGATAGTAGCTGCTACAACAATTGGATACCATGAAATTGGGGAGAAAAAGGGGTAAAATTTTAAAAATAATAATAATAATAATAATAAGGTTGTATACTTGGCATGTAGGTTTCTCACTTATTGGTGACATATGGGGGAAAGGAATGGGCAAGTTAAATACTTTAGTATTTACTATGGTTAAAGTGTAGTGTTTTTGCAGATATTACTGTAGTATTTACAACAGTGTTTTTTTGTGGATAATACTGTAGTATTTACTGTAGTTTTCTACCGTATACTAAAACAACAAGTACTACACATGATCGAGGGATATTACAGTGTGGTAGTATAGTATTCTACAGTACACTTACTACAGTTTACTATGGAATTCTATAGTAAGTACTGTAATATTCTAGAGTAGCTACTGTAGTATTCTAGAGGAAAATGTAGTATTTGTTCATGTGGGTCTCTCTCTCTCTCCTGGCTCTTTCCCCTCCTCAGCCTCCCTCTCCCAGATAGCAGTTTAAAGGCTTTGAAAAGCCGGAGAGTCTGCCTGTTGATCAGATAGCCCCATAACTAATGGAAAGCGTCATGGAAGTGACAGCCAGATTAATGAAGTAGCCCGGGCTGCACTTGCACGTGGTGCACTGGT
Organism: Oncorhynchus keta; assembly: GCF_023373465.1. Taxonomy (NCBI): domain Eukaryota; kingdom Metazoa; phylum Chordata; class Actinopteri; order Salmoniformes; family Salmonidae; genus Oncorhynchus; species Oncorhynchus keta. The sequence continues at coordinate 10,336,662 of NC_068451.1, forward strand.
GCTCCTCGGGCTGCTTCGCTGCTCTAGCCGCTATTCATGGTGACAAATAATGCACCATCACTGACACCTGCGAGTCGAGGTTAAAAAATACATTCGCCCAGCCACCACAGCCACTGCCAGTGAAAGAGAGAGAGAGAGAATGACCAAGAGAGGAGGGAGAGAAGGAGAGGCTGCCGTTTCAGATATGGAATAAACATATTTACTGGAAGTGGGCTCGGGGGTTGGGCGAGACAGAATGGGAATTCAGGATTAATTGAAAACATCTGTGCGACGCGAGATGGCCGCCATAGCGGAGCCTGGGGGGATACGAGGAGAGAAATCGCAACACTTGAGAACATTGATTTCGTTTTGGGTCTTGAGGAGACAGTTATGATGTCACTAATGGCTGGGCTGGCTATCTCGGGGTGTGTGTGGACAGACATCACTCTGATCAGGACTGTCTCATTTGTAGTCGATAGTGGTGGCCAGACTTTGGAGCGGTCAATGCTGCTGTCTGACCTTCAGAGGCATTACAGTGAACCAATCAAAGTGATTGTGTGAAAACAAAGCCAAGGGCGGTGGAGGTTAAGTGGGAAGGATGCTGACGCACACACATATATACAGGCAAACCCTTGTTGTGCATCACAAAACCTAGTTGGTATTTGTGGGTAACAGCGACCAGCCGTCTCTGTGTGGCCGGTGGCTGTCCCTTGTGCATGGTGCTGTTATGTGTTGTGTTGTACCTGAGGAGCCACCAGAAAGAGACGGAGAAGAGCAGTGGAGCTCACACCACCAGCACTGATATCAGCCAAGCTCCAGGAGTCAGATTACAGAGAGTGAGAGAGAGAGAGAGAGAGAGAGAGAGAGAGAGAGAGAGAGAGAGAGAGAGAGTAAGAAAACAGACAGAGGAAGAGAGAACAGAGAACAGAGGAAGATAGGTAGTTAAAGAAGGAAGTAAAGAAAGAAAGATATTAAAAGGAGAGAAAAGAGGGAAAGACAGAAAGTGTGTGAGAGAGAGAGAGAGAGAGAGAGAGAGAGAGAGAGAGAGAGGCTGTAGCTGGAAAATATAGATAGACACCTTGGAGAGGAGAGAAGCACGCAGAGGGGCCAGCGCTCAAGTAGAGTAGAGAGGAGATTGTACAGGAGGACAGGAGGAGAAAAGAGGGGAGGAGAGACCGGCAGAACCAGCAAGACGAGAGAGAGCAGTGTGTGGAGAGAAAGAGAGAGCGAGAGAGACGAAGGAGGGGGACACAGACCACTGTGAGAGGAGGGTGCCGGCTTTGCACGGTAACGGCTGCAGACACGACACACAGACAGAGAGACGGACTACAGAGCTGCACACACACACACACACACTCACACAAACACACATAAAGAGTGTGTGAGACATGCCCAGGCTGCTGCCCATGGACACACACACACACAACCTGGCAGGGCATCCGAGAGGACACACAGACCCCTATGTCTAAGGAGTCATGGAGAGCAGCATGTTTTTCGGTGAGTTTGTGTCCTGTGCATGTGTTTGTGTGGCATTAGAAGTACATACATCATCTTCAGGGATGGAGCGGATGATTTGGTTAACGTAAAAGGAAGGAAAGTGTGAAGTTCCACACTTACTAGATTTGACATGGTTGGATAAGCCCTAGGCACCGTGTCTACTCCCCCTAGCCATTATCCATCCTGCCAGACTAGATCCATGTGTGGGGTTGAAAGTCCAAGGTTTGCATTTCATCTCACATGTTTTATAGACACTCGCTGATGTGTTTATAGCGAAGGAATTCAAAGAAGGACAAAGCTAGCTCACTGTCGGCTTTGAGAGCCACTTGATATGCTGTCTAGAATAGTTTGAGAAATGAAAGAATTAGACTTCTTCCATTATATTTGTGTTTGATGAGAGGCTTAGGCAGACTTAAAGCAGGAGTGCTTTCCTTCCAAGTGCTCTTCACATCGCTGGCTTACATTCTCACGTTAGAAGAATAATTGCATTGATTCTTGCCGGAGCAAGGCTTCATAAAAGGGCACTGTCTTTTTTTGTGGGATTAAAATGATCTCAAATTACACAGCAACCTTATGGAGTGAGATGCTGACATCATAAAGGGTTCATTATACATCATGCTGATGGCAAGACTTATAATGCATTGTAACTGCATTACAATGCATTATATCTGCGGGCTTTAAGTAAAGTGTTGCAGAGAGTTTTTGTTTTGGAGCCAGGTGACATTGTGAGCAGAATGCTAATGTGTCCTTTAGGAAAGAGGTTATGATGTAGGATGTGTGTCAGGTGTGATGTATTAGCTCTCAGAGACGTGTGACTGCTGGTTGTCTGGCAGGTGTTCATCCACAAGAGTATTTTTGTTGTTGTATCTTATTCGGATCCCCATTAGCTGTCGCTGAAGCAGCAGCTACTCTTCCTGGGGTCCACACAAAACATAAAACATGACGCAATACAGAATATCAGTAGAAAAGAACAGCTCAAAGACTGAACGACACACAGAGAATAAGAAGAATAGTCCACACATTACTGACAGTTACACACATTACTGACAGTTACACACACATCCGTACATATACATATGCCGCAAAGCCTAAGTGCTGTGCATGTTGTTTTATTTCTTTGCTTGAATAATTTGATAGAAGCGAGTTCTTGGCTCTATATGATCATGGCTCTATATAATACTGTGTTTCCTTGAATTTATTCTGGATTTGGGGACTGTAAAAGAGACCCCTGGTGGCATGTCTGCTGGGGTAAGTATGTCTCTCAGAGCTATACGTAAGTTGATTCTACAGACCATTTGGAATTTTCTACGCAATAATATTTCTCACAGAAACAAGAATTGATGCAGTCAATCTCTCCTGTCCTGATATGCATACTGTTGACATGAGCCCTCTGTGTATATTGAAGGGCAAGGAGTGGGGATGTGACTGGTCTGGTGTCCTTGGTCTGTGGAGTCACCTCCCTGGTGCCAGCTCAGCCTCGTGACTCATCAGCTTTAGTCAACACACAGGCCCACCTGGAGACAGAGGTAGCCCTAGTGACGATAGGGTGGTAAAATGGAGTTTTATCACTTTTGTCAAATGAAAAAGAAATGCATTGTGAATCAAATAGTCCAAAGTATATTATGTCTGGAATTATTTGTACTTGTACTAATGCCTAATGTCATCATTGCATAATGGAGGAAAAGGGAGGAAGGAAGCTTGTTAGGTTTTGGTTGTGGAGAACGTGCGTTGCTTAAGCTTAAGCATTTGTGGATGAATATATTAATATAGTTTGCATAATGTTAGCCTATAAACACAGCTAATTTAGCCGTTGTGTCAGTGATAGAATCATTTTAGAATAAAAATCCAAGTTTGTGTTTTTGGTTGAAAAGTTTTTGAATATGCATGATATATGAATGATATAAATTCTCCTGTCACATAATACTTCTACAAATCCCTACGAATTTGATCCCTTAGAATTTCTGATGGGAAAAAAAGAAACAAAAATCAAGGGCGAGAATTCCCCATGTGCCCCCTATGCAAATAACCCTCTTCATGAACTAAATGGATGAAGAAGGCCAATGAAAAGACAGTAACTCAGCAGGAGTAATGTCTCCTAGTGTGAGCTGTAATCATAAAAGGGATTAGTGTTGAGTTGGAGGCCCAGAGCACGTATCTGGTGTATCTGGCCTGGCGGTTGGAGTTTAAGAGCACGTAAACATCTCTTTGGTTAACCTCAGATTACAGAGCACAGTGGAAGTGATTGTTGGATCAAACTCAGAGACAGCTGTGTTTATTAGAGGTTACACCGCGAAATTCATGACAACCGAGCGGGTTACGTTGGGAGTGTGGGGTTCTAGTGTTAGCCAGGCTATTCTAGTCTGAGCCCGGAGCTAAATGCTAACCGCTAGCAATGCAGCGGAGAGCTTGGTGAAATGGATACAAACATGTAGCCTAGGGGTACATTGGTGTAAATCTGTTTCTAATTGACCAATCTTCAAATGCTATGAATTAATAAGAGATTTGAATGTTTCTACATGTTTGTTGTTTTTGTAAATGGGGTGAAACCACTGTAACCTCTGCATCTTAATTACAGTGATTGATCCTGAGTGTCATTATGATCATGGAATACAATCAGACAGCCCCTAAGAACACAATGCTGTGAAACACATCTGAATAGACATCATCAGGATATGAATGTTTTTGACACGCACTTGACCTCATATTTCCCAATAATTGGATTTATATTTGCTCTGTGAAATAGTAGACCTTTGCACCGTAGATTCTATATTCCATGACAGCAGTTTTCCGGCTATGTGGGATCTCGGCCCTTTGGACAGATCTTATCGGAGAGCAGTCGGGATCAAGACCAGGAGAGGCGGAGGTGGGAGAGAGCAGTGGAAGACGATTAATTATTCACATTTAGTCTGTGTCCTTCAGACATCTTTACTCTCGCTCGACACACTGCCGCAGGGTTTTAGTCCCAGATAAAGACATTTTTAAGAGGGCCGATATGCAAGGCGCCCACACGCACAGACATGCGTGAAAAGACGTGTGACGCACAAGATGTTGACAGATACACATTAAACAAACGTAAGAGGACACGTTTGCATGTATTTACGAGCAGCACACATATCTATTTTACACGTGTTTCAAAACACACCACATGAAAGCACACTTGCAGGAGAACCCTTTGGTTCCAGGTAGAACCTATTTTGGGGTTCAATATAGGACAGTTTTCAGAGAGGGTTCTTTCTACCTGGAACCCAAAAGGATTCTCCTATGGGGACAGCTGAAGAACCCTTTTTTTCTAAGAGTGTATTATACACAGCTAGAGAGTCTCATGCCTAGAGACAGGACTTACTCAAGTCTACAAGCTCCACTCTTAATACTACAATGAGCCATGCGCCAATATAACGTTCAGGTCAGGGAGTTGAAACACTAGCCTTACATGAGGCAATGTTAAAAGATGGAATGTCTCCTTGTGTGTTTGTGCATGTTGGGAGATAAGTGTTGCTTTGTTATCCTTCGGAACGGAGGAAGTGAAAATGAACGCATGAGGTTAAAGTGTCTTCTCAGTACGCCATCCTGAAATGGGGAAATTGTTTTTTGAGTTACTGCACTCTGTTAGGGGAGACTAAATGATTGGCTAAAATATTGACTGATGTAATTTGTTTGTTTTTTGTCATTCAGTAGAGCTGAGATGCTGGACTCCTATGTGCCTCTTGTAATTTACTGTATAACAATTCCATCACAACCAGATCCATTCTTTCCTTTTTTTCTATGGACACGTTTATATTTGAAACACCACAATGGATACTGTAGCTCACTCCTCACTCCTCAACCAGAGTACAGTTCTGGTTGTTTGAATAGGCTGTTTTGACTGCACGTTGCATTTCTGGTCGGTAATCTGGCTTGTCGGCAGCGTGTTTCCAGGGTGACGTCGGGCAACATGTCAGTGGAGGATCCTGCAGGGATGATGGCTGCAGAAGGACATGCTTTGTTAGAGGAGAACTGGGACGTGTCTCCACATGACCATCGGCATTTGCTGCTTTCCAACAGATGGCAGTGCTCCTCCGAGCAGAGGGGGGAAAAAAAGACTTGTGGTTTCCCTCCCTCTCTCTCCCTCTTTCTTTTTTACAACTGTTTCTTTTTATTCAGCCTTACCATCGCCTGGGGACTTGACGTGGCAAACATAGTTTTTTATTTGTCTCAAGCCGGTGTTTTGATATGGTATCTGCGCTTTTAGTCATGCTGGCTCTGAGTTCGTCATGTTGTTAAATGTGCTGTGGTAAAAGTCATCCCTGGTTCTAATTAATGGGTATGGAATGGCTTTCTTTAGTTCCTAATGTTTTGGAAAGCTGCTTTCTAATCCCCCGGTGTTGAAGAAAGGCTCTGCTGGTTGTAATTCATGGCTTATAAAGCCCGCTCTGGCTTCTCTCATGTAGATGACAATGAACGTATTTACTTTGGTTTTTCCAGACCAGTTTGCCGTTTTGTTATTGAATCTTCTTCGTTATTGATCTGTCTGGTCTGGTGCACTCATTTCATATTTGTGACTAAGAGGATGGTTTCAGCACTAAGACATTTCTCTCTTAAAGATGCACTATGCAGAAATCGCTTCGCCCTTTCCTGGTTGCTAAAATTCAAATAGTTCGCCTAATTTCAGTTTCTCTGACAAAATAAGCAACCATAGTGTAGAGAATCATTGTACCATCTAAACAGCTGTGAAATATATTTTCCATAACCAAAAATACTGTATTTTCAGCTGTTTGAAGCTGGTGTACAAAACCCGAAAGTAGAAGACTCAAAATCAAAACTTAAGAACGGGACGCATAGAAATAGTGCACATAGAACATATCTGCCTCTTCTTAGACTTGGTTTCAATAAGAATGACAGATTTATAACTTACATTTATTTCGATGTGAATTTGGTCAGGTCACCCAAAAAGTTCCATATATTGATTGCAGCTTTAAACAGTGCTGACGATAAGGATTGAGGAAGAGTCAAATGCAACTGGATAAGGCTGACATGGCATTCCCATGATCCAATTAACATCATACTGTATTTGTCTCTGTAGGCTATGTCTGAATTGTCTCGGTTTATCTATAACTTGTTCAGACTCAGTCCAGAGGCCTTGTTTTCGTTAGAAGAGAGGTCATCAATAGTTAGAGAAGGCAGACCAATATCAGATTTGTAAAATATTTTATTTAACTAGGCAAGGCAGTTAAAAACAAATTCTTATTTACAATGACGGCCTACCCCGGGCCAATTGTGCACCACCCTATGGGCTTCCCAATCACGGCCAGATGTGATACAGCCTGGATTCAAACCAGGGACTGTAGTGATGCCTCTTGCACTGAGATGCAGTGCCTTAGACCGCTGTGCCACTCGGGAGCCTCCCAAATACAAGTGCTCTCATATTTCATCTCATTTGAATCTTACTTTTTTGGTGGTTTTGTCTATGAGACATTGTTAATTTTGCTCATAATTTCATACTCTTGTTTAACTGAGAACCACCACAGCACAGACCCTTGAACACTGCCCATTCTCTTTCTTCTCCTCTACAGGTAATGCATGTCAAAATGGCCTCCTGCCGACGCTGATACGTCCTGCTCTACCCACCATCCAGCAGTCTCTGGGCATGAAGCAGTTCCAGCTCCCGTTTCCCCTGGATACGGCCTCAGCAGTCAGCCTCTTCCCCGGCTTCGGCATGGTAAGCCCAGGGTCATGTGATAAGGATCAGCTCAGGTCATTGGGCGTTACGATCCAGGTTAGGCCTGGCTAAGGTCATAAAGTATGGTATCTGATATCGTTGGTGCAATGGTTTAGATTTAGTATGATGACATTCATGTTAGAGGGCATGTGATTTGTCTTTTGAAGTGTGAGCCTCTTTCAAACATTTGACCATACATTTCCAATCATTTCAGCTGCTGATGTAAACAATGATATAGGACAGTCATAAATGTGTGCACTAAACCAGAGCAGGCAGTCAACCAGGGTAATTTGAAAGAATATATTGGGACTCGTTAAATACATTGCATGTGAACAGACTTCACACATATCCAATGTGCACTTATTGTAGAAGTTGACTGTATTCTCTTGCACTGTTTTCTTTGTACGCAGATATAAAGTATAGGCAAATACTGCATGTGGCATCATCAGGTTTGAATTTAGCAAAATCATCACAAAATGATGACTAGTGGAAAATATGTGACAGATAAAAGTCTACGGCTTGAGCTTTTTGCCTTTGAATTACGGGGGATAGCTCAATTTAAAGTCTGCTTGAAACAGAACCAGAAATATGGAGCACAGCTGCAGGAAAACACAGGAGACAAGTGGGGACATCATCACGGAACAAGGCTAGGATAGTCCAGTTGAAAGCCAGATAGTATCAGGAATGGATTTCGTGAGAAAGTTCAAGTTTTGCCTCCATTCCTCTTCTCACCCTCTAATCTGCATTAAACAGACCTTTCAGCATATAATGAGTAATGTACTGGGAAGCCTCCAAATCACAGAAAGCTGATACTGGATTAACATGGGGTAATCACCTCTCCCATACACTCTCCATTTCTCTCTCTCACACTCTCTCTCTCTCTCACTCTTTTCATTCTCTGTGCCCTTGACGTTTAATCACTGGCAGAATTAATGTTGGGTGATTGTAAAAGCTAGCGTTGGCACGATCAACAGCGCTATAAAAGTGTTTATGCACAAGTTATTGTTCCATGTTTGGTTGTGCTGCTTACACTTGCATAACTTTTGTATTGGTTTGGTTTCAGGGACATAACAAAGTGGTGATGTCTGTTTCTTGCATGTGGGATGGAGCGCTTTTTTATGTGTGTGTCCATTTGAAATGATCCATGGTTAGTTGTGTGTGAAGACGTTTCACAGCATTGTTGTAAGTGGGATCAATTCAATGTTTTGAAGGAAAAGGCGCGACTCTAACTCACAATTGAAAACGCAACGCTTTATTGATTTAATTTGAGTTAAAATCGTGACGTTACGACCGTCAATGCCCTTCATCAGAAAGAAGGGATCAATTCAATCAAATGATTGATGAAGTGGGTCAATAACATGTGTGGTAATCATGCAATGTTTTCCAGTGTAGATAGAGAGATATTAGATGTTATTAAATGTACTATACAAGGTTTAGCTAAAGCTACTTACCATCATCAGCTATTGGAAAGGTGGCAGTTTTATCAGATATAACGTCAGTTTTGCTTATGCGCCTCTAGAGCACAATAAACATTTATGCACTCTGATTCGCAAAATGCGAAATAATCATATAGACTACGATGACGACTGCAGTTTTCCGTTAATCTACTCCGGTGTAATAAAGTGTCAGAGTTCTGGCGTGATATTCAGCAGACACGTTCCGCACCTTCTTTCGAGACGCGGGGAGTTACGTCCATGACCACACCTGCATCTGATGAGATAGATTCCAAGTCTCCTTGCAGCTCTCAGTCAATGTTGTTCTGTAATACAGTGTGTGACTCACATAAACAGGATACGTTTCCCCAGAAGGGACAGCAGGAATCTTTTCTCGATGTTTTGTTATACTCCCCCTTGGTTGCTATTCCTTCTTCCTGGGCTGTGCTACTTCTCATAGAATAGAAATGTGTCCTTGTGTAATATGACCGTGTATATATAATATATGGCATAATACACGTTTTTTGACTCATTTGCTGTATAGAAGCTGTGCAACACCCCGCTAATTTCCTTTGCAAATTCAATTCTGGGCATTGTGCTGCAGTATTTTATGTTAGAAAGAATTGGTTTGTAGAATCTCCTCTTCACATTTCCTAGAAAACATTCGGTTTATTTGTCAGGGTGAGAAAGAAAGTTTTTGTAGCCGAAGAAACAACAGAGCAGGAAGGCCGTTCACAGCTAAGGTGAAACCAACTGTGAAATCGGTGTAGAACTTTAGATTACAGCAACTGCAGTAGTGATATTGAGCTGGCCAGAGTGAAAGAACAGAAACAAACCAAATAAAAAGAGTAAGAGCTCAACACTCAGCACAGACAGGTGTTGGTTTGGGGGTGTAATGAAAGGAGTGAATGGGAAAAGTAGTTTCCAGTTAAGGGCGCTTTCTTCACCGCTGAAAATACCATTTATCTTGCCAGGGGCCTACATTTGTCTTGAAGAAACAATACAAACTCTATTTCCTCTGTAGAGTAATCAGGAATGTGAGATATTGATTCCTTCTTACCGATCTGCAGGCTGGAAAATTGCTTTGTAGTCCCGGACTGAGAATGACACATGGGTTTCAGCCCGGAGTCCCTCAAGCATCACAACCCATTTCAATCCCCCCCCCCCTCTAAAAGTCAATTATTCTATCAATACCAGTAATGGAAATGTAGGTTTCGAATGCACTTGCGTATAAGCAAGCATACGGCTTTATCTGTTTTTGCTTTGGATGATAAATGATAGTGGAGGAGCGCTGCGTGATTTGAAAAAAGAACAAAGGGCGGAGACTATTTGAGGATTTTTATTTGATTTACTCAAGTCTCGTAACAGCTAATGGATTCTGTCAATTGTACTCCCATAAGGATAGCAGCCGAAACACCAAAGAGGAGAACACAGTGGAGATAAGGACCACCCTGGTGGTGCGCCCTTGCAAATGCCACCTGATGTAAACGCGCAATACAGACTATATGGTTATTGCAATGGTTGCTATCAGTTAGCACCCGGTGCTTTTTAACCTATGCCCCTAACAGTAGCTTTATGTGGCGAGCGCTTTCTTGACGGTCTCTCCCATGATAACATTTCACTCCCCTGGGTAGCAGCCAGCAGAGCTCTCTCAGTAGGAATGCAGAGATAAACTGTGGAGCTAAAAGCCAATTCTTTATGGGGATGCTCTGTGCCACAGCTTGCCTGGCATAGTATTGTTAATACTCTTGTACTACTTTTGTAGTGCTTTCTCTCATCTCAAGATTTGCAGTGAGCCCTCTCCAAAGTAGAATATTCACAAAATTGATTTAGATAGGACAATTATGTACGTTGTAAAATGTTGTGTGAAAAAGTTGACAAGAAATCATACTGTACTGTATGTGTTACAGTGCATTCAAGGGTCTATGTAGCCCCATAGTCTATGATACACAGGTTGATTTATAGTGGCTCAACCAATGAACCCTCGAGTTCAAAGTCTTTCATAAGAAGGAAATGTGATTCTGTTGCATTATTAGTTGCTCTTCAAGTGGGCCAAGATGAATAAGAAAAGGTGACAATATATCAATCTTAAACTGTTCATTCTGTGTATTACCCAACTGCTCTTTCTCACACCCCAGGTAGAGGCATCTGTCCATTGTGGGGATGTGTGCGTGAGGTTCAGGTCTGCACGGTACCATGTTTCACTGCTAAACCTGAAACAGCTGGGGAGTCACGCAAGCAGTTTGCACCTGCAACACTGATTGTTCCCTAATGTTAAGCACACGTGCCATGTACGGTCCCCGGGAAATATTTTCGCACCGAGACCAGATTGACCCAGTGCATTTACGAGACTGACAATCTTTCAAGACTACATCATCGTTTAGATTGTTAGCCTAGAGCGGCTAGAGGGCTGAACGTGCCTATCGTAGGAGATGTTTTGTGGTCTTTTGCCACACCCTACTTCGAGCTGGGATTCTGCGAACATTTATACTTCCCTTCTGCTGTTATGTGTAAAGTTTATGATATGTATTTATGTCTTCCTCCACGGTTATCCCCCTGAGACTCTGAAACATCCTCTGATTTGTTCACAAACTACAATATCTAGAGCTCAGTAGTATTACAAACTTCCAAAGATATAATTCATTGCATTCACATAAAAAAAATGACCATATCACTTCAAGCCAGTGCCGGCCCTAACCTTTTGGGGGCCATAGGCGAGAATCTGTTGGGAGGCCCCTCCACCTCGCGGGCAAAAGTAGTTTTACAATTAGATTTAGTTTTAAAGTTCATTTCCTGCAATTCTACACATTTTGCCATGAGGCTGAGAGAAAAAATTTGCAGTTTTACAGATAATTTCCTGCAATTCCATATATTTTGCCATGGGGTGGAAAGAAATTTGTGCCGTTTTGAAACTAATTTAAATCCATGTCTTAAACATTGCTAGGTTAATATTATTTCAGTATTCCTCTATTATGATAAAAAATATATCTATCTCACATAGTTCAATAGTACACCCTTGTGGTTGAATATATGTGTACCTATTGCAGGTCCCAGGATACAACAATGAATAATGTTGAACTAACAAATACCATCAAGGGATACCTTAAAATGTACAACAACAAACACCTGTGAAAACCAACCTGGCAATATTTTAAGATTTAAATATATAAACTCTGATCTTTTTTTTTTTGGTACAGTTGTGTCATTCGTTTATTTCCACCAGATGTTTTGGAACACCCACGTGGCAGTCATAGACTGAAATACTGAATTCTGCTGTGTGGAATAGAGAGGAGGTGGGTGCTGTGTGGAAGAGGATGTGGGTGCTGTGTGGAATAGAGAGGAGGTGGGTGCTGTGTGGAATAGAGAGGAGGTGGGTGCTGTGTGGAATAGAGAGGAGGTGGGTGCTGTGTGGAATAGAGAGGATGTGGGTGCTGTGTGGAATAGAGAGGAGGTGGGTGCTGTGTGGAATAGAGAGGAGGTGGGTGCTGTGTGGAATAGAGAGGAGGTGGGTGCTGTGTGGAATAGAGAGGAGGTGGGTGCTGTGTGGAATAGAGAGGAGGTTGGTGCTGTGTGGAATAGAGAGGAGGTGGGTGCTGTGTGGAATAGAGAGGAGGTGGGTGCTGTGTGGAATAGAGAGGAGGTGGGTGCTGTGTGGAATAGAGAGGAGGTGGGTGCTGTGTGGAATAGAGAGGAGGTTGGTGCTGTGTGGAATAGAGAGGAGGTGGGTGCTGTGTGGAATAAAGAGGAGGTGGGTGCTGTGTGGAATAGAGAGGAGGTGGGTGCTGTGTGGAATAGAGAGGAGGTGGGTGCTGTGTGGATGGGAGGTTCTACCTGTCACCTGTTCTCATCAGGCAGCCAGTCTCGGGAGGGGGACTTGAAGAGGGAGACTTAAAAGTCCAGGCACTGCTGCTCTCTTTATTCTGTGTTTGCAGTGCTAGTGTATTATGTGCCCAGTGTGATGGAGCAAGAAAACTTTCTTAACAGATAATGACAACAACAGTAGCAACAGTAGGGAGGACATCAGGTGGATCCCCGTTTGGGTGTTAGGCGGAACCCCTAGGTCCTGGAGAACAGGAGCAGAGTAAAGGGAACAGGGTAGGAGACAGACATAAACAAGCAAACACAGAGGTGACATTTAATGTGATGGATGAGTGCAGTGTTATAAATGAAATAAATATAATTTTAAACAGTTTTTGAAGGTATAACCTACCTCAAGCTGGTCCCCCTCAAGCTGGTCCCCCTCCGACTCAGAGCACAGAGAATCAGACTGATACGAACTCAATGACTCTGTTGGGTGAGATACCTCCTGGGTATCGATAATTGATAGTTCTATAGTCATTTGGAGAGGTAAATTAAGGAGGTACATTTTTTATAAGCTTTCTCAAATGTCAACCAAAGCTTAACATACTTTGTCTCATGGGCTTCACCAAAGTGTAGGGCGTCAGGGCTTTCAGTGGTCGACCATCCAACCACTCTCCAACTGGAGAAGATTGTTGGCTTCCACCGAAGGTAACTCTAGGAAGACAAAGAGAAAAAATCTGCGTCAGGTTATTTTGTGTGCAAATGCAAAATAGTTATTATCTGAGATTTTTATATTCACCTTAACAGATGGTGACCCCAGCGAGGAGCGAAATTAGCAATGAGGTTTCCCAGGTCTCGTCTTCCTTTATTTTCAGTGATCTGAAAGTACATTCTACAAAAATAGCAATAGACAAATAACACTAAGTCAATCACAAATTTTAAAGACTACATTATATGCAATAATTGTATATACAGTACTATTGCATTGTTTACCTCAGTCAACAGCTGCCGCTCCCGTCCATACATCAGGCGATCGGCGAGTACTCTGTGGAGGCCTGGACGCTGCTGTTGTGTGCAAAGAGAATTACCTTCAGGTTGTCCTCCCACCATTCCTGGTACAGTCAAGGGATTTGCCCATGGCAGTCTTGAGGGTCTGGTTGGTCCATTCATCCAAAACCTGGAGAAGGGAGTAGGAAAGGGATATCTATTGATGAATGTGAGATATTGAAATATGTCTTATGTACCATAAAATGTCAATAAAAAAACAGAATATAACCAATAACATCCGTACCTTGTTTCACTCAAGATGGCCTCAGGAGAACTGTGGGTGTTGAAGATGTCCATCATCACCTTGAGGTGGCCTCGCCAGTCTCGTTCTTGATTGGTGTCATACAAAACTAAAATCTATTTTTGGTTCCAAGCACCCTTTTTAACAGGTTACAGAAGGGAATTTGGAGTAAAGCACATTCTCTCCCGTTACTGACCTGAATGAATATTGCTTCCACCCAATTTGGTGAAGTGATCGGTCGCTGTCAGACAACAGCTGTTGCCATTCCTGGATTTAGTGAAGGGTCCGATGAGGTCCACCCCTAACATTTAAAGTGTTAGAGAGGTTATTTTAGTAATACCCGTATCTGTGTCATTCAGTATGCAGATGTTCATATTTGTAAGAATACTAACACACACACACACACACACACACACACACACACACACACACACACACACACACACACACACACACACACACACACACACACACACACACACACACACACACACACACACACACACATTCTATAATTATTAAAGCAAGCAAGCATTACAAAACAACTTATCAAGGCAAAAATTGTATTGTTACACTTACTGATCGTGGTGAAACAACTTTGATGGGCTTGTCATGTCTCTGACTTCTTTAATGAGATGACATGCTATTTTCAAATTGATTACTTAACGTGTAATTGATTATGTGATTGAATTAAACCATGCAACAATTAAACCATTAATAACCTGGGGCACCACAGAAGCATTAGTTTATATAGAGTGGCTATCTCCCGAATCCACTCCTAAAGATCTGAATATATTTTATATCAATAGCAGTCCATTAGTCATTCATTTTTCTTTACCAAATATCAGTCTCATCTGAACGTCATAAAATTCTTGGTTATCTGCACAACCCCAGCCTTTGCTTATGAGTCATCCGTACACAAATTGGCTCAATTATTTATTTACGAAGTAATTAAACAAATACAGAATATACAATACATAATAACATTATACAGTAAATACCATCCCTACTGGACTAAACAAAAACAGTTTGGTTATAACACAATAGATTCAGAGAGAAGAGAAGGGGTTTTTGGAAAGAAGACTAAGGACCGTGGGTCTCTATCAGACCTGGGAAGCTATTCCCACATAAATACATATGTCACTAACGATCGCTCATTTGGAAAAGCAATGCATTGTATTTACGTGAAGCTGGCTTCGATAGTTGAGCTGGTGATGTGAGGCACTGGTTTGCCCATTCAGTGTCACCCTCGTCCTTTGAGGAATCTTCAGTTTCATCATGTGAGAGGTTCACGTGGCCTGAGAGGTTCATCTCACTCTGGAGATGCTTCCTCGTCGGTCAGTGTTCTCGTACTGGATTTGTGCATATGTTCAGCTGCAGTCTAATATATGCTTGTTTAGTATGTGCTTCTTCTTTAGGTGATCGATAGTTCAGAGTTCATACCATTTCACGTGTGGAGGAAGCTCTCTCGTTTCCTGGCCTATATAGTTGAAATTGGCCCTTTTCAACGTGGAGAACATGTCCTCCCATTATTTGGAACTGAGGGGACTTTTCGTCAAGGAGGCTTTTATTCAATAGTGGAAAATGTGTTTGTTCATCATTTCCAACCAATGTCTATTCACTTGTGTGTGGCTACTGAATTAGTTCAACTTTATATGGAAGGCCAATTCTCTCATTTTAAAGGTTAACATCACATTACATCATTTCGCTAATAGTTTCATCTTTACTCATTCATTTTATACAAGAATTAGATGCAAGCCTTGTAACTGAGGGACCTGTATAAACAGAGTTAGGGTAATGTGGCTGTATTTTCTTTCATGAGGTCACAAACATGAAACAAAATGGACCGGGTTGTAGCTGGCTTCTCCACCAACCGTTTACACATTCTCCAAAATAAGAATATTGTTAAATTCTCAAATTCTGGGATGTAGTAGAATTTGGCGGGAGAGTTCCTTTGTTCTACTGTGACCCTCTCTCTCCCATATTGCATGGTCAGGAAGACAAGAGTCTCTGCATGGAATTTAGGACCTGGTTGTAAAGTTGTAAAACTGCTAGCCAGTTCACTGAAAGGGCTAGCGTCATGATAGGCTTCAACTCTGGCGCCACAGTCTTCACCCTCCTAAACTTCTGGCAGGCTAGGCAGGTTTTTAGTCACAAAAAGTGACAAATTGAAACGCTGTGTGCTCTCTGATATGACGTTCATTGAAATCACAATAATTTCAGATATAATAGAATGTGATTGATAAACAAAAGGTTATTTCACTTGCCCAGATGTCTGTCTGTCTGTCTGGATGTGTTTGTCTAGCAAAGACACCTAGTTAAGTGCAGTTGTAATTATCATAATTGCTTATACCTATCCATTTGATTGATCAGGGTTAATTATAGCTAGATACCTCTTGCGCCTCATGTCGAGATCAGTAGTGCCTTCATAGTGCTTTGCCTGGTTGGAAAGATAAAATCTCTTTGAGGGATGCCATTGAAATGCAAACTACATACAAACAGAATACTACAATAGCAGGGGCACTCTTTGGCAGGGGGACACTATTTGGCATGACAGGCCTTCTGGAAGTCAGTGCCTCTGGACACCCTAGGCCCTTCGTGCCCGGTCGGTAATTCAGCCATGATTACTACAAGTTTAGATAGCTGAGTAGACTAACTTACCAATCTAAAAAATATTAGCTAACATGGGCTAACGAAACAGTCACTGAGTTTATCAAGAAGTGTATAGGAGATGTTATGCCCACTGTCACTATTAAAACCTACCCTAACCAGAAACCATGGATAGATGGCAGCATCTGCATAAAACTGAAGGCACGAACCACCACATTTAACCATGGCAAGGTGACAGGGAATATGGCAGAATACTAAACAGAGTACACGATCACTCCACAAGGCAATCAAACAGGCAAAATGTCAATATCGGGACAAAGTGGAGTCACAATTCAACGGCTCAGACACGAGACGCATGTGGCAGGGTTTACAAACAATCACGGACCACAAAAGGAAAACCAAGTCTTGCTGCCAGACAAGCTAAACACGTTCTTTGCCCGCTTTGAGGATAACACAGTGCCAACGACGTGGCCAGCGACCAAGGACTTTGGGCTCTCCTTCTCTATGGCCGAGGTGAGTAAGACATTTAAACGTGTTAACCCACGCAAGGCTGCCGGTCCAGACGGCATCTCCAGCCACGTCCTCAGAGCATGCGCAGACCAGCTGGCTGGTGTGTTTACGGACATATTCAATCAATCCCTATCCCAGTATGCTGTCCCCACATGCTTCAAGATGGCCACCATTGTTCCTGTACCCATTAATGCAAAGGTAACTGAACTAAATGACTATTGCCCCGTAGCACTCACTTCTGTCATCATGAAGTGCTTTGAGAGACTAGTCAAGGATCATATCATATCACCTCCACCTTACCTGTCACCCTAGACCCACTTCAATTTGCTTACCGTCCCAATAGGGCCACAGACGATGCAATCGCCATCACACTACCTATGTAAGAATGCTGTTCATTGACTATAGCTCAGCATTCAACTCCATAGTACCCTCCAAGCTCATCATTAAGCTTGAGGCCCTGGGTCTCAACCCCGCCCTATGCAATTGGGTCCTGGACTTCCTGACGAAGGGTGGTTCAGTCTGCACAGCGCATCATCGGGGGCAAACTACCTGCCCTCCAGGACACCTACAGCACCCAATGTCACAGGAAGGCCAAAACGATAACCAAGGACAACAACCACCCAAGCCAATGCATGTTCACCCCTCCATCATCCAAAAGGCGAGGTCAGAACAGGTACATCGAAGCTGGAAGCGAGAGACTGAAAACAGCTTCTGTCTCAAGGCCATCAGACTGTTAAACAGCCATCACTAGCACAGAGAGGCTGCTGCCTATATACAGACTTGAAATCATTGGCCACTTTAATAAATGGAACACTAGCCACTTTAACAATGTTTACATATCTTGCATTACACATATCGTATGTAGAGACTGTATTCTATACTATCTATTTCATCTTAGCCTGTATATTTATACATTCTTATTACATTCATTACTTAGATGTGTGTGTATTAGGTTTTTGTTTCGGAATTGTTCGATTTTCCTTGTTAGATATTGCTGCACTGTTGGAACTAGAAGCACAAGCATTTTGCCACACTCGCAATAACATCTGCTAACCATGTGTATGTGACAAATAACATTTGATTTGATTTGACTGTCAGTAAGAAGAGGAAAACTGCTTGATGCACCACTAAACTTAGAAATGGTGTTTTCCACTATTCTAACTCTCAACAGTAAGGGGGTCGGGGGCCTAGGCCAGAGTTGCCTAAGCAAGGGTTTCCCAAACTCGGTCCTGGGGCCCCGTCCGGGTGCACGTTTCGGTTTCTGCCCTAGCACTACATCACATATGTCAGAGTCAAGGCCCGCGGGCCACATCCGGCCCGCGAGAAGGTTTTTTACGGCCCCTGGGATGATCTTGATTTATTATTAGAACCGGCCCGCAGACCGCAGCAAGCCGGCAGCCCGCAGATCTTTTACACGCACCAATACTACATTTCCCACAATGCAACGGTGACGCACCGAGCAGTAGGCTGCTTCATTTCAATATTTATTGGCACAGCAGTTGTCAGCATCACAGTAAAATTAACTTTCAGATACCCATCAAAAATGGCAAAACGGAAGGTGGACACTGAGAACCGGGGTTTCAAACAAGGTGGGAGTCGGAGTATTTGTTCACGGAGGTAGCTGGAAAACCTGTGTGTCTTCTGTGTGGAGAAAGTGTGGCGGTACTGAAAGAGTATAATCTGAGACGACATTATGAAACGAAACACGCGGACAAAAACAAGAATATGGACATGGAACAAAGGCTACAAAAGGCAGAGGAATTAAAACGAGGCCTCAAATCTCGACAGGCTCTGTTCAAAAAGCCAAATCACAAGGCCAGGCTGCTGTCAAGGCCAGTTTTATTTTGGCAGAAGAGATCGCTAAATCAGCCCGGCCATTTACGGAGGGGGATTTCATCAAAAACTGCATGATTAAAGTTTGTGACGAAGTTTGCCCAGAAAAAAGGCAACTCTTTTTAAATGTGAGTCTGAGCAGAAACACCATTGCCGAGAGAGTAGACCAGTTGTCCATCAATCTAAAAGAGCAGCTTGTGAAAAAGGGAAAAGATTTCATTGCATATTCCTTGGCTGTGGATGAGAGCACCGACATTTCTGACATTGCCCAGTTGTCAATTTTCATCCGCGGAGTGGACTCCAGCCTAAGCGTGACAGAGGAGTTTTTGGCTTTACGTCCTATGCATGGCACAACTACGGGGCATGATTTGTATGAAGAGGTGTCAAGATGTGTAAATGAGATGGAGCTGCCTTGGGAAAAACTCGTGGGTTTGACAACCGACGGAGCACCTGCGATGTGTGGACACAGGAGCGGACTGGTGGCGAAGATACGGGAAAAGATGCAAGAGGAAAACGCGACAGGTGAGCTGACAGCTTATCATTGTATCATACACCAGGAAGCGTTGTGCGGTAAAGCCTTGAAAATGGAGCATGTAATGAGCATCATCACGCGCACAGTTAACTTTATCAGAGCCAAAGGTTTGAATCACCGCCAGTTCAAGGCATTTCTGACGGAGTTAGAAACGGAGCATGGTGATTTGCCTTATCACACAGAGGTGCGATGGCTAAGCCAGGGAAAGGTGCTTCAAAGATGTTTCGAGCTTCGTGAGGAGATTTGTCTGTTCTTGGACAGCAAAGGGAAAGACACAACACAACTCCGAGACGAAATGTTTCTGTGTGAAATGGCTTTTCTGTGTGACATTACGAGTCATCTGAATGCAATGAACTTGCAGCTGCAGGGTCGGGATCGTGTCATCTCTGATATGTACAGTACAGTGAAGGCATTTAAAACCAAACTGACTCTGTGGGAGACGCAGATGCGGAAAGAAAATTTGAGCCACTTTCCCAGCTGCCAGACCATGAAAGAGAAGCTCTCTACCAGTGCGTTCCCGAGCGCACAGTTGGCTGATAAAATAGGTATGCTTGCCGCTGACTTTCGACGCCGATTTGCTGACTTTGAAGCACAAAAAAGCAGGTTGGAACTGCTCGGTAACCCATTTGCTGTTGACGTGGAAAGCTCACCACCAAACCTCCAAATGGAGTTGATTGACCTCAATGCAATGATGCACTGAGGGCAAAATATGCGGCAGTGGGTGCTGCGGAGTTCGCCCGTTTCCTCCCCCGACACAATGCCCCAGCTGCGCATCCAGGCTGCTCAAACGTTGTCTATGTTTGGCAGCACATACCTGTGTGAACAACTGTTTTCTTTGATGAACTTGAACAAAACATCACACAGAAGTCGACTTACTGCTGAACACCTCCACTCAATTCTGAGGATTTCCTCAGCTCAGAGCCTTACCCCGAACATTGATGAACTTGTGGAAAAGATGGGACACCACCAAGTATCACCCTCAACCTCAAACAAGTGAACATTACTGTGCAATCACATATTTAGAGTTTTTACTCAGTTCAAGTTTAAAAGTTAAAGTTTAATATTTGTTTTCACTGCATGTTACTTCTCCTTAAACAAAGTGTTGTTTTTGATTAATAGATTTTTGCACTTTATTTTATTGTATTTCAATCCAATTATATTTTAAAAATATTTCAGTTGAGTGGATGATAGAAAATTGCTATTATTGTTTTTTTCTTTGAAGTAAATTTAGCCCACTTTTGCTAAAATAGAAAATATAGGCTACTGATGGTGCCTTGAATACCGGTTTCTTTCATTTAATGTTCATGTTATGGGGATTTTTATATAAAGGAAATTTGTCTTTTGTGTCTGTTGAAAATTAAAGATTACTGACAGAGCCATAAGAAAATATTGCTTTATTTATCTGATCATATTGGAATATATTTGTTAGGTTTTCAGTAGGTTCAATTAGGTTCACTAGACTATATGCGTCATTTAAAAATGTTTCAATGAACATTCGAACAGTCCGGCCCTCGGCTTGTAGCTACATTTTTTATTTGGCCCTCCGTCCATTTGACTTTGACACCCCTGCACTACATAGATGATTCAAATAACCCTCTCACCATCAAGCTTTGATTTATTTGAATTAGATGTGTAGTGCTAGGGCTAAAACCAATGCGTGCACCCAGAGGGGGCCCCAGGACCGAGTTTGGAAAACCCTTGCTTAGGCGACCGCCTATGTATCTTACAGTATGCCAAGGGCCGGCACTGCTTCAAGCAGTGTAGGCATGTGTGTAAAACCCTTGAATTCATCGATATTAGAGTGTTCACCATTATTATACTCTGTGTTTGCAGGTAAGCCATTCATTTCTCATTTCAGGGCATTGATTTGGAAAAGAGGAATTCAAATGCAATGTAGGTATTACTTTCATTATTATGAATATTGTTCTTGTTTGATATTCATGGTATAATATTATGCAAAGATAAATGGTTTCATCTTAGATTTCATTGAACCATGTCAGGAGAGAATAACTCCCAGTGGGGTGTTGCCAGAGAGAGAGAGGTTTGATAGATTGATCGATTAGAAATCGGGTTACGGAAGAATTTAGCAAAACACTATCGAACCACATCAACTTGACCTCCAGTACACAGATTCATTGTGATGTATATTTGAATGTATACACCTTATTATTGTGGTGAGTTTGGCTCAAGACCTGTGAAGACATTATATTTTAGTAGTAGATGGATTAATTCAAATAAGATGTGTGTGTGGGGGGGTGCAGATAAATGTATTCAACCCCTATTTAAGAGTTGTTTCATAACGTTCAAAGTTACTTTTTTAGATGTTAGGGCTTTTATATCATGTCACGCTTGACAGTACTACAGATAAGGACAATTTGATGGAGCTCAGATGTGCTTTGTTCTGAGGCAAGGGGTTGGTGTGGCAGGGGTTAAGGGGTTAAGGTGTCACATTTTCATCTGAGCAGGTCGGGGACAGTGTGAGGCAGCCAGGTGGCTCTGGGGAGCAGAGGAGACACCCGAGATCAATATTTCATCCTAACAGATCTTGATGGTGTGAGAGGGGTCAGCGGTGAAGACCGATGGGAAAGTTCTAAAGTACCACTCATACTGGAGAAAATACAATCTGAGACAAGAAGCAGAAAGCCGAGGGATAGATAAGTGGAACGAGAGGCGCAATGGAGAAAAAGAGCAGAAAGAGAGGGGGAGAAAGAATGGGTTATAAGGAGAGAGGAGAAATAGAGAGGGAGAGATAGAATTGTACTTGTGCTTGCTCTGTGTTCGTCGAAAGTAGTCCATTCAGGTTCCCCCCCCCCTCTCTCTCTCTCTCTCTCTCTCTCTCTCTCACTCTCTCGCTAACCACTTACATTTTAATCATTTAGCACTCTTATTTAGCGTTACTGACAGTAAGTGCCTGCATCAAGGGGAACAACAGCATAAAACTTAAATCCTTTTATAGAATCCAAAACCCCTTAAAACCCCTTAAAAAGCAGCAATATCCACAGGAGCAATGTGCATAATGAACCCCCACTCCAGCCTTCAGTCTGGTATATTGAATAAGAAGCCCAATTGAAGAGCTCAATAGTACTTACTGCCCCTTTGCATAGTAATGATAAACACACACACACACACACAAGTACAGTACATACACAAATTCCACTGAGATCCACTAGACCTATTTTCCTCTATACATGGGGAAGAAACACATGTGAATCCCTTTCAGTTTGGGATGCTTCAACCTTAAGGAGGAGAGATAAACAAGTGCAACAATAGAAAGAAAACAGACTGTTCCCTGGGGCTTTTTGAGCCAAGTTAACACTTAGAAGAAGGTCAAGTTGATCTGCAGTAACGGACTCATAATCCTATTAGAATATTAAATTGAATCAAGATTCTATGAGTTTCATTCTATTCACGGTCACTGTGAATTTTCCTATCCAGTGACCCACTCAAGTACACTATGGGGAAATTCTTCTTGTCTCTCTCTCTTCTCTCTCATTCTCCCACTCTCTCCTCCTGTTGCAAACAAATCCATATCACACCAAACATATTCACTTCTCACAGTATATGATTACGAAAAAGAACTCAAAGTTTAACAGTTGTACTAAGACGGGGGGAAATGGATTGATCTTTCTCTATCTCAGTCTTTCAGCATCTTCAGGGGATACCTCCACTAGTAGTGCACTCAGTTCACAGCAGACACTCTGCTCTTCACCCCTCAGACATCATTGCTTCCTCTCTTCCCCTCTCAACTTCCTCTCATGTGAGGGTCTGCGTTTTTATTAACACCTGGGAAGCTTGTTGTTTCTCATTATAAGTTATGAGCGTCCCCCGCATTTGACTTGCAAATGTTTTGGTGTGGCAACAATCTATAGCGGCATGTCTGCTGATAACTAACTGACTGGCCTAGGCAGCGAGGTAATTGGGAAACGCATAGGAGGGAGGATTAATTTTGACAGGTCATTCATCCCACTTTAGTTAATGGTAAGCGTGCGTGGTGGCCGTGAATGGAACATTCAGACCACATGGTGGGGGCTAGCTCAGTTTGTTGACCAGTCATTCATTCATTCATTCATTCATTCATTCATTCATTCATTCTCTCTCTCTCTCTCTCTCTCTCTCTCTCTCTCTCTCTCTCTCTCTCTCTCTCTCTCTCTCTCTCTCTCTCTCTCTCTCTCTCTCTCTCTCTCTCTCTCTCTCTCTCTTCCTCTCTCTCTCTCTCTCTCTCTCTCTCTCTCTCTCTCTCTCTCTCTCTCTCTGTGTAACTGGGCAGCATTTGAGCTGCTGGCCACAATCTTTTACTAAATGTGTAAGAGCACAAAATACTATAATTTTTATTATAATTGTGACACTTTGCAAAAAGGCTGATCTATGGATTCATTTGACCTCATGTTTTATGCAGTGATGTGTGGGCCTTGTATGGGCATATAGAAAATATAATGTTGGTAAATTAACAAAAATATTGCTCAGTGTTGTGTTTGTCCAGTTTATCACAGTTAGGAAGTGAAAGTCACCCACCCACACACAGCCACCGCGTCTCATCACTGTCTAGTCTTGTTGCATTATCTTCTGCTCTGAGTGAACCGGTCTCACGTCCGACGTGGTGAACTGTATGACAGACAGGCTGCTGTCGGCTGTCAGATAGTATCCATTAAAGGAGACACTCGCTCGGATGGAGAGACTAAAATAGGGAAAACTACACGTCCATGGGCTTTGATAGCAGGCATGTGACTTAGCATAAAGATGTGTGTGTGGATGGGGAGATATCTCAATTGAAGCCGACTCCCAGCAGGAGGTTCTCTGTGGAGTATGTGGCGCAGTGGGTGGCTGATGAGAGAGTATGGTGGAGGAATAATGTGCTGCTAGGAAGGCAGCTGTGCTGGCTAAGGCCTTGTTCACACTCAAGTGTGAGCTGATTTTCAACACATTTGTTTAAACGGTTGTGATACAACAGAGATAAACGGTTGTGATACAACCAAAATAATTACTCAAGCGCTGTGGAGAAACCGTTAAAAAAAAATCAGGTTGTATCACCATCGTGTCAAATACGTTGTACATCAGTTGTACAACCGGAGTGTGTACGGGGCCTTAGACCGCAGCTGAGTGGTGGAGGACTGTGTAATGGACAGATTTTATACAGTAGATCGAGAAGAGAGTTCTGTGAACTTTATGTGATGAGGCTATGTGAACATTTACTGAATATACACAGAAACACACCAAGGTTACTTGTGTGAGGTACTTCCCTAGTAACCTTGGTGTATTGTGTATTATTCTAAGTCTACATAGCCTAATATTAATTTGACACTGATTGTGATGGCATTTCTGACACTCAAGCCCAGTGCGTGTTTTAAGTCGAAGGTCATCCTTTTTCCGTGGCACAGATGTTTCTCACACTCGATACGTTTCCAGTCCTCCATATTAGCCTATTTCCCAGCAGGCTGTAGCTAATGTATCTGTACTGAAGCTTTCCCTGCCAGGGACCTGTGCCAGGTTCATGTGTCATCTTCTCTCCGAAACTTGGGTGAGATTTACAATGGAAGAATGTTGCATACCACACCTGTTCCTTCAATTCGCCCACAGTTTTGCTCTACTCACAAACTTGTGCAAACATTTTATGATTGCGTTAATCCAATGTGTTAATCCAATTATGTTCTTGTAGAAAGTTCCCTTTTAATAGTATAGTTACAGCCCTATAGATCTAGATCTATATACAGGTGGGTTATTTAGCAATAAAGCGTAACTGTGGAGCACAACAGGCAGGGTTGGCATAAAATCAAAGGATTGTTGACGACATCAAAACTATATTTCCTCTCCGTATCTTTATTGAAAACATATTGTCACTTATTGTTACTCGTTGTCCACTCAAATACATCGTTACAGTAGTTGGTTAGCTCGCAAGCACATTTTTGCAGCTTCTTGTCATTGTTGTTAGCTATCTGACTGTCCAGAATCAAAACAACACACAGACGTCTGCTGTGGACCCGCGTGCATCGTTTTTGTGACATTGTCAGCTAACCCGTCTATGTACACTATCGTTCAAAAGTTTGGGGTCACTTAGAAATGTCCTTGTTTTTGAAAGAAAAGCACATTTTTTGTTCATTTAAATAACATCAAATTGATCAGAAATACAGTGTAGACATTGTTAATTTTGTAAATCACCATTGTCGCTGGAAACGGCTGATTTTGAATGGAATATCTACATAGGCGCACAGAGGCCCATTATCAGCAACCATCACTCTTGTGTTCCAATGGCACGTTGTGTTAGCTAATCCAAGTTTATCATTTTAAAAGGCTAATTGATCATTAGAAAACCCTTTTGCAATTATGTTGAACACAGCTAAAAACCGTTGTTCTGATTAAAGAAGCAATAAAACTGGCCTGCTTTAGACTAGTTGAGTATCTAGAGCATCAGCATTTGTGGGTTCAATTACAGGCTCAAAATGGCCAGAAACAAAGAACTTTCTTCTGAAACTCGTCAGTCTATTCTTGTTCTGAGAAATGAAGGCTATTCCATGTGAGAAATTGCCAAGAAACTGAAGATCTGGTACAATCCTGTGTACTACTCCCTTCACTGAACAGCGCAAACTGGCCCTAACCAGAATAGAAAGAGGAGTGGGAGGCCCTGGTGCACAACTGAGCAAGAGGACAATTGCATTAGAGCGTCTAGTTTGAGAAACAGACGCCTCACAAGTCCTCAACTGGCAGTTTCATCAAATAGTACCTGCAAAACACCAGTCTCAACGTCAACATTGAAGAGGTGACTCCGGGATGCTGGTCTTCTAGGCAGAGTTCCTCCGGCCAGTGTCTGTGTTTTTTTGCCCATCTTAATCTTTTCTTTTTATTGGCCAGTCTGAGATATGGCTTTTTCTCTTCAACTCTGCCTAGACGGCCAGAATCCCAGAGTCGCCTTTTCACTGTTGACATTGAGATTGGTGTCTCAACGTCTAACCCCCGAAGAAGCTCTAAAGCAGGGCTCATCAACTATATTCAGCCGCAGGCCAATCTTTTCTTGAGCGGATGGTCAGGGGGGCGGGAACATAATTACAAATAATTTGTAGACAGCAAATTGGCCTCAAGAAGCCCAAACAGATATAATATTTGACTAAAACATAATCATTTTAAACATTGCTTTGTATGCGATCACATATATCTCTACTGTGCGTGGGAATACTTTGGAACAGATTTCCAAAATGAAAATCACTTGGAGCTGATGATTTGCTGGTGTTTTTACAGTCTTTAGTGTTCAGAAGTAGAAGAAAAGAGAAAATCCATATAAAAAAAATCACCTGCCTGAGTTAGGGAACCCTGCTCTAAAGAAAATAATTTTCTCTTTCCACCACACCAAAGGATGTAACGTGGTCGATTTAGAGGTCCGCTCTAACACTGTATCTCACTTAGATTCTATACTCTCTTCTCTCCCCCCAGATGGACCCAGTTCAGAAAGCTGTTATGCATCACACGTTTGGAGTTCATCCCTTGACGAAGAGAAGACACGTCTCGTGCAGCGTGTGCCAACTGAGATTCAACTCACAGGTGAGGGAGCTTCTGGAGATCACACGGGTCCAAATGCCCTCGATGAACCTGTGTTGTGTTGAGTCGTATTAGACCGAATAACAAAGCACGACGGTCCACTCCTACTTGTTCAACCCATATTTACAGGATCCCAGAAGATGTTGATGAGGTCATACTTCCAACAAAGTCTTACTTGAAACATAAGACATAACGGGCTCATGGATCTTCAAAAGTATATGTCATTTGTTATTAAAGGGGACACATTACATCCTTATGTTAGATGTCAGTTGTGAAATAGCATACGATGTTGCTTGTCTCATATGGGGATGTGTCCTGAATAATATATCCAGCACAACATGCCGTCTTTGCAATCTAGGGCAACTTTCTTGTAAAGACTTTAAAGTTGGGGTAAGCAACTGTTATCTTGCAATACATGACAGCAGTTGTTTTTAATAATAAACAAAGTTGTTCTGATATAACCCTCATTACTAAAATGCATGGAATCTGACTGTTCAAATTCCTTCTTCTTAACATCAAATCACATTTTCCTACAATTGAAAACACATTTTTGAGCCAGGGGTAGTTAATTCAGTAGCATTACAAAATGGCATCGTCATACTTCATCCAATAAGGAAGCTAGCTATCTATTCAGGGCCCCAATGTGCGAGTGATTTCTGAATGCGGCGGTTAATATTTCTTCAACATTGAGGTCTAGCTCAGGATAATCATCATCCATCCCAGCCATCAATCACAACTCCTGAGCAAACAGATAAAGATGATGTTTACCTATCAATTCTCCGTGGTGCCGAGATAGGGAGAAGAAATTTCAGTTTTATGTCACTTGGACATCAAAAATACTTGATCATCTTTGCAGATTGACTATACAGGAGTTTAAATTGGATGGAGAAACCTGGTGGACTTGGAGGTTGTTCGGGTGGTGGATGGGTGGCGTGTAGCTTAACTTACTTTAGTGAAGAACAGAATACCTGGACTTTTGAGTGGTGAAAAACAACTACAATACATAAAATATGATTTAATTAAAGGGGTCTTTCCATTGTACCATGTTATTGGGATATTCACACCCAGTTTTCCTCTGCACTAAGTCAAAAGCGCCTCAATAAACTGACACAGCTCTCAAATGTCTTGGTCAAACAGTAAAACCAGTTTTACCTCAAGAGTCATTTTTTAGAGGAGGATGTCTCCTCCCATTTCAACCTGAGGAGAGAACCACTGATGTTCTGATTGGTGACCAGTAAAACACAAGCCACAAACACACTCACTACCACCAAACCAGTCTCACGCCGTGGAGAACTTCACACGGATTCTCTCCACCTCTTGCTTGGCTGTTGACAGACAATGTCAGTCTATAAAAAGGGCCTGAAGTATCTGCTTTTCTTCTTCTTCAACTTGCTGCCCTGGATCGATGAATGCATCCTTATGAGTGTCTCCATCTACCAAAGTGAATTGCAGTATTGCAGATGAAGCATTTCCAGCTCTAAACCTGAGTCATCATCATGGTGTTTGGCTTCCTGGGTTAGTGTTGGAGCTGTTGTGACAAGGTAGGGGTGGTATACAGAAGATAGCCCTATTTTGTAAAAGACCGAGTCCATATTATGGCAAGAACAGCTCAAATAAGCAAAAATAAACCACAGTCCATCATTACTTTAAGACATGAAGGTTAGTCAATCCTGAAAATTTCAAGAACTTTAAACGTTTCTTGAAGTGCAGTCGCAAAAACCATCAAGCGCTATGATGAAACTAGCTCTCATGAGGACCGCCACAGGAAAGGAAGACCCAGAGTTACTTCTGCTGCAGATGATAAGTTCAATAGTTATCAGCCTCAGAAATTGCAGCCCAAATAAATGGTTCACAGAGTTCAAGTAACAGACACATCTCTAGCTGGGGCGGCAGGGTAGCCTGGTGGTTAGAGTGTTGGACTAGTAACCGAAAGGTTGCAAGTTCAAATTCCCAAGCTGACAAGGTACATATCTGTCATTCTGCCCCTGAACAGGCAGTTAACCCACTGTTCCTAGGCTGTCATTGAAAATAAGAGTTTGTTCTTAACTGACTTGCCAAGTTAAATAAAGGTACAAAAAATAAAAAATTGTTCATAGGAAACTGTGCGCATCAGGGCTTCATGGTCAAATAGCTGCAAAGAAATCACTACTAAAGGACACCAATCAGAAGAAGAGACTTGCTTGGGCCACAAGTAATGGACATTTGACCGTTCCTTTGGTCTGATGAGTCCAAATTTGAGATTTTTGGTTCCAGTTTTGATGTCTTTACTATTATTCTACAATGTAGAAAAGAGTAAAAACAAAGAAAACCCTTTGAATGAGTAGGTGTGTCCAAACTTATGTCTGGTACTGTATATATAGAAATAATTCCAATGCAAGTCATTGGAGAGTGAGGCCTGCTACAGCATTCTCCCTCTTTCTCTCCCTCTCTCACAAGCACACATAACTCTGTTATGCCTTTGTTTGGACTTCTTTGTCCAGATTGGAATCTTTTTCCTTACACATGGTTTTATTGATCTAATTACACTGCCAGCAAGATATTTCCATACAGCCACCCATATACAGTAACATAGTGACTATAACCCAACCAAAAAATGTCAAATTTGGTATATTTTAAGCATGATTTAAAGAATGCACAGAACATTAAATACCACGTGGGAATGATTTTTTTTGATTGACTGACTAAATGGCTATTTGCCAGTCTTTTTCCATAAGATGTCTTTCTCACTTATAGACCATCCAAAAACGAATTACCTCCTTCCCCACCTTAATCAGGTCTGTGTCAAACCGCAAGTATCATTAGGGCAATTCTTCCACATCATTACTCTAATGAAAGATAAATTATGGTCTTGATTACACTAAACACTCATCCATATCACTTGTGTCTTCTGGCAAAAATCTACTGATGGCTTGGATACCTGGAGTATGATATAAGGAAGCAATATATTGGAGTAAAGATAACATAGACATTAACCAGATTTCCATCCGACCTTTTTATGCGTGTAAAGAACATGTCGAATTAAAAATGTCATGACAGGCCTGATGGAAACAGCACATTATGTCGGTAAACTTTCCAAATGTCAAATTTAGAAAATACGCTCGACAAAAGTGGGATATTTTTTGTTTCTTTAAAATATATAATGCGGTGGAAATGCAATTATGTGCACATATTGATAGAAAACCCATCACATCGAAGTAAATTTTAAGTCACGCGATGATATTGTGTGTTCTTTCCACTACGACTCGTTACAGCAGGCTGTATATTAGGCTACAGATGAAATAAGTGATGATGAACTTTACAGGGTAGTAAAAGTGCAAGTTGATGAGCTTGATGCTCCTTTCCAATAAATATCTAGCGTCTTATTCTGATGGCATGATAATCGATGCTTGGCTGCCGTTTGAAAAACAAAAATAATCTTGCTCTCATCGTGTAGGTAGCCTACCCGCACCGCACGTGCCAAGACCAAAGATTCGCTATAAAACGCAACATTTATTCTGACAAAACGACCACTAGAGTTGAAAATGCGATGGAAATCCATTTGATGTATATTTTACTGCAATAGTATAAAAAAATATATGTTTATATGTACTACGTCATCATGCACAGATCTTTGGTGGGAAAATATCTCAATTCAGATTTGAGAATATTCGCATGAAAATCTGTTGCCAATTGGATGGAAAACTAGCTAGTGCCATGCTTGGCTTTTTTTTGGTTCCTTGCAGCAGAGGATTAGTATTTTATGCATTTTCCAATGCCAATAATTGTCTATGACCTCCACAGACTAAATCAATTTAAGGTTGAGTGCAGAGAAAATAAGTTTTATCTGGAAATTTCCATTTTGTTGATTTGCTCTAATTGGCATGGAGAAAGCTCATTTTCTCCTAAAAATTGCAAACAGCAAGTAAGAATTCTTTGTCTCAATGGTTTTTACAGACGCTAACAATGCCTTACTGGGGATGCGGTTGGCACAAAAGGCAATACCATTTTTCCTAATACTTTCCTTTCCTGCCACGGGCAAAGTCAGCCAGGAAGTATGTGGAGGTAAACAAGGAGGACTGAAAGTTTTTGCATGTGATCCAGTCCACGAGTCCGGGTAAATCCGTTGTGAAGGTGAATCTTGGACAAATCGTGTCTGGACTCTAAATTCAAGCCATACATAAATAATACATCAGACTATCACAGATTCACCCATCACATGGCCATTGATACTATACTGAGATGTGAGATAAAGAAAAAAAAATACATAACAGGCAAAGGAGCATGGATAACATTGTAAATATAATTGGACTAAACTGGTCTTTGTTATTGTCATGGATGTTCTTTTGATGCTGAACCCCTTTAAAGTTTGTGTTTAATCAGCACTATAAAAGGCAATGCTTTGTGATGCCTGCTCACTGTGTTGTATATTTCATGGGTCACTGATTTGAGTTTGTTTTTGCTCATAATTTGACCTGGTTTAAATTGAGCCTGCTATTTGTTCTTCTCACAGAGCCAAGCTGTAGCCCACTACAAAGGAACAAAACATGCCAAGAAGCTGAAATCTCTGGACGCTACCAAATGTAAGCTCAAAGGTACAGTGGTCACCAAGGAAACCATCAACCAGGAAGTCCCTAAGAGCATCAACCCTCCAGCAATGTGCTACAGCACTGGCAGGAAAGGTTGGTAATTTCCCTTTACTTTCCTTCCGTATCCGCTGTTTTTACCAATCCCCATCCACTCTCTCTGTGTGTCACTCTTCTTTGTCACATCCATCCAACACATTTCAAAAAGTGCCGAGTCTCCCGAAATACCTGACCAGGACCCTTTGGTGTAAAGGTTGCAAAAGAAACTGTGGGAGAACAGAAACGGTGTGCTGATAGTTCTCTTTCTGCACATCCATTTGTTTTCACCTGGATAACATTACTGTAAATGTTGTATACAGTGGGGAGAACAAGTATTTGATACACTGCCGATTTTGCAGGTTTTCCTACTTACAAAGCACTTCAACCGTGAGAGACGGAATCTAAAACAAAAATCCAGAAAATCACATTGTATGATTGTTAAGTCATTAATTTGCATTTTATTGCATGACATAAGTATTTGATACATCAGAAAAGCAGAACTTAATATTTGGTACAGAAACCTTTGTTTGCAATTACAGAGATCATACGTTTCCTGTAGTTCTTGACCAGGTTTGCACACACTGCAGCAGGGATTTTGGCCCACTCCTCCATACAGACCCTCTCCAGATCCTTCAGGTTTCGGGGCTGTCGCTGGGCAACACAGACTTTCAGCTCCCTCCAAAGATTTTCTATTGGGTTCAGGTCTGGAGACTGGCTAGGCCACTCCAGGACCTTGAGATGCTTCTTACGGAGCCACTCCTTAGTTTTCCTGGCTGTGTGTTTCGGGTCGTTGTCATGCTGGAAGACCCAGCCACGACCCATCTTCAATGCTCTTACTGAGAGAAGGAGGTTGTTGGCCAAGATACATACATGGCACCATCCATCCTCCCCTCAATACGGTGCAGTCGTCCTGTCCCCTTTGCAGAAAAGCATCCCCAAAGAATGATATTTCCACCTCCATGCTTCACAGTTGGGTTGGTGTTCTTGGGGTTGTACTCATCCTTCTTCTTCCTCCAAACACGGCAGGTGAGGTTTAGACCAAAAAGCTCTATTTTTGTCTCATCAGACCAGATGACCTTCTCCCATTCCTCCTCTGGATCATCCAGATGGTCATTGGCAAACTTCAGACGGGCCTGGACATGCGTGGCTTGAGCAGGAGGACCTTGCGTGCGCTGCAGGATTTTAATCCATGACGGCGTAGTGTGTTACTAATGGTTTTCTTTGAGACTGTGGTCCCAGCTCTCTGTCAGGTCATTGACCAGATCCTGCCATATAGTTCTGGGCTGAACCCTCACCTGCCTCATGATCATTGATGCCCCACGAGGTGAGATTGCATGGAGCCCCAGACCAAGGGTGATAGACCGTCATCTTTAACTTCTTCCATTTTCTGATAATTGCACCAACAGTTGTTGCGATCTCACCAAGCTGCTTGCCTATTGTCCTGTAGCCCATCCCAGCCTTGTGCAGGTCTACAATTTTATCCCAGATGTCCTTACACTGCTCTCTTGTCTTGGCCATTGTGGTGTGGTTGGAGTCTGTTAGATTGAGTGGGTGGACAGGTGTCTTTTATACAGGTAACGAGTTCAAACAGGTGCAGTTAATACAGGTAATGAGTGGAGAACAGGGGGGCTTCTTAAAGAAAAACTAACAGGTCTGTGAGAGCCGGAATTCTTACTGGTTGGTAGGTGATCAAATACTTATGTCATGCAATAAAATGCAAATTAATTACTTAAAAATCATACAATGTGATTTTCTGCATTTTTGTTTTAGATTCCGTCTCTCACAGTTGAACTGTACCTATGATAAAAATAACAGACCTCTACATGCTTTGTAAGTAGGAAACCCTGCAAAATCGGCAGTATATCAAATACTTGTTCTCCCCACTGTATCTGATCATGGTGTCAAACTAGAGGAAGTTGGGAGCAGGAGGAAGTAGATACAGGAGACGTCGTGATAATGTACATTTACTACAGGAGACAGGCACCAGGACCAGATAAGCTTGACTCTCCTTTATCTTTCTAAAATGTAGTCAGTGGAGGCCCGGAGGCTGACCTCTGTCAATTCCATTAGTCTTACCGCTAAACCCATAGGACCTGGAGAACCAGAGTGCTCTCTGTGTTACCTCTGTCCACTACTAAAGTCTTCCTGTATCCATCTTTAATTGCCTCATAAAATGGCACCAATGAAACCTTGGACCATGGCTTTCCAGGATTAGGTCTGAGTGCCTCAGTCTAGGGCCTACAATCCAATGTTCCATGAGTAAGCGATTTTAAACCAGGAGCACATTTCTGGAGCACATACAAGCATCCATAATTGAGCTCAGGTTCTGCGATTCCTGTTCTCACTCTGAAGGCACTGCATTGTGAACCATCTGGTCCCACATGCTCACACCTGCAGAATAGGATCATTCACAATTTACAGAGAGAGTATCAACATATTTCAAAAGTCATAAGTTATTTATTCCAATGGGATGTTTTGTCCCCAAATTCTAGTCACTTTACCCCTACCTACATTTACAAATGACCTTGACTAACCTGTACCCCTGTACATTGACTCGGTACTGGTACCCCCTTGTATATAGCCTTGTTATTGTTATTTTATTGTGTTACTTTTTATAATTTTTTACTTTCGTTTATTTGGTGAATATTTTCTTAACTCTTTCTTGAACGCATGGTTGGTTAAGGGCTCGTAAGTAAAGCATTTCAAGGTCTACTACACCTGTTGTATTCGGCATATGACAAATAAAGTTTGATTTGAGTTGTGAAGGTAGAGTATACCAGGTAACTTTTTAATATAACTTTTGCTCCACAAATGGGGGATTTCGTCAATGTATGTTTTGGTCCTCATGTTAGTTGAATTGAAACCCCCTCTAACGAGAGCTGATATCACACTTCAGTTTGGTACAAACCTAATGAATTCCAAAACAAGCTTCCGTTTATTCATCCGGTATGTCTTTGAGTATTTATGCATATGTTAGAGAAATGCAGACCAGAGCTCACTCGTAGGTGTGTCTCAAGAACAAGCCCACGTCTCACTATGTGGAAAATATTGTTCGCAAAATAATGTTTTAAAAAAAGACCCTGAAAGGCCTCAAAGACAAACCATTAAACACTGTATCGGGAAAAGGAACAAATAGCCATAAATCATTTTCATCACTGACCTCCCAAAACACAACAAGCAGTTTTCTCCTCCACCTCACTATCGTGTCTACAAAGCGTGGGAGCGTCAGTTTGTCAAAAGTGGTGTTGGGTAATGAATATGAATGGGCTCAGATGTCAGGGAAATTAATTGGCGAGGCGGGTAAACGCCACATTATCTTTGGGGCTGAAGTATTTAGTGGTATATCAGTGCTCATGAGCTCCTCTAATGAAAAGCGGAGGTCAGGGAAGAGAAATGGCTACTGAGAGCAGATATGAAGAATGGGGAGAAGAACTGCAGTCTCTTTTGATAGTGGGCACTCAGTGTTGATGCAAAACTTCTGCCAAATAGCCATTATAACACATTCTGTGTACATGTGAGTTCATTTATTTTCTGTATGCATTTTGAGGATGTGTGTGTGTGCGTGCGTGTGTGTGTTTTAAACTTGTGAACTTGTGTGTGGCTTCGATATGGACAGCTGGCCACAGTGAGATTGCATGGATTAGCCAATGGCTTAGCCACTGCATGTCAAGCTGTGTGCCTGTGTGTGTGTCTGCGTGTGTGTCTGTGTGCATGTGTGCGCATGCACATGGCTAAGAAAGAGAAAAGTTTGCCCATAACGCAGTCGCCATCTCTCAGTTCCAGTCCAGTGCCTGAGGAAATGTACCCTGATATTAGCTATTAAAGAGCAGATTGTCAGGGGAGCTATGCCTCATGCACTGACAGCAGCTGCACAATAGAACAGGCATGGGGCATGGGGGCGTGCTTAGGCTTGTTCAGCCATCAGTTAACCACTAAAGCTCCCCATGCACGTCTCCTAACCAACAAGGAATTCAAAGATCCAAATCTGTATGCACTGGGTTAGAAAAAGCCCTTAAACACAGACATGCATCACAAAGTGGCAAAGCTGATGACTCTGTGCATTAAACCCATTTTTCACTTGTGTGGAACTAGGATTTCCTGTAAATGCCCTCATTTGCGAGAAGTTCTGAGGAGGTTTGAAGCTGTAGAAACTTTCCAAAAGGATTTTGTCTGGAGAATGAATTCCAATGAGGAAGGAGGGGCTGAGTGAGTCAACGTAAGTTCTATGACCCCTGCTGTGAAATATCTCAAAGATAACTTTGCTCTCTTATCCAAATGATAATCACAACCATTATAAATACACTTCTGTATCAAAGCTACTTTATCAAGATCCCAATCACAGTAGATTCAAAACTGCCTATGTGGTTGGCCTGAAATTCAAAATGATGAAAGGAAAGAATGCCTCACAACTGCAGGGCCTTGAGGGGTTTCTGTCCTTTAAGTCATGGTGGCATATAATGGGGCCCAATCATTTTAATTAAAGAGCTTAATCCAGCATCATTGAGAAAGGTAATCAGATCTCAGGGGGAGCTCTGTGATTGCCTGGAAGCCTAACGAGAGTGGAAGGATTTGAGAAGAGCATTTCTGCTCTATCGCCAAAGGAAATCTCCTGGGAAAACTGAGAGCTATAGAGGTATAGAAACAGGCAACGTGGGCCTCCCGAATGGCGCACCGATCTAAGGCACTTGGCTCATCGCTCCCTAGCGACTCCTTGTGGTGGGGCCGAGTGCCTGCAGGCTGACGCCGGCCGCCAGTTAAGCGGTGTTTCCTCCGACACATTGGTGCGTCTGGCTTCCGGGTTAAGCTGGCGGGTGTTAATAAATCCTCTCTGGTACTCTCTGGTACACCTCGACAACCAACCAAGGAGAGGTGTCACAAAAGTCAGAAATAGCGTTAAAATGAATCACTTACCTTTGATGATCTTCATCTGATGGCACTCCCACGTATCCATGTTAGACAACAAATGTTTGTTTTGTTCGATGAAGTTCATCTTTATGTCCAAATACCTCCTTTTTGTCCTCGTGTTTAGTCCAGTAATCCTATTGCACAAGGTGAGGGTTCCAAGTCCAGAAAAGTTCCATTACAGTTTGTAGAAACATGTCAAACGATGTATAGAATTAATCTTTAGGATGTTTTTATCATAAATCTTCAATAATATTCCAACCGGACAATTCCTTTGTCATTAGAAATGAAAGGGAACGGAGCTCGTGCTCACGGCCGTGCACGTGACTAAACTAAAGGCTTTCAGCCTGACCACTGCTCGCTCCCCTTTCACAATAGAAGCCTGAAACAACATTCTAAAGACTGTTGACATCTAGTGGAAGCCTTAGGAAGTGACATGACCCCATAGACACAGTATATTGGATTGGCAATCACTTGAAAAACTACAAACCTCAGATTTCCCACTTCCTGGTTGGATTTTTCTCAGGTTTTCGCCTGCCATATGACTTCTGTTATACTCACATACATCATTCAAACAGTTTTAGAAACTTCAGAGTGTTTTCTATCCAAATCTACTAATAATATGCATATCCTAGCCTCTGGGCCTGAGTAGCAGGCAGTTTACTCTGGGCATGCTTTTCATCCGGACGTGAAAATACTGCCCCCTACACCAAAGAAGTTTT
The DNA here is from genome assembly GCF_023373465.1 of Oncorhynchus keta. Lineage (NCBI taxonomy): Eukaryota > Metazoa > Chordata > Actinopteri > Salmoniformes > Salmonidae > Oncorhynchus > Oncorhynchus keta. The sequence continues at coordinate 10,373,589 of NC_068451.1, forward strand.
AACTCTACCTTCGCCTGACTCTACCGTCGCCTCTCCCAAGCCCATTGAGGAGTTGCAGCAATGGGAGAAAAGGGGGTAAAAAAGAAACAGACGACAAAAAGGACGGGAAGCTCTCCAAGAGGGTCATGATAGCTGTCTCTTTTTCCCAATCATATCCCCTCTTTCTTTGTGGCATCTTCTCTCTCTCTCTCTCTCTCTCTCTCTCTCTCTCTCTCTCTCTCTCTCTCTCTCTCTCTCTCTCTCTCTCTCTCTCTCTCTCTCTCTCTCTCTCTCTCTCTCTCTCTCTCTCTCTCTCTCTCTCTCTCTCTCTCTCTCTCTCTCTCTCTCTCTCTCTCTCTCTCTCGCTCTCTCTCTCTCTCTAATTGTGTCCCTCTCTTTTGATTTTATTTCTTCTCTTCCCCCTTTCCTTCTGGGGCCCCTGCACTTCCTCATCTTTCTTTCACTTACTGTATTTTTTCTTCACTACCCTCCCCTCTCTTTTCCCTCTCCAGCCCATAACTGTCAGTCCCCACCCGCTGCCTCTCTAGATTGATCACAGTCATTACCTTCATTAATGAGAGGTGATTGAGTTCTTAACAGAGCCAGTTAGGTCACGGCGAGTGGGGATATGGATTACTGGAGCCTTCCCAGAGTAGAGGGCGTTTTAGGCCAGCCAATGTACACTATAATCACCTGCTCGCGAAAGGCAAATGGCTCTTTAATGGCATTATGGAAGATGAGTGCACTGCAATGCAAGAACAGACACATGTATGTGCCTACATTGCCTTTTGAACAGGTCACCCTTGATTGAAATAGAGGTGGGTCACTGAAATGGGATTTCCTGTTTAAAAGATGAAGCAATGAAGAGACACATCCATGCTTGTGTGTGAACAGTACACAACCACACACATACTGTATATACTCACCACAAAAACACAGTGTACATAGAGAGAGTACATACTCAAAAGCACATGTATAGAGACACGCATGTGCGCATGCAAGCACAACACATGTATGGTGACAGACAAACTACAAAAACACATTTAACCCTGCTTTTCAAGGACAAATCAAATCATTATCTCGTGCTGAAAACCTGCCCACAGAAGGAGGTAGGTTGACAGCTCTTGGTCTCTAGTGACTTGGCTTTGATTGAGGGATTGGCATAGTGTGACTGCGGGGTGTTTTGATACCTGGCACTCAAAAGAAGGCTGGGAGTAGCTGGATAATAATTGCAGGGGGGTAATGGGGCACTGTTAATGTTTTCCTCTTAGCATAAATAGTATTCATCAGAGACAAGGTGAGGCGCACCATCAATTGCCATCCAATTAAGGATTCACTCAAATGCTAATTATGGTGGCTTTATGTGATATAACAGAAATATCAAGTATCAAAGGTGTCAACTAGAGTTAATGGTGTATACTGTAATTTGGATATTGTAGAGTATTATAAATTAAATGAATTCACTATTGATTCGCTCTCTTGGCTGGCGATCTTCACTCTGTGTCATTGCAGTAGAGAGAACTGTGAGGAATTGACATCGATCAGGGGATGCTGCCAAGACTAACATTTTATTTTGGTAAATGAGGAGCCAGTTCACAGTATTTTTTTATACCGTCTTGTGTTGTTTCTCTCATCAGATCTCATTGATCCATAGATGACTTTGATCTCCATACATGAGACAATTTTTTGTTGTTGCAGTAGTCGTCTTGTAACAGGTTATTTCAGCAGGGAAGGTCAATTAACATATCTATTGCCCTCTGCAGATGGCTTTCCAGGTGCATCGCCACTCCCACTATCTCCTGTGCTCACACTGGCTCCAACCCTGGGATCCCTGACATCAACCCTGGCACCCATGACATCAATGTTACCACCCCTGGCACCTACGCTGGCATCGAGTCCCAATTCATCCACAGGGACAGAGACTACCTCAGCTACAGGATGGGATGACAGGGCCTCGCCCAAATCCAGCTCACCTTTAGAACCAGACATGGAGGTGGAGCAAGAGGCTGAGACAGACCCGGAGACAGAGGAAGAGAAAGCCAGGCGTCTGCTCTACTGCTCGCTCTGCAAGATGGCCGTCAACTCGGCATCCCAACTGGAGGCTCATAACAGCGGTGAGAGGACCTGCCCTCCTCTCAGTCCCTCCTGTCCCTAGGGGCTCAATCACTAACCCTGAATAGTAGCTCTTAAATAGAGTTCACTCTTCTGTCAATGTGAAGAACACAGCCAATCATGTCCATCATTTGATTGGTAGGGTCTATTCATTGGCAAATAATGTCAGTGCCTCTCAATGCTGTTAACATAATAGTGGCAAATGACTGTGGATGCAAATGCCTTATAGACCTTATTGTGACTCACTTTTTCCTATTTTATCATCCAGGTACGAAGCACAAGACCATGCTAGAGGCCAGGAGTGGTGTGGGCTCCATCAAGTCCTTCCCCCGGCCAGGGGTCAAGAGTAAGCTGGCTCCGCCCACCAAGGCAGCCACGGGCCTGCAGAACAAAACATTTCACTGTGAGATCTGCGATGTGCACGTCAACTCCGAGACACAGCTAAAGCAGGTGGGATACACCAGGGTGTTACATGAACATTAGCCATTGTATATTATCACAGTTCCATGAGTGAACATTGTGAATTTGTTTAATGGAAATTGTTTGAATTCACTATATTTAAATGTCATGTTTTATCAGTGGTATAACTGTATCTGTCTCTCTTGGGTTCGTTGAAGTAGTGTCTAATTAGAAATTATTACTAAGCCTACGTAATATAACCTTGAAATGACAGAGAACAGTTTTCCGGCATTGATTACACTAAATGAATAGAAACAAATGAGTAGGTAGGCTTTCAAAACTGGTTGAATGAAACATGTCTTAAAATTGAATTGGCAAGTTTTTTTATATATATATTTGGACTTTTAGAGTGCTGCATTGATCATGCAATTTTACATATTGCATTTACTAGCAATTTTCTTGTTTTAATTTGTACCTCTACGGCTGACAACCCTTCCGAATCAATTAGTGGTGTTCTGTACTCCTTGGTCTTTTTGAGGCAACTTAACTCTTAAGGATGTGCCCTTTTTTTCAATTTCCGCCTAAAATGACATACCCAAATCTAACTGCCTGTAGCTCAGGACCTGAAGCAAGAATATGCATATTCTTGATAACATTTGAAAGGAAACACTTTGCAGTTTGTGGAAATGTTAAATTAATGTTGGAGAATATAACACATTAAAAGATAATACAAAGAAAATAATGCGTATTTGTATTGTTTTTTTGTACTGTCATCTTTGAAATGCAAGAGAAAGGCCATAAATGTATTATTCCAGCCCAGGCGCAATTTAGATGTTGGCCACTAGATGGCAGCAGTGTCTATGCAATGTTTTAGACTGATCCAATGAACCATTGCATTTTTGTTCAAAATGTTGTATAAAGACTGCCCAAATATGCCTAATTGGTTTATTAATACATTTTCAAGTTCATAACTGTGCAATCTCCTCAAACAATAGCATGGTATTATTTCACTGTAATAGCTACTGTAAATTGGACAGTGCAGTTAGATTAACAAGAATTTAAGCATTCTGAAAATATCAGATAGATCTATGTCCTGGGAAACGTTCTTGTTTCTTACAATCTCATGCTAATCACATTAGCCTACATTAGCTCAACCGTCCCGCGGGGGACCCACCGATCCTGTAGAGGTTTAAGTAAATCTAGGACCATTCAGTTGTGGTCTCACTCTTTCTTACTCTATAACCTTACTATCCTCTCCATCTCTCCTCCAGCACATCAGCAGCAGACGTCACAAAGACCGAGCGGCGGGCAAACCGGCCAAACCCAAATACAGTCCCTACAGTAAACCCCCAAAAGTCCAGGCCACACAACCAGTAAGTCCCTCCTTGTCTCAATACTGACAAAATACAGAATCATAGGAATCACCTAAACAATCAGAAAGTCTCCACAAATCTATGTCACCAAGATGTGAGAGACACGATTGAGGGTATCTCTTTCTTGTTTTGTAATCTAAAACGGTGTTCTTCATTATTTGTTTATTTAATAACCCCTGGATATGAAGTTGATACGGTTTGTGACTTTACAGGCCTAGTAAAAATGAAGGTCTGAGACCGACATGCTAAAGGTGGAATGTATTGGGGATTCATCTGGGGCCAAAAAAAAATGAAAGTCGAGTTTCCATCACGGGTCTCATAAAGTGGCAGACAGAGATAACTTGCGACCAGGCCCAGGGGTTGACAATCTGTGGGAAATGACACATCTAAATCCCATCATCAACTGTATTAACCCAGAGGAGACACTTATATATGGAAAGAGCAAAGATTCCTCCCAGTAGGTTAGAATACATGAGTCAGTTGATTGACAGCACATAACAATTTCCATCTTGGTGTTCAGAGGAAGCTCCATTTCCCTATCACTAATACAGAAGACGATTTCAAAGGGCTCCATTGACCTTCAAACCCATACTCTCGGACACTGATTGAGTTTTTTGTTCTGTCTTTCTCTCTCACCGTCTCTCTCGCTGAGTCTCTCTCTCTCTCTTTCTGTCTCTCTCTCTCTCTCAATCTCACTCTCCAGGTGAAGCTGACAGTGGGGAAGGAGTTGTGCCAACCTCAGATCACCCAGATAATGCCCGCTCACCTGGCAGCATTGGCATCAGCAGCAGCAGCCATGGGCTCGGCCTTCCCCGGCCTCCGCTCCACCCACGCTCACTCCCATGGCCCCACCCTTTTTCAGACACAGACCCTCCCTGCTGCCCTGCTCCGCCCCGCCCCCGGGCCTGTCAGGACCTCCCATACACAGTTACTGTTTGCCCCCTACTGACTCACAACCCCACCCTATAGACTCTATGGACTTCCCATGACGGCCGTGCCACGGAAGTTGTTATGAACCAGAGTCCTCTTCCCTCTGCTTATCCCTTTATACATTTGGACCATAGGCCACCTTCACCAGAATATGGGGATAATAGGCACACAGGTATTGTTTAACCCATACTGCCAGATAAACCCTACTGGGCTGGCCAGACCTCCCGTTATGGATTTCCCAAGGAACCCATCAATGGCCTAGAATTGATTAGTGTCCCCCTTCCCTCTGCTGTTCCCCCTACATTCAGAGAAGAACCACACCGGAACGAATAATGGCTATAATAAACAGATGGGCGCTGTGTTTTTAGCGATCACCTGCTGGGTGTGAACGATCCAACATGTAGAATCATGGGGAAATAACCTCAAATAATAGCCGATATTCTGGTCAGTGGCGATAGGACGGCCACCCACGGCTTTTAACCAACCGTTTGTCGTCCTGGTGTGTTTCCTCTGAAGACTACGATCTTCACCAAAACATATGGACTCCAGACAACCTGAAGCATTACATCTGGACTACTGCCCACTCTATTCCATTTGGATTACTACTGCTCTACAGTATTAACCCTGCATTTCCCCTTCCACTTGACTACAGGCCAGTCTCTTCATTACTGTAGAACCACCCTGGCGAATCTACTCGTTCATCTTCACAGAGTCATTGATTCATCACAATTCCCTCCTATAGTAGCTAGTACTTAGTCGTACCCACACAGACACCCCTTCTAGTATTACAGGGCTACTTAGCCCCAAACGTTCCTGTGCCATTCTCTTGCCCTTGAATCATACCCAAGAACAGGACTTGGAGTTATATTGTACTGCAATAATGTATAAGACAAACCAGTGAACTATGCAGTGTCATTTCTGTCTAATGCGAGGCACAGTTTGAGCTATAAAGGTGTTCTAGGGATATCATATTTGCAGAGATAGTGTCGCACTAAGATCATTGCTTCAGTGGAGGTAGTTATCACTCACGGCTGATACGGATCTCCTCTTTTGCTGTATGCACTTTAAGGCCCCCCTCTGCAGTGCATTAGCTGGCTAGAGTACGTGTTGTAGTTCCTCTTGCATTACGTGTATGTGTCTGTTGGTGTGTAAGTGTTTGTTTCTTTGTGTGTGTGCGTATGTGTGTGGGTGTATATGGGTGTTTGTGTGTGGCCTTGCCCTCCACCTTAAAGCCATCCCAGCTGACACCCAATAACCATTCTGAATGACCACGTCGCGGTTTAAAGGGACCACTAATGCTTGTGTATAATATCTGTTAATGTGTAAAAGATGAACAATTTCAAATAAAAGAGTCTTACTTTGTTAACTTTGTTGATGCTACGATTCACCAATGGGCCTGTACCGTTGCACATGCATGTAGAAAAATATACGCACTACAGTAAGTCACTCTGGATAAGAGCCTCTGCTAAATGACTAAAACGTCAAATGCACACGTTATAGTGTCACATAAACATACAACACAATTGAAGGCTCTCAGCTTGCGCGACGATTGCCTTTGTTTGTCATGAGTCTTTTTCTGGAGGCAGCGCAGCAGAGTGATCACTAGCTGGCACAGCCACAAAGTCATACAATCTGATGTTTTACCTAACCCTAATGCCTAACCCTAACATTTAAATTAAGACCTAAAAAAAAAACATGTTTCTTTTTACAATATAGTCAATTTAAGGGGAAATCATCCTGTTCTGCCTCCAGGACAAGACTCATTACAACCTGCAGATTGCTTCCCATCAGGAAGTAAAATCATTGATAAACAGGTTTTGGCATTAGCAATTTGAGCTAACCAAAACACTATAAGTCATCAGGTACATATCGTAGACATTTGTTCAGTCTGTCTGTGGTCCAGTCCATGAACCCATAAGGCTGTGCGTCAATCCCCAGTCTGTAGCATATCTGCCCAAAGACTCCTGATACCATTCCTGACACACACAACTCCCCTCTCCAGCCAGAGGGAGCTTACTTCCAACACTAATCCAACTCCAAAAACAACATAGCAGGCCGCCTTACAGCACCTTACATTTATCACCTGTTTATTAGGACTCCTGAGAAAACCACAGATTGGATTGATGAATTGCGTCCTACTCGATGCCAACCTACTCGATGTACAGGCAGGAGGATGTGTAGTAACACAGTAGGAACAGGCTCTGAAGTCAGATACCCTTGGGACACAAGGGCAGATTCCGACAGCGTGTCTGTCCGTGTTCACCTCCGATTCCACAGTATGATAAGTGCCTCAATTAACATTCCACGTCCATTACAACTTCATATTTCTTCCATCTGGTTTTATACCGTTTTGAAACCTGGTGCTGTTATCTTCGACTGAACACCTGCATCTTCTGCTGCTTTCATGCCTTTCATGGTTGAAGTTAGGATAGGGATTTGATTAGTCCCAGTCAAATATTTTTGTGAGAAGGTAGAATTATTGGAGTGCTCAAAACAACAAATGAAATCCAAATGAAATCCTAATGTAATCCTAGTCCAAACATAGGTCAGAACACAGAGTTTTTGAGGTTTGGTTTCGCAATTTGTCTAAAATGTGCCGTTTGCCTTTTCTTTTTCTCAGTCTTAAAGAGCTATACAGTACCTTTGACCTTGGCAATAAAGTTAGCCTTAAAAATGAGAGCAAAGCCCACAAGCTTCGGCTTGTTTAGAAGTCTATGGTTACCATGCAGTTCAGATCGACCAAGACACAACATTACAAACATGTTTCCCCAAATGTATTGGAATGAGTTTGTTTGAATGGAACTGAGATCCAAACATAAGTTAAGGAAAGCATTTACATGCAAACAAATAGCCCAACTAAGTTTTCTGCTCTCCACATTGTACAGTATAGCTATTGTTGACATCTCCCATTGGCTCCAAATCCACCTTCATTCCGAGGCTTTGTCATGTCCAATATCAACATGCGGAATCACTGAGTCAGAGGGAGAAGAAATTGGCACAAATAGTATACAAATAAAGAAATAATACTAGCCTTGATTACTAATGTTGTCATGGATTCATTGCATGCATACAGAAACCCTTACTCAGTTAGCTCAGATTACTACTGGCTGACCCCTCATACTAAATTAGTATATTCAGTTATATGACCCGCCCTTGCCTTGCTCTCCTTGGCCACATCAATTATTGAGCCATTCATTATTGGCTCAAACAGATGTCACTCAAGTGAGACGGAGACTGTGACCCTAATGAATAACCTGCCGCCATAAACACACAGAGAGCGTGTTGGACCAGTCTGAACGGATCTGAGAGGTGCTATTTATTACAAGGAGAAAAAACTAGTAAAAGGGAATGGTTCCATGTCAGTGATTGGCCAATATATCAGCCAGTATGATGTTATAAATGCTTATACTGCTCCATGTCTCTTCTAGGAACCAAATAAGCATTCAAATAGAACTTATTAATATATATCTAACTGAGGCAATATGGGAGGAGTAGCCTACCTATAAAACATTCTGAGAACCATATGTTTCTTAGAGTTTGTTGTGAGCGTGGTTGTCTTATGATTATTTTGCATACAACATTCTAGGAAAGGTGCAGGATATCCAGCTAGAGTGAAACATTCTGAGAACCATATGTTTCTTAGGGGTGAATTTCAGTACTTAAGCATAACATTTCCTAAAGGTTTCCTCATTGTTCTATTTAAAATAAGGTTCTCAAATTGTTCCCGAGAACGTTAAGAAACAACGTTCTTCTGTGGGAATTTCAGTACTTCAGCATAACGTTTTCTGCAGGTTTCCTCATGGTTCTATTTAAAGTCGTGTTCTCAGAGCATTAAGAGAACTTTCCATAAAAAACACAAGAAAACACAAGTAACGTTCAAAGAACATAATAAGAATATACACTCCATTCTCTGGGTCAACAAAACTCTCTCCATCCTCTGTCTTGTTAAGTGTGCTCAGATGTGTTGGCCGCACCCACTAATTGGCCACACCTGATCTTAATGAGTGAGTGTTTTGTTTGAAATGGGGTTTGTTTGAATAGACAAATATGTAAAACTTTGTATGAGTAAACAGGATTTAAAAAAAATGTAACCAGTAAGTTGACTGAGAACACATTCTCATGTAGAGCAACGACCTGGGGAATAGTTACAACGGAGAGATGAATGAGCCAATTGGAAGCTGGGGATAATTACATGTCTATGATTTGGAATTTAGGCAGGACACTGGGATTAACACCCCTACTCTTATGATAAGTGCAATGTGAGCTTTGGTGACCACGTCGTCCCATCCGAAAGACGGCACCATATACAGGGCAATCCTCAATCAATGCCCTGGGATATTTGCTTTTTCTTCAGACCAGTGCCATCTACTGGCCCTCCAACACCACTTCCAGCAGCATCTGGTCTCCAATCTAGGGACCGACCATGATCAACCCTGCCTAGTTTCAGAGGCAAGCCAGCAGTGGGATGCAGGGTGGTATGCTGCCCACTTCTGTTCTCAGAATGTTTTAAAAACATTCAGTTTTACCAGCCAGGAAACTTACAGTTTAATTCACAAAACCAATGGGAAACCAAAAATGTATATTCCCACAACTTCCAAAGAACCTCCAAAGAACCAAATGTCAAAACAACCATGCTGGGTATGATCTAGAAGGCAAGGTTATACACTTTATAGAGTGCTTAAGAAAATGAAAGTGCCCCTGGGCTGAGTGTAAGGTTGTGTAAGATCTGCAGAAAGGTTGTATAATTGTGTGCGCGTGTGTGTGTGTGTGTGTGTTCAGTGTTCTCTATCAATGTCAAGTGCCTATCAAGATTTAGTTGACAGGAAATATTCAAGCTATGATGGAGATAATGTAAACTGTTTACCAATGACACATTTTGGTTAGTCATTTTTTGAAACAACTTACTGTAGATGACATATCCCTGCAGGCAACTGCCTGGTTCTGATAGTTGGGAATTTGTGTTATAGTTTCAGTGTCGCTGTCTCCTTCTCATCACCTGATATAGAAATATAGCAGTAATGTATGCAGTCCAGGAGAGTTATCATGGTAATAGAACTGTCAGGGAAGTGACATCTCAGGGTTACGGTGATGACATCTAGAATAGGTGATGCAGGCTGACAGCTAAGGAGATCACACCAGATAGCAGCTGTGACTTTCAGGAAGTGTCACCTTGTGTTTCATGTCAACTGCAGGTTTTATTTTTTATCATTTTTAATTTAACCTTTATTTAACTAGGCAAGTCCGTTAAAAACAAATTGTTATTTACAATGATGGCCTACCCTGGCCAATTGTGTCTTGCCCTATGGGACTCCCAATCACGGCCGGTTGTCATACAGCCTGGAACCGAACCAGGGTCTGTAGTGACACCTCTTGCACTGAGATGCAGTGCCTTAGACCGCTGCACCACTCAGGAGCCCCTAAAGGTAAGAAGGAAGTGAACACATTCATGCATCCCACTGCTTCCCTAATGATCTATTAACCATGTGTCATGCAGTAATGTCTGTACATTACAGCAGTATGTTAAAACAACATTTTCACCAAGGTACACTATATATACAAAAGTTAGTGGATTCGGCTATTTCAGCCATTATTGTGAAATGGAAACGTGGAGTGAGAATTATTCAAAGAATGGGAATAGCCGTCAAGTGGTTGGCCACACAAGCTCACAGAACGGGACCGCCAAGTACTGAAGCACGTAGCGCGTAAAAATCGTCCATCCTCGGTTGCAACACCCACTACCGACTACCAAACTGCCTCTGGAAGCAACGTCAGCACAATAACTGTTCGTCGGGAGCTTCATGAAATGGGGTTCTACGGCTGAGCAGCCCCACAAAAGCCTAAGATCCCCATGTGCAATGCCAAGCGTCGGCTGGAGTGGTGTAAAGTTCACCGCCATTGGACTCTGGAGCAGCGGAAACACGTTCTCTGGAGTGATGAATCACGCTTCCTCATCTGGCAGTCCAAAGGACAAATCTGGGTTTGGCGGATCCCAGGAGAACACTACCTGCCCCAATGCATAGTGTCAACTGTAAAGTTTGGTGGAGGAGGAATAATGGTCTGGGAATGTTTTTCATGGTTCAGGCTATGCATGCCCCTTCATTCCACTGAAGGAAAATCTTAACAATGATATTCTAGACGATTCTGTGTCCATATACTTTTGGTTATGTAGTGTGTTTGAGGTGCCTTTAATGATGGTATGGATGTAAAATTCTCATTCTAATTGTTTAAGGATTATTTCATTAAACTCCAAGTATGAAATTATAGATTTTGTCAACATTCCAAGAGTAGCCTATAAGGTAGGCTGGCTCACACTGACTGTTATTCCATGGTCCCGTTTGAGATGGTGTACTACTGCTGCCATCTGTTGGATAAAAGAGGGGCTTACAGGTGCACAAAGCCAGCTCTTTAAATACTTTAAGTAAATTGCCAAGCCTGTACTCATTTTGTTGTTGTCCCCTTTCACTCAACACTATTAATCAGACTACTACTTTACTCTAAATGTCCATAATGAACAAAAGCCTACCAAACATCTTTCTTCATTTGATTCCGGGGAAAAAAAAACTTATTTGGAAGGCTCTCGCATAAGATGCACAATGTTGTCATAATGCCTTTAGTTGCCAAGGAAACCGTTTCTGTGGAAAGGCCAGTAAACAGCTGAACTCAATCTAAAGTACTGCCATTACTTGAGGCGAGCATAAATGGACTCATGGTACACCCCTTCACATTATGTCTGGAAATATTCACTAGGCTAGTTTGAGAAATAAGTCATTATTTGTTACTAATATAATGGAACTTGTGAAATGGAAAATGAAAGGGCGACACATTTCAGCCCTGATTTGTTTGTGTTTGTATTCCCATTCTTTTGAATAATTCTCACTCCAGTATTCCCATAGAGGGGCTCCCTGGGGAATCCTTTGACTCCAGTCCTGACACAGGAAGCCCTTACCCTTCCCAACACCATGCCCTCCACCACAGTGGGAGCAATATCCATGGCAACCCATCTTCCAATTTGGAGAAAGGTAAGAGCCCCTTCAGCGTCAGGGTGCAGTGTGTGGACTTTGTCCAACTTCAGCGCATGGCAGAATACAGCGTTACCACGCACAAAGGGAGCAACCCGTTCATCCGTGCTGTGGCAGTGTGTGAGGAGAAAAACTCCACATGGAAAAAGAACATGGAGGATGTGACCATTTTTCATGAGGGGTATGGAGGCAAAGAGGGGACCAGCTTTTTCGGGCTCTTTGACGGGTTTCACGGACAGATTTCTGCAGTTACAGCATCTAGGGAGATGCCTGTTTTAGTCCTGGAGCAACTCTCCAAACAGGACCCCTTGCTCTCCTTGGAGAAGGACCAGGTGAAGCTACTGTCACGCTTTGAAGCCCTGTTCCAGAAAGACTACAACAGACCTTATCCAGGCCAGGCCCAGGACATTGGACTAGGCCTTGAGCAGCTGGAGAATCTTACCAATATGGAACAGGTGAACCTAGCCTTCACCACAGCCTTCTGGAAGATGGACCGGGTCCTGGGGCTTGGCAAGAACGAGACCTCCAAGATCCGCTGGAGTGGCTGCACAGCGCTCCTCTGCCTAATCGACAGTGGGCTGCCCTCCTCAGACGGGAAGGAGCAGGGAACAGGACAGGAGAGTAATACACCAACCCCCTCACAGGAGTTACAGGGTGGAAGAATTCTCATTGCTAACTGTGGTCAGTATTTTACTAGCATACTGATTATACACATTGAATACTATCGATTTCCAAATCTCTTATTGATTCACATTTCTCCCAAATCTCTTGTTGATTCACATTTCACAGGTAATGTCCATGCGGTGCTGTACAAACAAGGCAGGGGCTTTCGTCTGACCAAAGACCACAGCACGTCCAACCCTAAAGAGCGCAAACGCATCCTCCAGTCCGGAGGGGCAATCAGCGTCAACAAACAGCACGGTCTGGTGGAGGGGCTGACCGAGGCCACCCGAGGGCTTGGTCATTATGGCGATCGCAAGCTGAAAAAGTCAGTCATCCCTGTGCCTTACTCTGTGTCGCTGCCCACAGACCCATCCTTCCAGATGCTGGTCCTAGCGTCTAGTGGCCTCTGGGAAGTCTTGGATGAGCATGCAGTGGCTGAGAGAGCTCTGGCTGTCATTAAGTTGACTCAACAGAAATTAATAGTGAAGACCCTGTGCCTCATGCAAACTGTTGAGGATTCGTCCATTTCAGATTCTCAAAGTTGCATACAGTCAAGACCAGGGTCATCTATTTTTGATAGTGAAGAACCTTCCAGTGTCAAGGATGAGGACAACCCACCAGAGTTGGACATGCCAGAGCCTCTGGGGGTACAAGCTAGAGATATTCAGAATGCAGAGGAAACAGAGAGACATCAATCCCTAATCCTGCAGCAGGAGAGTGAGGTCAATGTGAAGGGAACTATGGCTGACAGTCTGAAGAATCTCACCTTGGACTACGAGCGCCTTGCAGCTGACATTTGTAGAGAGCTAGTGGACACAGCATTGGTCTCAGGTTCAAGGGAAAACATTTCAGTCATGGTCATACTTCTTCATGGGTTGGATGTGCTCAGAGAAAACACTATCAAAGGAGAGTTGACAAAGCAAACAAATACCATGTAATTATAACTTCAGGACAATTGTTCAAGTTTTGCCAAGAATGAACAGCTCTTGCAGTTCTTGTGATATTGAAAACATAAAGGCATGCAATATACCTCATTTATTGAATTTATTGACTTGTATCCTGATACTTAAACTGATCAGTCCTTCACTAGTCATGTTTCACATTGTTAAATCCACCTGGCTTCAGAAAGACTACCAGTCAGATAGTGCTACTATCGGTTGTTTGAGGCAATAGGTTAGCAAGTCCGACACAGTGCATGAGTTTTATAAAACGTAATGGCCAGTCATTAATTAAACTATAACCAACAATTGTGCAATGCAATAGTCCTCTGAAATATGAACAGACCATTGAGAAAAGTAACAAGACACAGGTGAATTGCAATTGAATTGTTAATAACACTACATCTTTAAAAAGACCACCATTGATTAGCATTTAACCAGTTTGTGACAAGGTAAAAAACACATAGCTGACCTAGACCTACATTGGTGTACTGTACAATTGTTCGAAATCTCTAGACATTTTCCTGACAAGCTTATGCCCTCCAATATGCATTGGTAGGAGACAACATTGCAACACCCTATATAACAGTAGAGTAATATTCCAGACTGATGATAGGTAATAGTCAAGACTTATGTTGGTGCATGTTGAGGCCTACATTTTAAACACCACTAATTCTGACAAGTTGATAGCTGAACAATAGCAGTTTGTGGAAACAAAGGACTTGTCATATGGTAGGTCTTAACAAGACAATTTACAAAGCTTGTCTGAGCATGTCCAACTGTCTCAGTGTTCTTCATTAAATCAATGCATCAACCAGAGAATGTTGTGATTTCAAGAGGGACTTCCAATGATGCACAAGCCAGTCATCATAGATGTGACAAACTTGCAGAGTCACCAGCCATCCAATCATAAAACCACCCTTAAATCCTGTTCAACCGGTTGGATGTTCTCGCCAAACTTCTCTGTAGATGAAGATGTTGTCGTCTGGGCAGCAGGTGCAAGGAAGTGGAATGCTTGGTTTGACAGTCCTTGCCTGACACTGCTTCAATAATGTTATTATACTCAGTACAAACAGTAATAGCCTCCAGGTATTTAACAAATGGGGGAATTTGGTTTGTAGTGGTTGGAAGGACAACTTACTTTTATCCCCAGTCCACTAAGGGAATCAGACACACACACACACACACCTTTCTCTCTCTCTCTCATATGGGTTCGTCTTCCAACTGAATTAAGTAAAAAATATGTTTTAGGCCTTGTAGTGATACATGCATACATTATACCGACACACGTTTTTTTTTTTTTTTTTTTTTTAAATGAAAGTAAAAACAAAAACAAGTATTAAATGCAGCTATACAGTCTTTAGCTATTCCGGGGAGAAAGGACGAGAGGTGGAAGGTCTGATGTCAGAAAGGGGAACACCATGTCCAGATGTTATTCAAAGTTAGGAGGAGAGGGGGAAGGTGCATGTGGGAAGAGTGGGCCAGGTTTAGGTACTGCAGCAGGAGCGACTGGCCGGCTGAGCTGCCTCCGTAAGATCCACTCCCCGGTTGCGCCCACTGTACGCGCCGTCAGCTTGAGGCTCGTTCTTGGGTAATTTCTTTGCTATGAAGCGATAGGGAAAACGTTTAGGACCTGTGTTTCTATGATCAGATTGATAGACGCTTTAACATCTTCAAACTAAGTGTAATGAACATGGAACATAAAACACTTACCAATAGCCATGAACATCTCATTAACGTTCATAGAGGTCTTTGCTGATGTTTCCATGAACAGTAAACTGTTATCATCTGCGTATGACTGGGCATCCTGGAAGAAAACCACCAAAAATCAGTCAATATGCAACAAAGATTGTGTTTAACTGCCTTATAGGTCAAATTGTATGATGACTCCATTGAGAATAAAACGAGCACAGTGTAATGTTCATTGGCAAATTCACTGGCACAAACCTGAAAATCCAATGCTCTTTTGTTTGCAAGGTCAGCTTTGTTCCCGGCTAAAGCTATTACAATATTTGGACTGGCTTGTCTCTGAAGCTCCTTAACCCAGTTCTTTGCTCGTGCAAAGGACTCCTGGCAAACATCAGAGGACGAGAGATTAAGTCAGACAATAACAAGGTCCTTGTGGAAGAATGACAACACAACCCCTCCCTTCATTCCCTGGTTATGCTATTGACTTTGCAGGATATCCAAGATGTGGTCTCATTAAAGGCGAACTTCTATAAAATATGACAATTAAGTATAATGTTCCCCAGCTTACATGTATGGGGAGTTTGTCAACAAGATGTATCATATTGCTGAGTTGAAGTCATGCTCTGCTCCAAACATTGGCTTAAGCTTTGTGTACAAAGCATTGAGTTAGAAAAACAAGCTCGTTTGACAGCTTATTTCCATGAAATACTACGTTCTAACAACTTCCCAGCAAACATCTTAGCAAATAAAGCAAAAGCAGACATGGGGATCAACATAGAATTTCTCATTGGAGTTGCTCTTTTGTTTTCCTTTTTTTTTTTACCAGGTTTGTTAATCTCAATGAGACTCTTTTACAAAAGAGACCTGGCCAAAATTGCAGCACAAAGTATCAGAAACATTTACAACATAAAAAGATACATTTACACATTGAACAGAAAGATAGTTTGGGAAAGTTTGGGAAAGTGTGGTGCAACTAGGGGTAAAAACAATGACAACCCCTCAATTCATTTGTTAAAACAAAAGTGCCCTAGATGTTACAAGTTTGTTAGGACCAAATTAAATTAATAGGGATATTTTAGAATTGGGTCAAATCTAAGGACTACAGAAAGATGCTTGAAAACATGTCAGCAAAACGAGGCTACCCTTTTCCTCAATATTTTCTTCAGATTCTCTACTAGGCCTATTAAAGATGGCCTAATCATCAAACTCCTGCTAAATTTTCACAAAATGTCTTCAGCTGTACCTAATGCTATACAGTTCATTCGGAAAGTATTCAGACCACTTTACTTTTTACACATTGTTACGTTACAGCCTTGTTTCTAAAACGGATTAAATTGTTTGTGCCCCCTCATCAATCTACACACAATGACAAAGCAAAAACAGGCAAAGACATTTTTGCAAATGTATTAAAGATATGTGAAATTTGATATTTCAGGTTTAGAAGTATTCAGAACCTTTACTCAGTACTTTGTTGAAGCACCTTTGGCAGAGATTACAGCCTTGAGTATTCTTGGGTATGACGCTACAAGCTTGGCAAACCTGACTTGAACCCTCTCAAGCTCTGTCAGGTTGGATGAGGAGCTATTTTCATGTCTCTCCAGAGAAGTTTGATCGAGTTCGTCTGGGCTCTGGTTGAGCCACTCAAGGACATTCAGAGACTTGTTCCAAAGCCACTCCGTTGTCTTGGCTGTGTGTTTAGGGCCGTTGTCTTGTTGGAAGGTGAACCTTCGCCCCAGTCTGAGGTCCTGAGCAGGTTTTCATCAAGGATCTCACTGTACTTTTCTCTGTTCATCTTTCCCCTCGACCCTGATTAGTCTCCCAGTCCCTGCCACTGAAAAACATCTCCACAGCATGATGCTGCCACCACCATAGGGGTGGTGCCAGATTTCCTCCAGACGTGACGCTTGGCATTCAGGCCAAAGAGTTCAATCTTGGTTTCATCAGACCAGCTTGTTTCTCATGGTCTGAGAGTCCTTTAGGTGCCTTTAGCAGGATGTCATGTGCCTTTTACTGAAGAGTGGCGTCTGTCTGGCCACTCTCCCATAAAGGCCTGATTGGTGGAGGGCTGCAGAGATGGTTGTCCTTCTGAAAGGTTCCCCCATCTCCACAGAGGAACTCTGGAGCTCTGTCAGAGTGACCATTGGGTTTGTGGTCACCTCCTTGGCCTAGGCCAATCTCCCCCATTCCTCATTTTGGCCGGGCGGCCAGCTCTAGGAAGAGTCTTGGTGGTTCCAAACGTCTTCCATTTAAGAATGGAGACACTGTGTTCTTGGGGACCTTCAATGCGGCAGAAATGTTTTGATACCCTTCCACCAAATCTGTGCCTCGACACAATCCGGTCTTGGATATCTACGGACAATTCCATCGACCTCATGGCTTGGTTTTTGCTCTGACATGAACTGTCAACTATGGGACCTTATATAGACAGGTGTGTGCGCCTTTCCAAATCATGTCCATTCAATGGAATTTACCACAGGTGAACTCCAATCAAGTTGTAGAAACATCTCAAGGATGATTAAAGGAAACAGGATGCACCTGAGCTCAATTTCGAGTCTCACAGCAAAAGGTCTGAATACTTACCTTATTTACGTATCTGGTTTTTATTTTTAATACATGTCTAAAACCCTGTTTTTGCTTTGTCATTATGGGGTAGTGTGTGTAGATTGATGAGGGGAAAAAAATATTTAATCAATTTTAGAATAAAAATGTGGAAAACAGGAAGGGGTCTGAATACTTTCCAAACGCACTGTACCTAATTTAAAATTCTCTTTTAATGTGTGACAGAGTACATAAACCCGGCTGCTGACTCACTTTGTTAGTGATGTCGTAGACCACGATTGCGGCCTGGGCACCTCTGTAGTACATGGGTGCTAAGCTGTGGTAGCGCTCCTGACCAGCTGTGTCCCAGATCTCAAACTTGACTGTTGTGTCATCCAAACATACTGTCTGAGTCAGGAAGGCAGCTGAGAGGAGACAAACAGTCAAAGCAGCATTTAGAATTTTGTTTGCAGTAGGCTATAAGAAAAACATCTGGCTGTCCAGTTTCCAACAATGGACTATATATACACACATCATGGGAGATTGCATAACCTACAGAATGTAATCAGAATCACTACAGGACAAAAAAGATGGTGGAATGGACATAAACCAAAACCACTAAAAACATGAATAGAAGATGTCAGATCAGCCAACCTCCGATTGTGCTCTCTTGGAATTCATGAAACTGGCCCTTGACGAAGCGAAGTACAAGACTGGACTTTCCCACGGCGGACTCCCCTAAGAGTACTAATTTGAACTGGGAGATCTTGTTGCCTGTGTTCGGCCCATTGGGTCGTGTTGCACCACCCCTACTTGCCATGTCCTACACCCCAGTCTCTTGATCTGGATGCAGAAGTACCGCTTGAATGGTTACTCCTAGAACTGCCAAAAATGAGATGTCACATTACTTAAATTGTCAATAGATCAGTGAATAAAGTAGTGGGGGAAAAAATAAATACAACTACAAAATAATCCTAATTATCAACTTTGACATTTAATTGGTTAGAAATTGTTAAATTAGCTTTGTCTCTGATCATCATTGTAATATCATTGAGTCACAGGATGTAGCTAGCTAGTTAACTACAGACAGTATTTGGAAATGTGTGACAACGACTTTCACTTGGCAATTAGCTAGTAACATTAGACTTGTTTACAAAGAGTATATTACACCTGTTTCTTAACTGTCCCAACTAGGGTTGTAAAGGGTCGGAAACCTTCCGGGAAATTTCCCGGGATTTTCTATGGGAAGTTAAGCCCGGGAATTTTGCTTAAATTATTTTTTTTTTTTAAAGTTAGCTTATAACAGTGAACCTTTTTTTGAGGGATACACAAGGCAATTATAAGTCTGGTGGCAGATTTTGGTTAAACTATCCCCAATTCAATGGAATTGCAACCCTCTGCATGCACACTGCATTCTTCCATCACATGTACAGCTGATTCTCAAGATCTTGCACACTAATGAGCCAAGGACTACATGCTTTCTGGTAAGTTTTGATTTCAATACTGTCGCGAATATATTTTATGACATACATGATTTTGTTAGCTAGTAAATACTAGCCTACAGCAAAGTGTTTAAATCATTTCTGCTGGTTAGTTTTTGTTAACATTTGGGTTTTAGCTAGCTTGAGCCTGCTAACTGAGGAGTGTTAATTTACCTGTTTCCATACATGTTTCATTTTTAAAATGTTATGTATCACAAAATAAGTTGTTTAATCTAACTGCTTAACTATTTATCTGTACATTAATTGTATTCTGGGGGTTTTCACTTTTTTTCTAATCTTCACAGGAAAATGCCACAGGCACTATCTGATGTGTGGAGACATTTCACTGTAGCTGAAGTAGAAGGAAAAGCTCTGTACATGTGCAAATACTGTGCCAAATCATATGTGAAGAATGCAACAAAGATGCAGAATCATCTGGCCAAGTATATAATGTGCCCTCAGCACTCACAACAAGCAACCTCATATAGAAGTAGAGAGACTTTTGTCAGAGGTGAAAATGATGAATCAGACACCTTATCGATAGCAACAGCTCATGGTCCTCCTGGAATCCAAAGTTTTTTTTGACTCAACGGGGGAACGAAGTCAGAGAAATGCTGATGAATGTCTTCTTCGAGCTGTGTATGCCATTGGAAGACATTTCTGAATGTTGTTTACCCAGCATAGATCCCGCAGAGACCAACCAGACATGCTTTATCTACTCATTTGCTGGATGGAGAGTTCAACAGAGTGAAGGTCAAGCAAATCATAGACAAAGCAGACTGTATTACAATCATCTCTGATGGGTGGTCAAATGTTTGTGGGCAAGGAATAATTAACTACATCATCTCCACCACTCAACCAGTATTCTACAAGAGCGCAGACAAGGGACAACAGACACACGTCTCTACATTGCAGATGAATATGCTCCTCAAGGACATCACGGCACTGAAAACAATGGATACACTCAACAAGAGAGCCAAGGAAATGGCTCGGTATGTGAAGGGTCATCAATTATAGCAGCAATCTACCTCACCAAGCAAAGTGAGACGAATAAGAGCACCACATTGAAGCTGCCCAGCAACACCCATTGGGGTGGTGTTGTCATGTTTGACAGTCTCCTGGAGGGGAAGGAGTCTCTCCAAGAAATGGCCATATCACAGTCTGTAGCCCTATCAGCCCAATCAAGAGGATCTTCCTGGATGATGCATTTTGGGAGAGAGTGGTATGCAGCCTGAAACTCCTGAAACATACAGCAGTAGCCATTGCATGGATTGAGGGAGACAATGCCATTCTGTCTGATGTTCAGACTCTGCTTACAGATGTAAAAGAAGAAATCCGTACTGCCCTGCCCACTTCACTGTTGCTCCAAGCAGAGAAGACTGCAGTTCTGAAATACATCAAAAAGCATGAAGACTTCTGCCTGAAGCCCATACACACCACAGCATACATGTTGGACCCCAAGTATGCTGGCAAGAGCATCCTGTCTGGTGCAGAGATCAACAAGGCCTATGGTGTCATCACTATTGTGTCTCACCACCCTGGCCTGGATGAGGGCAATGTTTTTGGCAGTCTGGCAAAGTACACTTCCAAGCAAGGGCATTGGGAAGGAGATGCAATATACCAACAAATCTCATCAGCCACCTGGTGGAAAGGACTTTGTGGATCTGAGGCTCTTTCCCCTGTTGCCTCAATCATCCTCCAAATCCCACCAACATCAGCCACCTCAGAGCCCAGCTGGTCCTTGTTTGGGAACACACACACCAAAGCACGCAACAAGCTGACCAATACAAGGGTTGAAAAATTGGTGGCCATCCGGGCAAATTTGAGGCATTTCAAGCCAGACAATGAGCCATCCTCAACAAGGTTGGAAAGTGACAGTGAAGATGAGTCTGATGTACAAGAGGTGGACATTGGAGTTACAGAGAGAAAACATGGACGCCTGAGAGGAAGACAACCAAAGCTTTATATTCTAGAATATAATTGTATAGATGCATGTTGAAAACGTTTTTAGGAGATGCAATGGATCATTGGGGATCATTCAATATTCCCTTTCTTTTGTTCAGTGAAATCATCCCATGTGAAAAGTCAACTCATTTAGTTAAAGTTCAACTCGTAACTAAATAGTTTAGTTTTTTTATTGGAAGGATTTAAATCATTTGCATTCATGTATACTTATGATAAGGTAAAATGTTTGTCTCCATATGATATGGTAAATATATGAAATGCAAAATACATCTACATTTAAATGGTATTAATAATAATATATGCCCGTTAATTCCCACGGAAAGTTTCCCAAAATGTGAAACTCTGGTCCCAACAAGTAAACACAACAAGCCATTGTGTCTAGTCTAGCCAAAAATAATTGCAGTGAAGACATGTGGGTCGAAATCGTGTTACGTCAGTCTTAACCACAAAAAAACACTGTGTTGACTAGCTAGCTAGTCAGTCATGATGGCGGATAAAACCTATCAGGCACTGTGTCCGTCAAAAATAATTATTAGCTTCCTCAGTCCCACCCATTGGTCCAATCTTGTCTACGACAAATTGGTTAGCTAGCCAGCCAGTTACAATTAGCTAACGTAGTTAGCTATAATTATTTAGATTAGGTGGCTACTGTTATCGAGCTAGTTTACTTTATCTAGCTAACTAACTACAGTACATAAAGTATATTGAAAAATGTGCTAGTTCGTACACGAAAACTATCGGTCTTACTGCTAGCAAGAGACATAAGGTTGAACCACACCTCACCCTGCTTCACGCAAATACATAGAAGCTAGCTACATACATACATACATACATTTCAATGGTCAACTCACAACAGTATATTAAGAACGGGTCAACTGTTGGTGTATTATTTGCTGTGAGCTAGCTAACAAAACATAACTTTCGGCCTAGCCAGGACGAGCGAGCAAGCTAGTTTAGCCGGTAAACTAGCTAGCTAGAATGATATCTGCTTACCTTATCCGATATAATTAACTAGGTAGCTGAAGGGATTTACAAAATATATATATATTTCCGGCACTCCACAATCTTTTCAAAGGTCGATAAATTTCATAAAGCTTGTCCCTTTCCCACTTCCCGTTTGTTTTGTACGGTACGGTGTATGATGATAAATCGAGCACCTACGTACCGCTGAGAATAAACCAATCACACACTCGTGTTAAAGGGGAAATCTGCCATATGAGGTTATACAACGTTTGTTTACATTTACTTTGTTGGAGTAAAACAAACTTATATTTAGGGTTCTGATGGGGTAAGACAGTTGAACTAAGTTCGAGGCATTTATAAGTTATATTCTTAAAGAATCAATTTGTGCATTTAATTAATGTAAAGTCCAAAAATCGATTTGCCACTAATGAAAGGATTGGGAAAACTAATCATTTTATTAGGCAAAGAGGTAATGTTACACAAGTGTGATAACTCATTCACAAAAAACTTTGTAACATATGACATGACTTGATGTATGCAACTTTATCAAATCAAATCAAATAGATTTATATAGCCCTTCGTACATCAGCTGATATCTCAAAGTGCTGTACAGAAACCCAGTCTAAAACCCCAAACAGCAAGCAATGCAGGTGTAGAAGCACATAACATGTCATATTGTTAAAGTGTAGGCTAAAAGCAAACATTTGCAATGATCATAATCATACAGGTTCTTAATTTTTTTTTTTTTTTACCTTTATTTAACTACGCAAGTCAGCTAAGAACAAGTTCTTATTTACAATGATGGCCTAGGAACAGTGGGTTAACTGCCTTGTTCAGGGGCAAAATGACAGTGTTTTCCTTGGCAGCTCGGGGATTTGACGGCCCAACGCTCTAACCACTAGGCTACCTGCCTCCCCAAGTGGTTGGGATTGAACCATTGAACATTGAACACCATTGAACATTTCTTAGTTTGGGTCTAAAACAATTGTTTCCATTTATCAGTTTCAAAGACAAGTCATTACATTATTAATAAATAAATAAATACATATTTTACAAACACTTGAATTATTCAATACATTTTAAATGGACGCACATCCAAAAACTCTGTCATGATGTATGTATTGTAGAAGGCCCACAATGGGGTTACTTAAGTCCGATTTGGATATATTTAGCTGTTTTTGCTTTAGAAGTTGTCGCTTTTCACGTTTAGAAGTGACTGCTAAATGCTAACTCCCTTTTCGAAAAACTGGTTAGCATAGCTAGCATACAGAAATCTGTAGTGGTAATCAGTCGTTTTTAACTGTAATGCAGTTGATTGGTGACAATGACATGAACATGTGTTGGGGTTAACTATACAAACATTATACTCCGATTTTTATCTCAACATAGTGTGCAATACACATAAACAATAGCCAAAATGTAGACTAATGTTGCTGGGGGGCAATGATAAGATTCGGGATCTTTCCCTCACGGCCCTTCCCCTACACATTTCCATGTCAATTCCATTGTTTTGATAGAGTTCGATTGACCTCTTTGCCCTGGAGTCACTTTTTCCCCACCATAGTAATTATAACAGGGTAGAATGTTTATGTTTTTTTTCTAGAACACAGGCACAGTAAGCCTATAACTATAATGCCAATCAGATCAGACCTTGGTTTCCTAGTGGTGGAAATGTGAATGTGTCTGTTTGTATGGATGTATATTCAGTGTCTCACACACCTTCCCTTAAAAGCCCCAAACCCCACCAGTAGTGAGGATGTTTCTCAACACAACATGCCCAGGTGCAGTGACTATCCGAGTGTTCCATGGGAAAGCCAACGACCCTGACATTGCCAGGTCTCTAGTTCATGGAGTGAGCAGCCAAGCTTCTATTTCGGTGAGTAGAGGCCTGAATGAACAGAGACATGCATAGTGAGTTTTAAGCTAACAAAACCCAGGTTTTCATTTTACAGATGTAGGATCTTAATTTGATCCCTATTTTGTTGATGAGAATTTTTACTGCATAACAGGAAATGGAAACATGTAGTGTATTCATGGTTTAAAAAGACTTCTAAAGTTTCTAATTTCCAGACTTGATTTGCCCTAACAAAAAATGTATAAACCGCTACAGAAAATGTCCATTAATTATAATCCACATAATAATTCACATTTCCTGTTGCTGCAGGATTGTTTTCCTGCTGTAGGAAACTGGCTAAAATTAAGATCATACACCTGTAGATACATTTAACATGGTAGAGATCATCAACACATTAATTATATATATATGCCATTTAGCAGACGCTTTTATCCAAAGCCCGGGAATCGAACCCACTACCCTGGCGTTACAAGCGCCATGCTCTACCAACTGTGCTACAGAAGGACCACGGGATGGGATTGGTGTACTGGCGGTAATTCTATTCCCTTTTGATTGACAACTCTACCTCAGAGTGTAAGACCAGCACAGCCCCAGATAACATGCAGAGAGAGGCTCTCCCTGTGAGACCTGCAGCCTCAGAGGCTTTGGCCAGACCGGAGGACCGGGAACCTGCAGAGGTGGGCAGCACGCTGAAGAATAGATATTTAGGTGAAAGATGCATGAAGAATTTGAAATAATTCTCAAAAACAATTCAGGGAGGGAAAATTCTCTGAGATTCAGCACACGATTTCTCACATTTGTATCTTAGCATTACAATGGACTGGTAGTCCTTTTCCCCCAGCTTCTCTGTTCTCTACATTGTGTGAATCTCACTGTATAATTATGACATCTTTCCACATAGACTATCGTATGTACGGGACTCCCACAGTGCGCATCAACCTGGTGGCCCCGCGGATCAAGAGCTTCAGCGACAGCACTAACTACGGTGACCAGACCACAGCATTTGACCTCCTGTTTCCTACGCTGTACTCCCTAAGGGGAGTCCACATGGAGCACTTCTTCTGTCCCCGCACCTAAGAGGAGGTACAGAATACCAATGAACCCACTGAAGAATCAAGGGTGAGAAAGAAAGATATGGTCTAGTAGATTTTATAGAATAGCACTGGGACATACAGTACCATGTGGGATTGTGTGACAGCATTCAAAATGTAGGAAAAACGTTGTTTCAAAAATATAATTGGTATGAACAATTCTGCCATTGGAGAAGTGATTGACACAAAATGTTATTGAAATAGGACGGAGCAAATCATTTGTCAAAGAGATCTTCTGATTCTTATTTCCGCCTCCATTTCCTTTTCAGATCACTGACACATTCCGAAATGTGGGCGCAAGTATTTCCGAGGAGACATTTGCAGAGGCGTGGAAGCTGGCATCCATGAGACACCCCACTGGGGACATGTGTGTGGAGATTTTCCGGGACGTTCTAAAGGAAATTCAAGCTAATTAAATCTGAATAGTATCTTTTACCTCCTCAGTATCTATTCCATGAAAGAATGTACTTCAAGTATTCCATATACAACACAAGTGTTATACTTCTTTTTTTTTCTTTGAGACTAACTATTAATTGTCATATTAATGGCCAATAAAATGATTTTTGATTGTGGACTGTAATGTATTTTCTTAGGTTGAGAGCAATAAGCTGTTGCTAGAATAAGTAATAAAAATAAATTCTGCTGCTAACTAAATGCTTACCCTTCCTGCATGTGATAATATACAATATCTACTCCTGAAACCTAAGTAAATATTGAGAATTATGAGTACCATCAATGCCATCGGAGTCTTATCATTTGAAGTCCTGTTTATTCTGTCATACTCTTTGATTAGATTTACACACATATTTACTCTATGGTTGTATTAAGTCAGTGTTAATAATGTTAATCTGTCAATCCTAATTAAATATGTAGCCACAGCCTTAGACACACAAACACACAGGCATGCGCAAACACCCACCTACTGTACTGACGGCATATTGAAGTAATTGTTTACATAACAATATCAACTTGAATAAAAGGTACCGGGTGCATACACTAATCTATGTCGAAACCCAACAACACAGAAATATAACATGTTAATACACAACACATGAGCTTTTTGTCAGTGTTTTATCACTTGAATTATTCCACTACTGTAAATTACCATTTAACAATCTGACACCCTGGCGTGGTGAATTGGCTAATATGCTATAAACATATTCACTAGCGTTTTAACATAAGTAAAGCTATGCACACTCATAATCACATTAGGAATAACCAGGAAGCGTCTCTAACCAGAACCCCCTACGCACCTGTCCATATTACCACGCCTGGAAATTATAATAATCCCCATCCATATTTCATTATGCATGAATGAATGCTTACTAATGAAGGAATTGTCTCTCTTTTTGATGCATCATTAATAGTGTGATTTAAGAGTTGACAGAACTGGATGAAACACTGTTCAATAGCCTGTCAGTGTAATTGTTTTACATTGTATTTGATTAAAAATCTATTTAACTAGGCAAGTCAGTTAAGAACAAATGGTTGTATACAATGACGGCCTAATAGAGGATGTTTGATTTTGGCACTGGCACAATATGTTACAGTACACCGACATCTGTGATTCCTTTGAGACATTTAATCATAATGTAAGATATTTGTATGCTTCATAAGCACTACATAAAACCTTCACAAATCAACTGTATGCATCTGTCATACTCTATAAATGATGTATAAAGGGTGACATAACCATTAACACTGCAGGGTGAATTGCCAAATGTGACATTACACACTTTGTATGTTTTTACAACATTTATAGAATATGACATATGCTTATAGATGATTTGTGAAGCATTTATGTAGTGCTTATGTATGCTATATAAAGCCTTTACAAGCTGTACTTCCTTTAAAGTGGGACCGGTATGTGTATACTATTCTACCTTTGTTTATTCCAAAACTAAACCGAGGTCACTTATGTAAAATGTGTATCATATAAACATCTATAGGAGGATAGGGAGACTTGCCAGTTATTATACAACCGCTTTCAATCAACACTAATTCATATTGTGATTTGTGTAACACTATCGCCCCCTTCTGCTGAGGATTGTTGTGTTTATTAATTGTGTCTTACCTTTATAGATGCTATGCGGTATCAATTTGACTTCTGAATAATCAGACAACTAAGGTGTTTCTGAACAATACAGAACAACAGTTTAACCTGTGATACTGTTTCACAGAGACAAAATGTCATACAGTATCACCGTGAAGCAGTTTATTTTGTTCTGGGACAATCTATAACTGCAGGGATATTGTAGGAACGAATTGTTCATGCTGAGGTTCATAGAAAGTCTATTGTTCCCAACAAACCTGAGATCGGAGAACTTAGGGATAAATAATAGGTCTGTATTTCAGTGTGTAGGGCTCTGGTTCCATCCAGTCCACCCTACAAAGCAGCTAGGATTCAAGGTGACTCTTCTGTTGACTTGTAATGTTTCAGTTGAGTTTGTGTGCGCTTGGCTGAGTACAATGGTCCTGCTGATTGAAGTCCTGTTGGTTAATAACGTTTTGTTGAGTTTAATGTTGTCAGAGCTGAATTAGGTCAACGATGCTGTGCATGCTTGGTCTGATGCTCTATCCTGGTGACAGAGGTGTTTATGGGTCTTGTCCAATCACCCTATCAGTTTCCAGTGCCAGATGTTAGTGACTGTCCAATCAGGTTCACCTCCCTTGGTCAGCTCCCAGTGGAATCTGAGAGGGGAGATGGAGGGAGAGAGAGAACGAAACGAGAGGGAGAGAAACACATTAAAATTAGATCTCATAGGAATTGCTTTAGATTTTTCAATGGTGTTTTAGCACCTCTGCAAAGTGACAAGAGAAGTAGAGTGAATGAGACAGAGAGAGAGTAGAGAGAGAGAGTAGAGAGAGAGAGAGAGAGAGGAGAATGAATGAGACAGAGAGAGAGTAGAGAGAGAGAGTAGAGAGAGAGTAGAGAGAGAGTAGAGAGAGAGTAGAGAGAGAGAGTAGAATGAATGAGACAGAGAGAGAGTAGAGAGAGAGAGCAAGAGAGAAAGAGAGTGTGACGACAAATATATTTTATAGAGTATACTTTTGAAGACGTTTTCAAACAGCTGAGGGAAGACCATTTAAACCAATGCTGACAAACAACCAAACTATCTTCCCACCATCACCTTGAAAATAAGGTGAAGCATCTTAACAGAGCTCTCTTATCCTGCCAAACTGTATCTCAGCAATGAAAGGGGAAACATATGAAGTATGACAGGCTTTTAGAAAAGAGTTTAAGACCTGAAACAATGAGAGTGAGATTCTGGCCAACTAGATAGGTGGGTATTAGGTATGACAACCAAACTGTGTGGTCCGATTCCTAACGGGATTTCTGATCAGGAATGGGAGAAGAAGCTTGATCCTGCTCCGTGGATCGGAGGTGGATTTAATTCCTGTCATTGTGCTTGGAGCAAATTGCGTAAGTGATTCAGACCAAACCAGAAGTTACAGCACTGAAGCCTTCTCTTCAAATTGGTTATACACAGGTGTACTTTTATAGCACTTAGGAGGTGTCACACACATGTCACTGTCAACATGGCTGTCATAACACACTACAATACTATTGAGACATAATACAAAACATATAAAAGCAGCAAGAGCAAATACAATGTGTTTTCTTTATACACAATATAACTACCTCACGTAGAGGTTTCCATACTTCCCCCAACCTTTCTCTATGAGATGCAGAAAATGAAGTCCCTGGTTAAATGTTTGCATTTACATTTACATTTAAGTCATTTAGCAGACGCTCTTATCCAGAGCGACTTACAAATTGGTGCATTCACCTTATGACATCCAGTGGAACAGCCACTTTACAATAGTGCATCTAAATATTTTAAGGGGGGGGGGGGGTGAGAAGGATTACTTTATCCTATCCTAGGTATTCCTTAAAGAGGTGGGGTTTCAGGTGTCTCCGGAAGGTGGTGATTGACTCCGCTGTCCTGGCGTCGTGAGGGAGTTTGTTCCACCATTGGGGGGCCAGAGCAGCGAACAGTTTTGACTGGGCTGAGCGGGAACTGTACTTCCTCAGTGGTAGGGAGGCGAGCAGGCCAGAGGTGGATGAACGCAGTGCCCTTGTTTGGGTGTAGGGCCTGATCAGAGCCTGGAGGTACTGAGGTGCCGTTCCCCTCACAGCTCCGTAGGCAAGCACCATGGTCTTGTAGCGGATGCGAGCTTCAACTGGAAGCCAATGGAGAGAGCGGAGGAGCGGGGTGACGTGAGAGAACTTGGGAAGGTTGTACACCAGACGGGCTGCGGCGTTCTGGATGAGTTGTAGGGGTTTGCATTACTTATTGTGGGTTCACATGCATGGAGAAGGTAAATAAAATATTGACAAACTCTCGCACATCAAATCTCTTGGCTTATCCATCAAGATCCAGTAAGAGATTAAGAAATGGTAGAGACACAGCACGTACATGTTCATATTTATGTCAAATTTAGGGAGACTTAATAATTATAATCCAAACATGTGGATGCATGAAATGAATATGCATTCGTCTTGGATGCCATGCTTACTCATAGACAGCTGTCACTATCTTCTTCTGTGGGCCGTCTTCTTCAGTGGTGGCCATTTTGAAGATCTTGGTACTCTCCTGGTCCTCAGGAACATCAGCAGTGGACATATGCCAGAACCTCATCACAATGAAGCAAAACTTCCTACCTGAGAATAAGAGGAAGCAGGAAAACAGAGAGTTAACAAAAGACAAATATACAGAAACAGTGAATTAGGACAGTTATGCGTCACACTAACTCTCTCTCACACACACACACACACACACACACACACACACACACACACACACACACACACACACACACACACACACACACACACAGCAATACCATTTTAATCAAAAACGAATAAATATAATATCGTCCAATGAGGTAGCTAGATGCCTTCTTTGTGTTTCTGAGAGAGACTTGCACCTCTGCTGCGCATAGACCACTATCTGAAATAAAACCAGATAAGACACAGCTTAGGGGACATGGCTATAACATGGGCCATTGATTCATCAGAAAACTGATCAAGGAATCTGAAACAGGACACAACACTTTGTCTTTACAATAGACTCATTTAGATTCATATAAATAGTATAGATGGTAAGAGTAGGTGATACCACCCCTCTCAGCTCCTCAAAGTTGCCATTGGACATCATGGTGGAGACATGGACCAGTGCCTATTGCAAAGACCAGGTCAGGTGTCTAGTTCACGTTTGCCAATGTGTAGTTTCTAGTATCCCAAACATGTGTGATGAATACAGTGAGTTATGACCCTGTCATAAAGTTGACATGACCCTTATCAAATAAGGGATATGATGCACCAAAGAGCAGCCTATATATAACACATGAGAAACCATAACTGTTTGATTCCATTGTCAAATTCCACACTGTTAATGCCCAATTGAAAATAGAGTTCTATCAGGTAGATGTGGACTTTATTCCGGATCCACGTGAGTGGATTAGGGATGCCGATCACTGTGATGCCATGATGACCATGGCCGCCAGCACACTTCCGTTCATTCTCGCTCTCTGTGCAGTATTGTCTGTGCAGTATTGTCTGTATTTCTGATGGGAGAAACCCCCACTTTGTCGCCGCAAGTTATGCAAGCTACATAGTGTGGTCAATTTTCCAATTGGACCCGCGGTGCGCGTATAACTAGACGTCAATGAACGGCATAGGTGCTGTTGTGGCATTGTGGAATAGGTCCTATTCCAAGGGTAGGCCAGCGATGATAAGTATGAGCGCTTCGCCAACCCGCGGAGCTCACGGCAAGTGGCGATACATGTAAACCGCGGCATCATGCCAACGCACCTGCGAAAGCAAAACGATATAGTATAATTTTCATTCTGGATTTTGATAGAGAGCAAGATGCAGTCTCTCTTGTGGTTCTTCAGGCAACCGTATGAAACTATCCGATGCTGTACCCATAATCCTTATGGTAAAACATTTACTGTACCTACAATATCCAGTAGAGGGAACTAAATGTCTACAATTCAGTCTTGTACATGGGATAGTTTCACAACTAAAATTGGCTGGGCAAAATAGGCACGTTTCTTAGCGTGAAATCAGATTCCCCATGGAACCTTGAATTGCAGAAGTTCTGTAAGGTCTTATTTCTAAAACCTTGCATTCCAAACCCATGCCTTCCTTTAAAGCTGCAATATGTAACTTTTTGGGTGACGACCAAATTCACGTAGAAATCTGGGTTATAAATCTGTCATTCTCATTGAAAGCAAGTCTAAGAAGCGGAAGGTCTGTTTTATGTGTTATTTCTATTCTCCATTGTTATGTTTCGTTTTTGCATCTTTTACTTTCAGTTTTGTAAACCAGCTTCAAACAGCTTATAATACAGTATTTTTGGTTATGGAAAATATATTTCACAGCGGTTTAGATGGTACAGTTATTCTCTACACACTATACTTGCTTGTTTTGTTACATGAACTGAAATTAGGTGAACTATTAGAATTTGAGCATTCAGGAAATGGCGGAGCAATTTTTGCATAGTGCATATTTAATCATTAAGTCCAGAAAAACAATATACAGCCCAACACAAATAGACTTACTGTTAGAGATTGGTGTCACACATGCCCATGAATCAATGGACAATTTAGTTCAAATCAAATCAAATTTTATTGGTCGCATACACATGTTTAGCAGATGTTATTGCGGGTTTAGCTAAATCCTTGTGTTCCTAGCTCCAACAGTGCAGTAATATCTAACAATACACAACAATACACACACATCTAAAAGAAAAATAATGGAATTAAGAAATAAAGAAATATTAGGAAGAGCAATGTCGGAGTCCGGAGTATATATAAATATATACAGTATATTACTGTATGTGATGGCATGTATAGACATTATGGGCAGTATGTGGGTAAAATATATAGAATATCGGAGGAATACGTGAATAGAATAGTGTAAATACAGCAATAGTTGAATAAGATGGACTTGACTAGAATACAGTATATACATATGAAATGGGTTAAACAGTATGCAAACAGTATTAGTGACCAGTGTTCCATGTCTATGTACATAGGGCAGCAGCCTCTAAGGTTGAGCAAATGAGTAAGCAGGTAATAGCAGGCTAGGGATAGTGACTAAGTTCAGGACAGGGTACTGGGTGGAAGCCGGCTAGTGATGGCTATTTAACACTCTGATGGCCTTGAGAGAGAAGCTATTTTTCAGTCTCCCGGCCCCAGCTTTGATGCAGCTGTACTGACCTCGCATTCTGGATGATAGTGTGGTGAACAAGCCGTGGCTCAGGTGGCTGAGGTCCTTTATGATCTTTATGACCTTCCTTTGACACCGGTTGCTGTAGATGTCCTGAAGGGCAGGCAGTGTGCTCCCGGTGATGCGTTGGGCTGAGCGGTGCAGTTGCCGTGCCTGGCTGTGACATAGCCTGAGAGGATGCTCTCAATGGTGCATCTGTAAAAGTTTGTGAGGGTCTTAGGGGCCAAGCCAAATTTCTTCAGCCTCCTGAGGTTGAAAAGGCGCTGTTGCACCTTCTTCACCACACTGTCTGTGTGGGTGGACCATTTTAAATCGTTGGTGCTGTGTACGCCGGAGAACTTTAAGCTTTTCACCCTCTCCCTCCGTCGATGTGGATGGTGACGTGCTCCCTCTGCTGTCTCCTGAAGTCCACAATCAGCTTCTTCATTTTGTTGATGTTGAGGGAGAGGTTATTTTCCTGGCACGACTCCGCCAGCGCCCTCACCTCTTCCCTGTCTCGTCTTTGTTGGTAATCAGGCCTACCACTTTTGTGTCGTCTGCAAACTTGATGATTGAGTTGGAGGCGTGCGTGGCCACGCAGTCATGGGTAAACAGGGAGTACAGGAGGGGGCTGAGCACGCACCCTTGTTAGGCCCACAAATGTTTAGGCCTACATTGTGTGTGTGTGTGTGTGTGTGTGTGTGTGTGTGTGTGTGTGTGTGTGTGTGTGTGTGTGTGTGTGTGTGTGTGTGTGTGTGTGTGTGTGTGTGTGTGTGTGAGTGAGTGAGTGAGTGAGTGAGTGAGTGAGTGAGTGAGTGAGTGAGTGAGTGAGTGAGTGAGTGAGTGAGTGAGTGAGTGAGTGAGTGAGAGAGAAAGAGAAAGAGAGAAAAAAAACTACAATGGTTGAGTAAACATACAACTGTGTTCAAATAGCTTTGTTTTCAGACGGATGTTTGTGCACAGGTGCACAAAATCATTGTCTCAAAAGCTGAAATTTGATCAGTAGACCAAAACATAATTAAATTCCCGCTGTTCTTGGTGATTACAGGTCACGAACATTTGTGTTTGCTTGATATTTCGATTTCCTTTTAGTGTTCAGGCGAATTAATCTGAAAATATATTCTAGTTTGAAATAATATTCCCACGCATGAAAACAAGAGGAGATACACCTGCGCGTATCCACACCCCTTTAAGTTCTGCAAGTCATTTTATTGATACATAATTGCTAGTGCAGCACTTGATTATTGAAATTGTGTTCAGATATGGAAACCTTTCTGAGAGTATTATAGTAATTATCCATGTCAGTTTAAAATGCTTTTACACCTGTGGGTTGAATGGAGCAAAATAATAAAATATATTGCTGCTCTGATTCCACACGATTGCCAAACTATTTCTATATAAGAATGAAGCCTTCTTCATGTGCAGGCAACAGTCTGCAATTTAATTGTAGTTAGTAAAGCCATAATCTATTTTGCCACTTTCATCCACAACTTTGTCAATAAAACATCCCCATTAACAGGCAAGCAAATAACATACATTTAAAACATTTAAAAGAAAGAAATGTGACAGGGTAGGAACTATAGTTTTGGTCAGTGTTTCCCTTGGGACTATAATGAGGGGTGAACATGTAAACTGGTATAATAACCCTCCGTGTATACCTGTCCCCCCCACTCTTCCCCATTAATCTAATATTATTGACTTTATTATCATCTATTATCTATTTTTTTGAGTTATCTATTTCATCTTTTAACCAAACAAATTTTGTTTTAAACAAAATCATGTTGAGAAATCACATTAGTTGAATGCATACAGGGAATCTACCTGACCCAAGAGCACCTTTAAAATCCCAATTCAAATCCACATTAAAGCAGAGAAATGCCTTGATCTAACCACATCCCTTCTTGATCCTTGCCTGCCTCACGTCCTCCTCACATCCAAGATAACTATATGGACAGAAAAGAGCAGAAGCTCTGAGCTGTCCCATCAAGCCCAGTTAGTCTTAATCTCTCTTAGTCTCTTAGTGTCCAGATGAGAGCTTTTGTGCCGAAGGTACTGTGTGGAGTCATTAGGCTACTGTGTTGTTGCTGTAGGCCCTACTAGTCTACAGTGTATTTGTGAGAGAGCAACCATTTTCTGAACATGCTGCTTTTAAGAAGAATTTGGGTTTAGGGCTTTCTGAGAAGTTATGCTTGTTTTTTTGTATATAAATATATATTTAAACAGTACCAGTCAAAAGTTTGGACACATTTACTCATTCAAGAGTTTTTCTTTATTTTTACTATTTTCTACATTGTAGAATAATAATGAAGATGTCAAACCGATGAATTAACACACATGGAATCATGTAGTAAGCAACATTTTTTAAGCAAATCAAAATATATTTTATACTTGAATTTCTTCAAAGTAGCCACCCTTTGCATTGATGACAGCATTGCACACTCTTGGCATTCTTTCAACCAGATTAATTAGGAATGCTTTTCCAACAGTCTTGAAGGAGTTCCCACATATGCTGAGCACTTGTTGGCTGCTTTTCCTTCACTCTGCAGTCCAACTCATCCCAAAGCATCTCAATTGGGTTGAGGTTGGGTGATTGTGGAAACACTATATATGCCTCAAACTCCCTGTAGGCCTAAATGGATAGTTTGAATGAACCCTTACAGAAAAATCACATTATTTCACATGTGAAAAATCACATTATTTCACATGAAATTTCACATGTAAAATCATGTGAAAACGTGTTTTTTGAACACTTCTCATGGGCACTCTTAGAAAAAAGGGTTCCAAAAGGGTTCTTCTGCTGTCACCATAGGAGAACCATTTTTGGTTCCAGTTTAAACCCTTTTTGGTTCCAGGTACCTTTTGGTCGACAAGGAACCCAACACGTTTCTACTTGGAACCAAAAGGGTTCTACAAAGGATTCTCTGATGGGAACAGCGGAAGAACCCTTTTAGGTTCTAGATAGCACCTTTTTTTTTTTTTTACAAGTGTGTAGTTTCATGTTATTACATGTTGTCAAGTGTTATCATTAACTTCACATAAGATCACATGTGATTTCATGAAACCATGTTTTTGGAACACTTCATATGCTCATGTAAAATTAATGTGTTTTTTTCCGTAAGGGGATTAAATAAAGAAAGAGATCAAGAAAGAAAGAAAGAAAGATCAATGCAATATCTAAATTGTAAATGCAAATCCATGGATCAAATTTAAAGGAAAGTTCTGCCACTTTCCAACCTCATATTCATTATCTCGAGCACCAGTCTACATATTTGAAAACAGCGTGTTTCTATGATCTGTAGTTAAAAAGATAAGAAAGACCCCAACCCCCCACCCCACAAATACAATCTGTGACATCACAGGGATTCAAAGTCAGAAAAACTGTGATTTACAAAACCTGCAACAATGTTTTGTATTTTCTTGCTCCCCACATCACTGCAAATCTCATAGTGTTTGAAAATCACTGTTTTTAGAATGTTCTAACTTTTGGTGATGTCAAAAAAACGTTATATTTTTTCTACTGAAACAATGAAATGCACTATTAGACACTGATATTGTGCTGGAGATAATGAAAACGAGGTTGACAAGTGGTGGAATTGCTCTTCAAGACAGTCATTATCATCCTATTGTGGTTATAAGAAGCTGAGGCCTTATCTGCCTCATCAGCACTCTGTTTGTTAGTCAAGTCTTTCCCATGTCATGCCACTGAAAGGCACTGTTGTCCACAAATGAACCCATGAATACCATAGGTTGATGGTGAATTACAAATCACTGTTGTTGAACCGCATAACTGCTGTCTGTCTTTCTTAAAGATTCTGATAAACAATCGAAAAAATTGCTACAAATTGTCCTAGCATACTTGCATACCACCAAAAACTCTCGGAGACCTGCATACGTTTCACATTTTTGTTGTGGCCCTGAACTAAGCTCATCAAATTCACCTATTCAAGGGGTTAATGATTAGTTGACGAGTGGAATCAGGTGTGCTACTGTAGCTGTGGAATAGTTCAAATACATTGAATGTCTGCGGTCCCCGAGGAGAGGTTTGAAAACCCCTGGCCTAGACTTAACTGTAATGAGGGCTTCTGAGTGCATGTTCAATGTGCATCCTCTCCCCAAGACCTGTGGCCTTTGTTAGTATGTTGTCAAGGAGGGCGTTCACGTGTTTTGGGGATCAGAGGATCACTAGTTCGAGCCTGGTATGGGACAGGGACAGTGGAGGACATCGGTTTCGCTTATACAACCGAACAGCCTGCTTTTACTATTTAACACAGCTTTCTTACCATAACTTTTATGCCATGTACACTACAGGTTTGGCATGTATTATCTGTCTATTGGCAAGTGGCCACTTGCACAATCCTCGGCACAGGTGTGTCGATCAAGGAGAAAAGAAAAATCCACATTTAAAAATTGAAATTGGAGTGACAGTTACCGCAGGAACAAGGTCAAAGTGAAAAAACAAAATCGATTCTGGAAAATAAATATATTTTTCTTGCCAAACTATATCTTAAAATAATATAGAGCTTGTTGATCAAGATTCTGAGCAAAGATGTCTCTTTAACTTTGGTGCAGGGTAATGAGAGAAATGAGTGCAAATGCTCTAAGAAATAGTTCCTGATTTTTTTCCATCACAAATTATTTTTTCAACTCGTTTTTGTATCTATGCATAAATTTAAAAATCCGCTGAAATTTATTATTCATCTGAGATGTGATTAATATGCAAAATTATGTAAATTAAGATGCAATTAGGCTCCAATTCTCTAGTGGAATTTTCCATTATAATTTAATACAAAGTAACAGAGTAATTGGTGTCACGTGTAATTACGGTTACTCAAGTATACTTTCAGGCATGCAAATGATTTGCTATATGTTGGTTATCCTATGCAAATGTACCATGTGGTGCTTTATCAAGTTGGGAAATATGAAGGGAAACCAAGAGGAATTAACAAAAAAGGCAACTACACCAATGTGCATTTCTTTATTATGAATGGACATTCTAGGTGCTGTAAGTTTTAGGATGAATTGACCAAAGATACTTGGCTGGAAAGCAGTCAACTGAATGTTGAGGAGATAGATGGGGCCTCTTATATTGAAGCTTATAAAACATCACCTGTGCACATCACTATCATATTGTATCTGATCAATGAGAAAAGTAACATCACTTTCAGAGATGGACGAGCTAGCATAACAGTTGGATATAAACTTTTTTTTGTTTTCGAGGGCGAAGGTGGGCAT
Source organism: Oncorhynchus keta (assembly GCF_023373465.1). Taxonomy (NCBI): domain Eukaryota; kingdom Metazoa; phylum Chordata; class Actinopteri; order Salmoniformes; family Salmonidae; genus Oncorhynchus; species Oncorhynchus keta. Next base: position 10,411,035 of record NC_068451.1, read on the forward strand.
TGAGGAACATTAAAACTGTTGATTGCCAATCAGGGAAGATCATGCTAGAGAAATGAAAGGGGCCATGAATATTATACTATATTTGATCAATGGAAAAGAAAATGTCACAACCAATAGTAGGCCTGCAACATAATGTATGAGCTCAATTACTATTCACAGGGCGACTAACTTCACCGTGGCAGTCTGCTCTGAGGGGAGAGAAAAGCGATTATGTAATTGATATCTATTTAGATAGAATAAAAGTCCTTTACTGCTTCTTGGGAAATTCCTTTGCGGAGAGCAACTCCCTCTCAGGAGCCAAATTGATTTAAAATTGTTACATGGCTGGTTACATGTCCTGACATCTTGCTTTGCTCTCTCTCTCTCTCTCTCTCTCTCTCTCTCTCTCTCTCTCTCTCTCTCTCTCTCTCTCTCTCTCTCTCTCTCTCTCTCTCTCTCTCGCTCTCGATCACTTTCTCTCTATATATATCAGCACACACACACACACACACACACACACACACACACACACACACACACACACACACACACACACACACACACACACACACACACACACACACACACACACACACACACACACACACACACACACTGCTATCTGTCTTGTTCATGATCATTGCACTGAACAAAGACGTCCTTCCCCCCTCTCCCAGCGCTCTCTCCGCCTCCACGCTGTGTGCCTGCCTGCTTGCACAACTCTCTCAAAGAACATAATCCCTCAACAAAATGCCAACACAAAAGAAACTTGAGCTCAATCCTATAACACACGGACACAGCAGACAATGCCCCCTCCCACCAGCCCCCCTTCCAACCCAGCTTCTCTCCCAGCAATAAATGCCCCGTGGCAGAGATCAGACTTTATCAGCCCCCCCATTCCCCCTCCTCCTCCATCTCCATCCCTCTCTCCCTCCCTCCATCTTTTTCCCTCTACCCCAACCAGGATCATAAGAACCCCCACTCTCCCAGACACACACACTACAATCTCCCCTTCCCTCCCCAGTCTATCCCATACCTCCACACACACGACCCATCCCCAACATTGGAACTGAAGAATGGAGGCTGCAGCCCCATAAACAAGGGTCTCTGTGACCTAAAGACAGACTGATGTGTCATGAAGATAATGGATCACTTACTTTAGGTTGCCAGGGTGATACTGATGATGGACAGCCAGATTAGAGAAATGTAATGCCGAATGAATCTGCATGTGTTTATAATGTATGCCACCTTGCACAAGCCCTCATTTTCTTTTAACTACAGCACAGCTGTCATGTGTAACGGAGGTAACACCTCATGTGATGACTGACCTTACCTGAGGTTGGCTCTCTACGTGAATGTCTAGGCTTTAGCGCGGCAATCGAAGACAGCCTTGTCTCATGCAGTGACCCGGGTTCAAGTCACACTGTGCATTAGTGAGATTTGTGGCCTTTTTTTTTTTTACATAAATGGAGGGTGATTAACTTATTTGACTGTCAGAATGTCAACATTTGTTATAAATGCACAAGGCTTCATAGGAACATGGAGATATGCTGTTATGCATGGCACGACAATGCAAAAGATAAAGATCCAAAGAATGACGTTTGTGGCTTTTGTGCATGTAATGTAGGAATGATAGTGGTGGTTTGCTTCTGCCTAGTGTTTACTTCCATTTGATATTACCGCCCATGCTTCTCCAATGCACTGATACCTGCTCCCCGTATCCCAGCCAAACCCCTATTTTCTCTCTGTTTAGTGTGTGTTGTCAGCTCTGGCTCTGGCTGGCGTAGCTACATGGTGCGGTTGGACGAGTGAGTGGGTGAGGTGGGTGAGAGAGGGGCGGAGGTCTGATGTAATCTCATGTCGGAGGCATTGGCACGAGCAGGGCTCTCATACACTGTGTGGTCTTCTGAGAGCGTCTACACCCCCTGCCTCGGTTTCGGGGCGAGACATGTGCTCTGCCCCCATCTGCTGATTACATCAACAGTGCACTGGCAGACGTGACACCGAGAGAAAGTAGGCCACCTTAGCACCTCGTTGTCACAGGAAGTGGAAGTGTACCGGTGCACCTTCTTCACCTGTCTCTGTCTCTGAGCTCAGTGATGTTGCCGTCGGTACTAGTCAGGCACACATCACTGTGATGCTCTTGTGCAGGATGTGGTAGCTTTCAAAAAAAGGTCCTAGCATGTTTGCCTTTTGAATGGTCATATGAGGCCTCAACATCTAGCTAAAAATACATATAGTGGTGTGTAGATGATTTTCCATTTAATATCGAATGACTTTAAAAAATATATATAAGTAAAGTATTGTGCACATGTCTATTCCAAAAGGAACATATTGTATAATGCAAGAATAGTATATATTAATTACAATAAATATATATATTCATAAATTAATATAAGACTTTAAAGTGCATTAATGTTTATTACATTATAATAACTGTACAAAATTAGAAATATATATATCTTTTCATCATTGTATTTTTATCCAAAAAGCAGAGCAATTAACTCTAAATTAATGTGACATTTAAAAATCATAGTAAGGCATTTTAATTATTTTTTTTTGAGGACGTACAAGGCTATTGAACCTCTTACCAAAAATAAAACCCAAAGACATCAGAGATGGGGAATGAAGGGTTCAAAATACATTCTATACATTTGTGCTCTTTTTCATGGATTACTGTCATTTCACATCCTCCATTGTGAGCGCCTGCCAGCCCTGCTTGCCATTTCTGGGCCTGTGTTTGGAATCTTGATATATTTGCCAAATGAATATTTGAAGCTTTAATTAAATGCATTCCACCTCTACACCTTCTGTAAGACGGCCAAGGCCACCTTGCACATTTCTCATATTTCACATTGGGTCAATAATGTTAGTTAATGCTGGTTAGGGTGAAAATCTACAGCATGTTGCCATTTCAGAGAATATTTCTGCTAGGTTAAATTGACTGATTTGTGAACATGTATAAAGCTGTGAATATAGGCTTTACTGTAACAGGATCATTCAAAGACGGCTTTAGTCCTAAAACATATCAAACAAAGAAGTCAGTCATTATGACCAAAAATAAGATAACAAAGCACAAATCAGAAATATAATTGAAGCATACATATGAATAAAAACAGTAATGATGCAGTAGAACTGTGCTGTGGTGTTTTTCTGGTGCTAATCCCCATCTCCTGACAGACGAGGGACTATTTCCAGCCAGCCAATGGAGGACGAGCATACTTTTAACCAGGACAGAGTAATACATCTTACTCTGAATACTTACTCAACAACATGGAGCATTTACCTTTCATATATCCACAGAGATGGTAACTTCCATTATATGGGAATTGTTCAGGGGTGAGGGGTTATATTCCAACTGTCATCGTGTTTGCCAAATGAAAAGTCTAATAAACCATGCTTACAATAGATGTGTAATTGACTGTGTACGTGGGCATTGGAAGAGGGCATTGAAGTAATGGCACAGTAGGACCTTGAAAACATCAAATACACATTTGATTTCAGAATACAACATTTGTCTGACTGTTTGAATCACCTCATCAAATCCTAGCCCCTCTCCCATCCCCAACCCATAGTATTCAATAAGTACACCCTACACACCATCATCTTCCCTAGGGATCTTGGTAGGTACCCTTCAAAGGCGCCCTCACTCCTCTCCCTAGCCTCCCAATGCCTCCTTTCCTGTCTTTAGTTAATTACCCCACTGGTTCCCAAGCATTTTTAGATCACGGTTATGGTGACATAATTCATTAGTGTTTGCCCAAAGAAATGATTTAAACTCTTTAAAGTGCTCCTCCAAGCAGAATAGCTATTACTGGAGCCATATGCACCAGCTTAAGTATTAAACGGTTTGTTGAAGTCAACTACGGTACAAGAGATGATAAACATAAATGATGGCTAATATACTGCACCAGTGGTTTTTAGAAAAAATGAAATGTTACTGACACAGGGAAAACACTTTGTAGTCAACGTCGCAGCAAAAATGTCCCTCTAATCCGTGACTGGTGAAGCGAGTGCCTGGAAAACACAACACAACATGGCACCGCGTCACCTTGAACATTCAGCCGGGTTACTGCATCGTTTATGCCTGGGTACACCAGTGTGATTCGTGACTCCTCGTTTGGCGTAACTTTGATTTGTTGAGATATCTAGGAAAACATAACTAAAATAGAATGTATGAATTCTATGTTTTTTTTATGTTGCTCCTAGGAAATCACATTTGACCCTCAAACATAGTGTGATGAAAGTAAAGAACGCTAACTATCACTGTCTTGTACGTGTGGTTAAGATTGATGTAATTATTATCCTTCTATATAAAACAAAATCCCCCAAGTAAGGATGTGTTTTAAATGTCAGAGAAGAAAGGTATTTTTTATCATTTAATAGCAGTTCAATCAAGTTTCGACGAGTCTAACGCCACTAATGTTCTAAATTTGTTGCTCTACTCAGGGAGTTAAACCGTATTCTTCTAATGTTAACTGACGTGTATAATTAAAATTGTTGTTTAACTTTGTATCCCACACTTTAACCGTTTGTTCTTCTATTCATCATCGTGATCATGACAGTGAAATATGATAGCGTCAGAAGGGTCCAGTAATTTTATCTCTTATCTCCTCACCTTGTAACTGTACCTTGTCGCTACAGCCAATCAGGTGTGACATTTAGTTTCAAGAATTTCCAGTGATTCTGAGGGGAAAACTAGAGGGTACTTTGTGCAGGTTCGCTATTATGAGGGAACTGATGTGACCTAGCAGCCACTCCCAGTAGCTGAGGGATCTTTGTGAAGGCCTGGGGTTCATTGTCAGCATGGCCTTACTATTACCATATACAAGGATTCATTACTTTGTCTCGCCTTTGTGTGTATCGCTTTTTTAAGGGAACTGCAGGAATTATTAGAGGCTTAGCATTGAATGGGCCTCTAAGTAGCTTGAGGGGTGTAAGCCTCTTCCCCAAGTCAAGGCCAACATGCACACTCTGATCCCCAGTCCTATTCAGTGATAATGTACATGTCAGTGGGGACATGCAATGATCCCGCACTTCTCCATGCTAAATGATCACTCTCTTTCTTCCCCTCTTTCTTTCATTTAACTAAATCCATTCCCCTAAAACTCGAAGCAAATATTAACATGTTCCCAAACAATAGTCCACAGAAAGCATGAATCAGCAGACAATTCCCAATTCCAGGCACACAACAGGGGCCTGTGTAGGGGAGGGGGGAGCTCTGTCGAAGCCTCCATCTTAAAAAATTCCAAACCCTGGAATAGGGAGGATTTTGATCCTGGGAAAGCCAAAGCGAGTTGCGAGCAGTGCTGCACAACTCCGTGTCTCCAGACGGCCTGATTTGGGAACGCCGTGAAATCCGTGGCACCTCTCCTGCTTCTCCGGCTGAATCGGTGCCATATCTGTGATGGACTGAGGCAGGAAAAGGAGGCAGCCAGGGATGAATACAGCTTAATCTTTACCCAGGCCACATGTGTGTGTATGATAACATGGATGCTTTCTTCCTGTGCAGGGCTATATTCAGCCAGCTGCCAGGTTGCTGCTTCGCTGCGATATTTGCTCACACTAAAAAGAACTATTGCACCTAAGGAGGGGGTTAATGCATGTTTTTGGAATAGGAGGCTCAAATGGTGGTAATTCCTGACACATTTCGAGAGGCAGATAGGGTTGTCTTATGGCTACTGACAATATGTAAAAGCAACTACACATGGCGCTTTCTCCCCTCGAGGTCCTTATATCTGATTTGTGCAGATCACCTCACGTGGGGTTATTTTTGTACACAAGTGACGGTGTTGCCATAGATGCTCTTGTCAATTAGAATAAATAAGACATTTTAGTCTCCATGCACGAGGAGAAATGCTACCTGCAGCGTAACACCCCACCAAGATTCTATGGAGTATAAATGTAGGCCATGATCTGTTCACCTTAAATCCTCTGATTTAACAGAATATAAACAAATGTCTCCTCCTAAGCATGTATGGTGCCATAACAAAATACCTGTGTGAGTGTGTGTGTGTGTGTGTGTGTGTGTGTGTGTGTGTGTGTGTGTGTGTGTGTGTGTGTGTGTGTGTGTGTGTGTGTGTGTGTGTGTGTGTGTGTGTGTGTGTGTGTGTGTGTGTGTGTGTGTAACATCTGTCACCGCATACTGCCTATATGCAGTAGTCACTTGGACAGCTTTGTTTTAAAAAATGTAAACGGCCTCCCCATTCCCCACCCTTTCCCACATCAAGTCCCCCCCCACCCCCCACCCAGCAACAAAAGCCATTTATTATGATTGCATTACCATAAATGACTTTATAACATCTGCTTGTCAATAATTATCGTACAAATTCCCCTACCCTATGACCCCTGGTTTGGATGAACCCCAGGTGTATGCCACAGTCAGGCTAATGAGTAGCGCAGCGCTAGCACATTGTCCCCACGTCACTGCACACAGCCACCCAGCCACTTCAATTAAAACACAGTGTGGGCCTTAATATTAAGAGGAAATGAGGAATCATGAGCTAATTGAAAATATCGCATTCAAGAGATACTGTAGCTTCTAAACAAAAGACTTGGATATTTTTATCTAATATTGCTCAAATAGCTCATCAGTAACATATGGAAGGATGGTATGTATTGTATGTGATAGTTACAACAAGGTGATATACGAGTATTATATATTTATTTTATTTAACCTTTATTGATCTAGGCAAGTCAGTTAAGAACAAATTCTTATTTACAATGACGGCCGACCAAAAGGCAAAAGGCCTGCTGTGGGAACAGGGGCTGGGATTAAAAGATATATATATATATAAACACTACCGTACAAAAGTTTGGGGTAACTTAGACATGTCCTTGTTTTTGAAAGAAAAACACTTTTTTTGTCCATTAAAATAACATCAAATTGATCAGAAATACAGTGTAGACATTGTTAATGTTGTAAATGACTATTATAGCTGGAAAGGCTGATTTTTTATGGAATATCTACATCGTCGTACAGAGGCTCATTATCAGCAACCATCACTCCTGTGTTCCAATGGCACATTGTGTTAGCTAATCTGTAACGGCTGTCGTAGGTGGAAGAAGGAGAGGACCAAGGTGCAGCGTGGTAAGTGTCTATGTTCATATTTATTATAACTCAGAACACTAAGACCAAAATAACAAAAATAGACCAACACGAAATAGTTCTGTCTGGTGCAGACACAGAGACAGAAAACAACTACCCACAACCCATAGTGGAAAAACAGGCTGCCTAAGTATGGTTCTCAATCACAGACAACGATTGTCAGCTGCCTCTGATTGGGAACCATACCAGGCCAAACACATAGAAATACAAAACCTAGACTACAAAACATAGAATGCCCACCCCAACTCAAGCCATGACCAAACTAAAACAGAGACATAAAAAAGGAACTAAGTGTCACGCCTTGGTCTTAGTATTTTGTGTTTTCTTTAATTATTTGTTCAGGCCAGGGTGTGACATGGGGTTATTGTATTGTCTTATTGGGGTTTCGTAGGCATTGGGATTGTGGTTGATTAGGGGTGTGTCTAGTATTGGCTTGGCTGCCTGAGGCGGTTCTCAATCAGAGTCAGGTGATTCTTGTTGTCTCTGATGGGGAACCGTATTTAGGTAGCCTGGGTTTCACTGTGTATTTCGTGGGTGATTGTTCCTGTCTCTGTGTAGTTTCACCAGATAGGCTGTAATTAGGTTTCACGTTCCGTTTGTTGTTTTTGTATTTGTATAGTTATTTCATGAGTCACTTTTTTCATTAAAGTCATGAGTAACCACCACGCTGCATTTCGGTCCGACTCTCTTTCTACAAACGAAGAACGCCGTTACAGAATCACCCACCACACTCGGACTGAGCAGCGTGTTAACAGGCAGCAGCGAAGGGAGGATGTTATGGACAGCAGAGGCTTGGAGTATACGACGTGGGAAGAAATAGACAGGTGGGCGGCCGACCCAGAGAGATTGCCGGAGCCCGCCTGGGATTCGCTGGAGCAGTGCGAAGAGGGCTATAGGCGAATGGAGTCGAAAAGAAAGACACGGCGGCACAGAGCGCGAAACCCGAAAGTCACCCCCAAATATTTATTGGGGGAGGGCTCAGGGAGAGAGTAGCAGAGTCAGGAGTCAGACCTGAGCCTACTCTCCCGGTTAATTGTGAGGAGCAGCGATCAAAGGACTTCTGGACATGGGAGGAGATATTAGACGGAAAAGGACCCTGGGCTCAGCCTGGAGAATATCGCCGTCCCAAGGAAGAACTAGAGGCGGCTAAAGCGGAGAGGCGCTGGTATGAGGAGGCAGCACGGCGACGCGGATGGAAGCCCGAAAAGCAGCCCCAAAAAATTATTGGGGGGGGGGGCTTAAAGGGAGTCTGGCTATGCCAGGAAGGAGACCTGCGCAAACTCCCTGTGCTTACAGGTGGGCTAGAGAGACCGGGCAGACACCGTGTTATGCTATGGAGCGCACAGTGTTTCCAGTGCGGGTGCATAGCCCGGTGCGGTTCATACAAGCCCTTCGTATTGGCCAGGCTAGAGTGGGCATCGAGCCAGGTAAGGTTGGGCAGGCTCGGTGCTCAAGAGCTCCAGTGCGCCTGCACAGTCCGGTCTATCCAGAGCCACCTCCACACACCAGTCCTCCGGTAGCAGCTCCCCGCACCAGGCTTCCTGTGCGTGTCCTCGATCCTGTAGCACCAGTTCCAGCACCACGCACCAGGCCTTCTGTGCGCCTCGCCTGTTCAGCACAGCCAGAGCCTTCCTTCCCTCCTGCGCTGTCGGAGTCTCCCGCCTGTTCAGCGCTATCAGAGCCTTCCTCCTCTACAGCGCTGCTGGAGCCTCCTGCCTGTTCGGAGCAGCCTGAGCTGCCAGTCTGCAGGGAGCTGTCAGTCTTCAAGGTGCTGTCAGTCTGCATGAAGCAGCCAGAGCTGTCAGTCTGCAAAGAGCTGCCAGTCTGCAAGGAGCTGTCAGTCTGCAAGGAGCTGCAGTCTGCAAGGAGCTGTCAGTCTGCATGGGTGCTGTCAGTCTGCATGGAGCAGTCAGAGCTGTCAGTCATGACGCAGCCAGAGCTGTCAGTCTGCATGACAAGAGCTGTCAGTCTGCAAAGAGCTGCCAGTCTGCAAGGAGCTGTCAGTCTGCAAGGAGCTGTCAGTCTGCAAGGAGCTGCCAGTCTGCAGGGTGCTGTCAGCCTGCATGGAGCAGTCAGAGATGTCAGTCTGCATAAAGCAGCCAGAGCTGTCAGTCTATATGAAGCAGTCAGAGCTGTCAGCCTGCATGAAGCAACTAGAGATGTCAGTCTGCAAGGAGCTGTCAGTCTGCAAGGAGCTGTCAGCCTGCATGGAGCAGCCAGAGCTGTCAGTCTGCAAGGAGCTGTCAGTCTGCATAGAGCAGCTAGATCCGCCAGTCAGCCATGATCTTCTAGATCTGCCAGTCAACCAGATTCTTCCAGATCTGCCAGTCAACCAGTCTCTTCCAGATCTGCCAGTCAACCAGTCTCTTCCAGATCTGCCAGTCAACCAGTCTCTTCCAGATCTGCCAGTCAACCAGTCTCTTCCAGATCCGCCAGCCAGCCAGGATCTACCGGAGCCTACTACCTGCCTGAGCTTCATCTCAGTACTGGGCTTCCTCTCAGTACTGGGCTTCCTCTCAGTGCTGGGCTTTCTCTCAGTACTGGGCTTCCCCTCAGTTCCGGGCTGCCCCTCAGTCCCAGGCTGCCCCTCAGTTCCGGGCTGCCCCTCAGTCTCGAGCTGCCCCTCAGTCTCGAGCTGCCCCTCAGTCCCGAGCTGCCCCTCAGTCCCGAGCTTCCCCTCAGTCCCGAGCTGCCTCAGTCCCGAGCTGCCCCTCAGTCCCGAGCTGCCACTCAGTCCCGAGCTGTCCCTCAGTCCCGAGCTGCCCCTTAGTCACGAGCTGCTCCTCAGTTCAGTGGGGTTCTGGGTGAGGACTATTAGGCCATGGTCGGCGGCGAGGGTGGATTATCCCAGGACGCGAAGGGGAGGAACTATGACTTTAATGGAGTGGGGTCCACGTCCCGAGCCGGAACCGCCACCATGGACAGACCCCACCCGGACCCTCCCTATGGTTTTGAGGTGCGTCCGGGAGTCCGCACCTTAGGGGGGGGGGGGGGTTCTGTCACGCCTTGGTCTTAGTATTTTGTGTTTTCTTTAATTATTTTTTCAGGCCAGGGTGTGACATGGGGTTATTGTATTGTCTTATTGGGGTTTTTGTAGGCATTGGGATTGTGGTTAATTAGGGGTGTGTCTAGTATTGGCTTGGCTGCCTGAGGCAGTTCTCAATCAGAGTCAGGTGATTATTGTTGTCTCTGATGGGGAACCGTATTTAGGTAGCCTGGGTTTCACTGTGTATTTCGTGGGTGATTGTTCCTGTCTCTGTGTAGTTTCACCAGATAGGCTGTAATTAGGTTTCACGTTCCGTTTGTTGTTTTTGTATTTGTATAGTTATTTCATTTGTCACTTTTTTCATTAAAGTCATGAGTAACCACCACGCTGCATTTCGGTCCGACTCTCTTTCTACAAACGAAGAACGCCATTACACTAAGGTCAGGACGTGACATATTCCAAGTTTATCCTTTTAAAAGGATAATTGATCATAAGAAAACCCTTTTGCAATTATGTTAGCATAACTGAAAACTGTTGTGCTGATTAATTAAGCAATAAAACTGGCCTTCTTTAGATTAGTTGAGTATCTGGAGCATCAGAATTGGTGGTTTTGATTACAGGCTCAAAATGTCTAGAAACAAAGACCTTTCTTCTGAAACTCGTCAGTCTACTATTGTTCTGAGAAATGAAGGCTATTCCATGTGAGAAATTGCCAAGAAACTGAAGATCTGGTACAATTCTGTGAACTACTCCCTTCACAGAACAGCGCAAACTGGCGCTAACCAGAATAGAAAGAGGAGTGGGAGGCCCCGGTGCACAACTGAGCAAGAGGACAAGTACATTAGAGTGTTAAGTTTGAGAAACAGATGCCTCACAAGTTCTCAACTGGCAGCTTCATTAAAAAGTACCCTGTGTTTTGTGCATACTATTTAATGAAGCTGCCAACAAACATTTTGAGTGTTTGTTGCAGCTCATTCCAGTCGCTAGCTGCAGTGAACTGAAAAGACGAGCGTCCAGGGATGTGTGTGCTTTGGGGACCTTTAACAGAATGTGAGCGGCAGAACAGGTGTTGTATGTGGAGGATGAAGGCTGCAGTAGATATCTCAGATGGGGGGAGTGAGGCCTAAGAGGGTTTTATAAATAAGCATCAACTGGTGGGTTGGGTATACAGAGATTACCAGTTTACAGAGGAGTATAGAGTGCAGTGATGTGTTCTATAAGGAGCATTGGTGGCAAATCTGATGGCCGAATGGTAAAGATCATCTAGCCGCCATCATCTAGCCGCCAACATCTAGCCACACTTACCTGCCTATCTATAAATGTCTCCGTAATCCAGCATGGGTAGGATGGTCATCTGAATCAGGGTTCATTTGGCAGCTGGGGTGAAAGACGAGCGATTGCAATAGAGGAAACCAAGTCTAGATTTAACTTTAGCCTGCAGCTTTGATATGTGCTGAGAGAAGGACAGTGTACCGTCTAGCCATACTCCCAAGTACTTGTATGAGGTGACTAACTCAAGCTCTAAACCCTCAGAGGTGGTAATCACACCTGTGGGGAGAGGGGCATTCTTCTTACCAAACCACATGACCTTTGTTTTGTAGGTGTTCAGAACAAGGTTAAAGGTAGAGAAAGCTTGATGGAGAGAGGCAGTTAGCAAACCAGGCCAAAGACCCCTCATGGACACCAATACTCCTTAGCCAGCCCACTAGAATGGAATGGTCTACCATAAAAAAGATATTTGGCCAATTCAATAAAAATAGCAGCACAACATTGCTTAGAATCAAGGGCCATGGGGACATCATTGAGGACCTGTCAGGTTACAGTGACACTTCCATAACCTGAGCGGAAACCAGACAGCATACCAGAGAGAAAACTATAGACATCAAGAAAGCCAGTCAGTTGATTATTGACAAGTTGTTCCAACACTTTTGATAAACAGGGTAAAAGTAGTGTTTTAAATAAAAACCATCAGTGCTTGGATTTAGGGTTTTATTAGAGTTCACTGGATTTATAACTATCATTTTCCAGATTAAATGTCATTATGAGAGCTAATAGCAAACACATTTTGGAAAATTACAATATCTCACAAAGTTTCAAAGCACAACGCTCACATTACAAAAATGACATCTTTCAAACACCTACATAATGCAAAGTGTGTCAATCTATTACCCAAGTCTCCCTAAACAGCAGTCTAGTTGTTCGACTAGACACCACGGCAATGTCAGATGCAGCACTAATTGAAAAGTTAATTATCTTTTCTATGACATCAGCTGTCATTTGGGCAGATCAGATTCTAGCACAGCCTCCCGGGACCAACTTTATTTTCTTCTTAATGGCTCGGGGCCTTCCATTTAGCTGTGTGGGAACATTTGGTCATTGAAAGTACCATTTATACAGCATTGTTTAATTAAAGTCAAATTAAGAGAACTGTATGCAGAATTTAATTTCTTGTATAAATGATTGTCTAAAAAACTGGGTGCAAGTTAGATCATCAAACTTTTCATTATCTTTCCCATCTCTCGAGGTGCCTATGTTGTTTTGCTGACGTCTCTCTGCATCTTGTTGACGGCTCCCGAAACATAAATGAGAGGAAATCACCCACAATGCACTGCATATCTCTTCAATGAATTCGTTTTTTTGCTATACCTTTTCCAAAACATGGAGTGAAATAGGTTGTGAGAACTTGTTTATCTAATTTCCTCGTCAAAAATCTCGCCCTGAATTGTATCACTACAAAGGAGGTTGAAGTCCAGAGAAGATAACTGTCACTAAAGTGTTGAAATCAATGGCTATTTGAAATTCCAGAGGATTTAGGTTTACAATCCATTTAAGTAAGTAAGGATTAAGCCATCATGATTACAAGGGTACAACAAAGTGCATTCTGCCAAAGTTTGAGAGTGGCTTAGACCCAAAACTGCATTATTGAAATCTCATTACAGTGCATTGTGTATTGTGTACAACATAAACTCACAGACTATTTCCTCCTGTTCTTATGCTTCACATCATGACTTTAGAAAGGCCTTGCGTTGGTGCTGAAGTAAAAGATAAACATTCCATCGCAAATGTTGTCTTGAGACAAATGCTTTTGTGTACCACATTGCTTTCCGTAGTCACATTCCTTCTGAGGGTCAGCATCAGTGTAATTGATTCTGCTTCTTCATATTCCATTTGTTATTAGGGCCACATCGCTCTCCATGGGAACGCCTAATTGGTCTTCCCAGGTGGCCACTTGGAGAAACAGACAGAAGCAGTCTAACAGTCACTCGCCGTGTCCATTGGGACAGCAGCTGATAAAAAATGTACTTCATCTTGCAACTATAGGATTCTGCCTGTGTTGCGCTCATATTAAGGTATCTCGCTCAAATGAATGATGTTTTTTGTTTGTTTTGAGATTTGCATTTGTGTCAATCAAGTAAATGTATTCTGTGCAACTTCCAGCACGCGTTTACTGTGAACACTGAGGCTGTACCCACTTTAAATTGCAGTTTTAACAGTTACCAAGTAGGCTACTGTAGCTATTTGATCATAATGTAGGCCTACCAGAGTGGCCTAACATCAAAACAATGGAGAAAATGCAACTCATAATAACATGGAAACAGCTGTTCTATCAATCAGCCTACAGTAGCAGCCAATGTGTGGTGTTCAATGTAGGTCTACATTCCATGAGACTTGCAGTGCTTGACATGAACATGTTTATCCACTTGTCCTTCAGACAAGGAGGTGACTGAAAGTGTTGTGTTGTTTGATGCAAGAAACCACTTTACAAAATAAAATGCATGTTATTCCCATACCATTACGACAGAGAATCAGACAAATTATGTTAGCTACCCCCCCCCCCCCTGCCTGTTGGCTACTTAGCTTATTCAAGCATTCCTCAAAATACAACACTGCCCTTTTATGATGTAAAATGTCATTACCTGACTCACTTTTCAAAGTGTTGTGCTCCTGTAGGAAACAATCACTCCCCTATTGCTGACTACAAATGATCTATAAGTGGGATAGTAACTCACTACCTAGCAAAGGATATTAACAAAATAATGTAGGTCTAATGCAGCTCTAATGGGTTATGCCGAGTACGGGCTGAGTCGGGCTGAGTTGTGCAATAGAATCCTACTCCAATGTGTTCTACCTACAATAACAATAATCTCTTGCATCGTTTTGCATGCTGAGTCTTGCATAGTTCGTTTTATTTCGATGTGTTGCTTTTCAAGTGGATAATATTGCGTTGATTCGATCACAATTGCCACAGTAAAGGGAAACAGTTGATATAGTGTTAACTAACAGGGAAAGTTGAGTGAAGTTCAATCTCATGCTTCGTTCAGCAGGCTTGTATTTCTTCTGCTTTCTTCTACAAGGCAGTCCCAGTTTCGAGGGTCATTGGTGTCAACCATGTTCAATGTCTTCATAAGGGCAACTTTTTTCGTAGAACAACTTAGTTTGTACGTACACACTGCACTGTGCAATTTGAGGAGATTGATGCCTTACTTTGTAAGGTAGACGGGTTATGACGATATGTGTACATTTATCATTTGCTATGTGTAGGCCTATGGAACACAGTGACATTTTCAGGTCAGAGAGAGCATCTTGCAAAACGTTTTCTAATATAACAGCTGTAACTGTTTTAAAATCTCCATTGGCATCATGGTGAAATCCCTGACGGGTTTTCTTCCTCTCCATCAACTGAGTTTGGAGGGACACCTGTATCTTTGTAGTGACTGGGTGTATAGATACACCATCCAAAGTGTAATTAATAACTTCACAATGCTCAATAACCTCTACAAACAAAATTCCACTTTGACATTATGGGGTGTAAGTAATAAGTTAACGTTGAATGGGGCCTTCCTCAGCTGGAGCAAAAAAATAGGATACTAAGTTCTCTTTACAGAGAGTAGGCTACTGAGGCAGACAGTGATGTGGCGCTCAGTGGTGAGGCTGAAGCAGGCTGCAACCACTGTGGTATAATAAAAAACAGAGACTGCGTCCAAGATGCCCAATTGTTGTTTTCAAGGTAATCTACTCACGTTCTCATACGCCAATTCATGGACCATGTATATCTGGGTTGACCAACACCACATGAGCCCTAGCAATCAGTGAGCACAGGGAGCAGCGCGGGCAGCACCGAAGTCATCACGTCATCCAAAAACCTGGCAGACGTTGGATGAATATAACATTTGAATATCTTCGACTGTGAGTTATGAAGAAAAAAAATAGGCCTCAGCGACTATTATTTGAATAATTAAATGGATGTTTTGTGGACAGAGGTGATGACTAAAGTTTCTTATTAGGAATTTTCAAATCTGACTTCTCTATGTGGCCGTCTGTGGAAATTGTCTTTCTGGGGCGGGCGTCATTTCAACTGCAGTACTGAAGCAAAACTATAGGAGCAATCGAAACCGTGCTTCTAGACCGGAAACCCTGGCTCCTTGGCTGCAATGCATGCAGGAGGAAGCAGAGGAGACAGAGAGAGAAGAAGCAAGCAGAGACAGAGGCTAGTACAGTGGTTCCCAAATGTAGGGTTGGGACCCCATGTGGGGCCCCTAAGAAAATCTGTTCTAATCTTATCAAACAACAAAAAGATATGTTTCAATATGCTATCTTCCCTGTAGGCCTATATTGAAATGCAATCAAACAATACAGTTCTAAATGTCATACGGTTTCATTTATATCGGTGGTTGTTAATCTTACCTCGATCACCCACTGGAGTTCATAGTTAACCTATTACCCACCTTTTTTTTTACCACTACATCACTGATATTAATACAGAATCATAGGTAATATTCTAATACATCATGTTAATGTGAGAATACGATCATCTGTGTGCTCTGTTGATGTCTGTTTGTGTGTCGTTTTATTAGAACCTCCACCCCCCCCCCCCCCTTTCAGACCTCACTAAAACTCAATCCCTGCTTACAGCCCTATCTGCCATGATTACGTGCCACTTCCCTCAACTTCAATGTTGCCCAGGTAGCTACTGTTTGTCTGTCTGTCTGGTGTGTCGTGGAACATTGTTCTCTTAGCTCTTTATCTGCTTCCTGTCACAATTGTCACAAAAATGTCCTCGGTAGCTAACTTACAATTTAAACTTACACAATCAGTTCTCACTCCTCAAATATGTCATTACCTCTGCAAACGAATCAGAGTGCAGTTGCTTGGTATCCATTTAACCTATCAGTCATGATCAATGACTGATCAGTGATCGTGCTACATAACTGGGGTTTTTCAAGTCTGGGTTAGGCTCTATTCATATAATCTCACAGTTTATTGATGATGGCAAATTTTACAGTAAATAGATTATTACTATATACTATCCAAATGTCAAAAGGAACTCTGAAAATGACGCCCCGCCAATTACAGTTCCTATGGTATGACTCAACATATGAATTGAACAAATACTTTGAACTTTCCCATGCTTTGTTGTGGCAGTAATTCTTTTCAGAACGCCCTCAATTTACCTGAAGTAATTCAACACAATTTTCCCAGTACTTTGCTAGACCACAAAGAAGTCAAGGTACAAAGACAAGTGAACTGAGAGAAACAGGGCCCCAAACGTTTCTGTTTTATCCTCACATACCATTCTGTGTAAGATAGCATGGGTTTATTCCATGAAATCACACCAAACAACGTAAAGTAAGAAGAGATAGTGACAGAGATTTGTACTTTAGGAAGTTGTTTTGGAAATATTATTTTTTTACGTGAGATAGAGGTCTCAACAGTAACATGGGCGTGTGAAAGGTTTTCAGTAGTATCTTTCTTCCCAACAATAAATATTGATTTGAAAATGAACGTACACATGTTTGGAGGATACAAGAAGAGAACATTTGAGTCAAATGCATCTGAGTTTAAAAATGAGTTTAAAATGATGATATCTGAATGCAGAAATCACTGTGGATCTCCATTGCCCAGCTCTAGCATCTCAGGGTTAAATAGTATTATCTGTTGTGATTAAGGAGTGTGTAAACAATACCTGATCTACCACTGAGACAGCCATGGGTGTCAATAGGGCTAATTAGCTCATTACACTGCTATTTAACTGTGCCATAATCATTCCATGTCATCACTTAAGCGTTGGTAGAGCATTGGGGCTTTGAGGGCTGAATACCCCGCAACCCCTGAAATGATCTGAAATATGGAATACTTTAGTTTGAGTGACTGGTTGAAAAGTTTGTTTGTATAGCTTTTATGGACTTATCTTTTCCCTTTCAGTGTCCCTTCTCCAGCAAACACACCCTCACAAAGAAAATCACCCCCCAAAAAGTTATATGTGATGCTCATGGCTTTCGCTGTGAGTCTGTGGATGTTAAGGGCCACTTCTATACTCAGAATTCCCCTCTCTATGGACTGATAGCACACACTTAGGCAAAACAGACACAGAAACATTCGGCAGAAAAGTTTCAGTGCAGTCACATTGATGTATTTATCAAAGCTTTTTAGTCCCCTCTCTTTTTGTCAACCTGCCACTTGTATAATTCCATTGATTCAATTCACCATGTTATCTTCTCATATCCCACATATTCCATAGGACAGTCATGCCTTCACTGACAGTCTCTAGTTGAGGAGAAGGGGGATGACTTCAGGGCCTGAGTGCTGGCATGGTGTTGACCATGCCTCTGCTCTCTGTGAAAGGAATGTGTTTGGTGTGGCATCAGCTCACTGCTGGCATCTAGGAGATGGGCTGCCAGTCCCCCATCATATGCCACCGTCACACACACACACGCACGCACACGCATGCGTACGCACGCGCGCGCACACACACACACACACACACACACACACACACACACACACACACACACACACACACACACACACACACACACACACACACACACACACACACACACACACACACACACACACACACACACACACACACACACACACACACACACACACACACACAGACATCGACCGTCACACTCGGCTCTCACCTTGTGCAGGGTAGTGATAGGCAGAGGAGGACGATCGAGGCTCCTTATCGACGCCAATCCAGATGAACCTACAGACACGCTCCCCAATATGCCAGTCTCACTCGCTCTGTATTTGGCCACCATTAGTCGTCTTTTAGCTTCAGCAGTCCTAAGGCTAGGGGGGCCCCACTGCCAAGGTGCTCTTGTGATTTGCTACGTCTCCCTGGGCTACAGGGCCTGTGGGCTTACTGGCCCATGGAGACTTAAGCCCCGGCCTCCCTGGGGCTCTCGACCAACTCAAGCGCTTGGCATGGGCTGAACCGCCCCACAGATCCTTCCCAGAGCAGTGGATGACTATAATATCCTTCCACCGAGGGCCATGTCAGTCACGTGTCATTTGAAAGGACGAAGGGAATGTGTTAACTGGAGCTGGCCTGCTGGAGAGAGGGAGTTCACCTGCCTTCACATCACATCCCTCTCTCATAGGGTTCCAGTCAATGATGGCTTAAAATGGACCCATACTTAACTGTAGAATAATTGCCATTTTGGGATTGAAGTGTATAATGTACCCATGTCATTAGTGAGGCCTGGTTTAGATTATAGTACAACTATCTTAGTTGACAGGTAAAGTCACATTACCAAGTACAATGGAAAGCAAGTGTTAGTTTTACAGTATATCAATTATGTCAATTTCACCTCTATTCTAAATGTACTCACTGAATCAGAGGGAGTTATCAGTATTGCATTTTCTTCATTGTCTGTCTTATTGCAGTAGCAACAGCTTTCCCCTTTGTGAGACGTATTATCCTTATAGCTAATTACTTGGAGACATATATCATTTCATAAGAACTGTCACAAGTAACAAAATAATTCAACCGAGACTGCGCCACTTCAACACGAATATATCCAAGGGGTTACAAACACATTGAGAGATTACTGTCATTTTTTATTTAGACATGTTGTTATTTTAATTCTCTCCGACTGCTTTGCCTTGATGGTTTTGATTAATATCTCTAGGAAGTGTTTGTGAGTAAGACGTATACCGCGATTCATCTGCAAAATAATCCAATCATTACCAGCTAATGACAGGGGGGTGAAAAATGACGCGTCTACCCGGGTACTCCCCAGCATGCGCGATGGCCCAATAGACATGGTGGATGTGGGCCCCACCTGTCACAGCATTGCAGTAATTGCATTATGGGTCCTCTCGCTCTCTCCTCTTCTCGCTGTCTCCCTCCATCCTTTGCAGTTCAGCTGCACAGACAATACTGGTCTTAATGAAGCCGTCTGACGAGGTGGCAATTACAGACTTCTGTCGCCGTCACCGGGGGCAACCAGGAGCGGGGGGAGGGGCGTGCTGATGCCCTGAGGGCCCTCCACACCCCCTGGTTGGGTTTAATAGGAGGGAGGAGGGAGGCTAAGCTGCTGTCAGAAGCAACTTGGGGCACAGAAGGATGAAGGGTTACTGTATGGGTAAACTAGAACAAGACAGTGTTAATGTGGAGATGGTGGGAGTGAGGAACTCAGCAGGGCCTAGTGCAATGATGTAGCAATATGATCAGCTTGAAACTCCCGTGTAAAACCTTCATCTTTGCCTGTTGACTTAACGATCATGTGAATACAGTGCTTTCAGAATGTTTTGATACCCCTTGAATTATTACACATTTTGTTGTGTTACAGCCTGAATTTAAAATGGATTCAATTGTTTTTTTCTCTCACCCATCTACACACAATACCCCACAATGATGAAGTGAAAACACGTTTTTAGAACTGTTTGTAAATGTATTGAAGATTAAATACAGAAATATCTTGTATATACAGAAATATTGTATATTGTAGAATCACCTTAGGCAGTGATTACAGCTGTGAGTCTTTCTGGGTAAGTCTCTAAGAGGTTTCCATACCTGGATTGTGTAGCATTTGCCTATTATTATTTTCTTAATTCCATAAGCTCTGTCAAATTGGTTGTTGATCATTGCTAGACAACCATTTTTTAGGTCTCGCCATACATTTTCAAGTAGATTTAACTCAAAAATGTAACTCGGCCACTCAAGAACATTCAATGTCTTTGTGGTAAGCAACTCCAGTGTAGACTTGGCCTGGGGTTTTAGGTTATTGTCATGCTGAAAGGAGACATTTTCCTCTAGGATTTTGCCCGTGCTTAGCTCCATTATGTTTATTTTTTTTATCCTGAAAAACTCCCCAGTCCTTAATGATTACAAGCATATCCATAACATGAGGCAGCCACCACTATGCTTGCAAATATGTAGAGTGGTATTCAGTAATGTGTTGTATTGGATTTGCCGCAAACACTTTTTATTCAGGACAGAAAGTAATACTGCTTTGCCACATTTTTTGCAGTATTACTTTAGTACCTTGTTGCAAACCAGAATGCATGTTTTGGAATATTTGTATTCTGTACAGGCTTCCTTCTTTTCGCTCTGTCAATTATGTTAGTCTTGTGGAGTAACTACGATGTTGTTGATCCATCCTCAGTTTTCTCCTATCACAGCCATTCAACTCTGTAACTGTTTAAAAGTCACCATTGGCATCATGGTGAAATCCCTAAGAGGTTACCTTCCTCTCCGACAACTGAGTCAGGAAAGACACCTGTATCTTTGTAGTGACTGGGTGTATTGATAGACCATCCAAAGTGTAATTAATAACTTCACCATGCTCAAAGGGATATTCAATGTCTGCCTTTTGTATTTGTTTTGAGGTAGTCATTCAAAAATAATGTTAAACACTATTACTGCACACAGAGTGAGTCCATGCAACTTATTATGTGACTTGTAAAGCAGAATTTTACTCCTGAACTTCTTTAGGCTTGCCACAATAAAGGGGTTGAATAATTATTGACTCAAGACATTTCAACTTTTTATTTTTAAATCAATTTTAACATTACGGGGGTATTGTGTGTTGGCCAGTGACCCAAAAATCAAAATTGAATCCATTTTAAATTCAAAAGGAGTGAAAACGGGGTGGGGTGTAAATACTTTCTGAAGGCTCTTTAAATACTATGTTATGGATCATTTATTACTGCTTTGGCATTTCATGTTTCATGTTCTGTATGATTCTAGAGTACAACAGTTTGGCATAACGTATAATAAGGCAAAGTATGGACGCGAAGAAATGACCTGCAGAAATGACCTGCAGAAATGACCTGCAGAAATGACCTGCAGAAATGACCTGCAGAAATGACCTGCAGAAATGACCTGCAGAAATGACCTGCAGAAATGACCTGCAGAAATGACCTGCAGAAATGACCTGCAGAAATGACCTGCCACGTATCGCACAAGCCTTACGTCAACATGCAGCGACATTTAAAGGTTTTACACAGGAGTTTTACACTGCTGATAGTTGCATCATTGCGATGGGCAAAGTATGGAAGCAAAGATATAGCAAAGAAAGAATGGATGCCAAGAAATACATTCAAATCAGTGAACTCTCCTTATATGTCAACAAGTGTATGTCTACTCTCTATAAAGTTGTTAAATAGTTTAACACGGATGCAATTTTTTCTCTCAATTATTTATCTTCTTGGACAAATGTTAATTGAATCAGGTCGTAAATGCTAGGCTGAAGTGTTTTGATGGCGTTAATGAAGCTGACACTTGCGACATGCTCACTCACTCCTCCTCTCCCCCCGTCACACTACCCCACCCCTGATTGGTCTCAGGTGTGCCCTGACGCTTACAGATGTTGCCATGGTTACATCATGTATTCCACTCCTATATAATTATGTGGAATAACTTGACGTGGCTCCTCAACATAACAAAATAGTGCAAATATATCTCTCAGTACAGTACATTCCACTCGCCTCCCATCTCTACCCACACAGACGTCTTACTCTTCTCTCTCAAACTATTTGAGCAAAGTGACATGATCCATGTCATCTGGAGTGTAGGCTACATTATATTTAGTCATATGTGACTTCACTTAATTAATGCTCTTACTGTCTCACATATTGACAAAATAAAAAGAATGACATTAATGAAAGTAACTCTTGGTAATTGCGTAAGTAAACTATTGGAAGAAATATCGGCGACCTCATTAGTTTGAATAGCGAGTCACCTAATTACATATGAGGGCATATTACCTCATGCCCTGCCAGAAGTCAAAGTCCTCATTTTGGTCTGAGATAGGATAGGAAGACTATTGTAAGAAAAAATCCAATGCCCTGGATATTTTGAGTTTAGCTGGCCCTTTAGTAATAAACGACTTCAACCACCATATCCTGAGATACAGGGGCAGAGAAAGTTCAAATTGAAACTCAGTGTGCTCCCCTGTTACTTTTTGGAAGAGCTACTTCTGACATATTCAATATACTATATGCAACTGTACTGCTAATGCGCTGTACTTTACCGCTACTGTACCAATACTACTACTGTACTGTAATTCTTTATTTTATTTTACAGTAAGTAACACAGTATGTGTTGGTAATTGGGAGTCATTTGAATTGAGTGATGACTCATTTCCTCTCAATAGCTTTAAGGGAAATTAGGTCACATGTTCAAGCAAAACTACTGGCCATAGGCTTAAAGTACCTCACACTCAATGACTCACTCACACTCTCAATAACTCACTCATACTCAATGACTCACTCACACTCTCAATAACTCACTCACTCTCAATGACTCACTCACACTCAATGACTCACTCACACTCAATGTCTCACTCACTCAATGAATCACGCACACTCTCAATGACCCACTCACTCTCTCAATTACTCACTCACACTCTACATGACTCACTCATGCTCAATGACTCACTCACACTCTCAACGACTCACTCACACTCTCAATGACTCACTCACACTCAATGACTCACTCACACTCAATGACTCACTCACACTCTCAACGACTCACTCACACTCTCAACGACTCACTCACACTCAATGACTCACTCACACCTCAATGACTCACTTACACTCAATGACTCACTTACACTCAATGAGTCACTCACACTCAATGGCTCCAACCAAATCAAAATAATGATATAGAGAGAAATTATCCTTTGGTGTTCATCAGTCATTGATTGTCAGCATCCTTTGGGCCCACCTAGCATATGTTTGAAGCAATATATGTAATTTGCCAGTCACAAGCTTTCTAGTTTAAAATACGAGCATTGCTTGCTCAATCAACCCATATTCATCGTTGGTTTTACAAAATCTGAAAAACTTCAGATACAGTAGGGTACATCCCAAGCATTTATTTCACAAGTAGACACATTATCCACGCACAAGCTCTCAAGCTCAGCGAAGAGCGTATTACTGTGTAATAGGTAGGCCTACCATTACTAATGTCTAGCCAGGGGATGTGGCAACACTACTCCTCTCATGGCCGCTTCCTTATCAACGATTCAGTCGTCTGAGTTTGGATATGTCTAATTACATTAGTTTAATTAAGCACAGCTAATAGACTCTCCTGGAAGATATGATGTCTTGCTGTGACTGGAGCGCCGTGCTGAGATGCATGTCAAACACACAGACATGGGCATTGTGGGGACTTCAAATGCTTTGGTATTGGCAGGCATGTCAGACCAGGCAGCTTGGAGTGGAGGGCTGCGGATTAGATAAGGTTCAACTACTGGGAGAGTTAATCAACGGAACTTACTGTATTTGTCTATGTAATGTTTCAGCATACTGTAAACTCTGCTTGTAGCCTCTACCAATAACTGAGTTTTGACATGTAAATGTAATTTGCTTGTGTGATTGTAAAAACCGAAATATCATTTTTTTTCTCGTCTTTCACTTACAGGTAGCATAAAGGTGACAGGAAGTATGGATTTAGCCTCGGAAGCCCAGGCTTCAACTAGACGAGGTTTGTAAGGATGGTCTCACAAGACTAATTTGGATGACAAGGGTATGAAATGCACTGTTGAATGTTGTGTTATAGCGACACCTCACTGACTGAGTGTGTAGCCATACACTTGGGGCGGTAGTTAGCCCAAAGGCTACGGAGATGGACCTGTGGCCAAAAGGTGGCAGGTATGAATCCCAGGCCAGGCGTAGGAAAAACAGTCAGAATTGATCTGGAAACTGGAGGGCTGCTGGGTCCACATCCTCAAGACATTCCCCTACCATTGGTCCCATTACCCCACAACACGCTCTCCATCCAGGCGCGCTGCACTGCAGCTTGACCCTCTGCTCATCTCACCTGTATGCGTGATGTCAGGGGGGTTTAGAACAGAGCGGAAGACACATTTATGTTGTTCACTGTAACAAATGGACAATAAATAAATACATTTGATACACTTTACTGACATTTAGCAGCCATTAACAACCAGTGGGCAAACAGACGTGATAAATACTTTTACTGAGAACCTAGAACTGCGAACCTGACTGACTGACACACCATTAGTGCAGTAGGCATATTAGGCATGTGCAGTTTGGATAGGGCCTCTGTGGGTCAGCTTACTGTTCTGCTTGGTTCTCCTCTTCAAAGTCCTCCCTGACGGAGCACAGCAGCATCTTGAGGGAGCAGATGAATGAGGATGAATAGCGTTTCATCTGGGCTGTGAGCATGTTTAGCACAGCAGAACACATCAAGTTAGACATGAAGGTCCCATCGCCACATACAGAATTGGGGAGAGGTAGAGGCTACAGTGGAGGGAGGGTAGGGAGGGATTGAGCTCAAATTCCCTATTTGATTTCTAACGGTTGAAAATAGAGACAATACGCCTTGTGAAATGGTGAAATTATCAGAAAACAACATGAAATGCTGGAAAACACAAGTAGATGACAAGTGCTAGTTTGGATTCCTCAGGAATTCTTGTTAAGCATAAAAGGTGATGAGAAGTTAATTATGAAAGAGAGTAACTCCAGCGAGCAGTGAACAGTAACCACAAAATCAAAACAATAAAACACATTCCAGATTTAGACGAGACTTCTGACTCGTGGCTCAAGGCATATTTTTTAGACAAATTACATTCAGTCGAAAATAGTCTGTAATTAAAATAGACCCACTTGGTGGAAATGCAATGATGTCTTGCCATTAAGTTGGTCGGAAACATGAATTCTGGAGTGTTGAACCCTTGTAATCTTCAAAGTACTCTTTAATGTCTTCAGAAAAACACAGACAATTAAAATGTTTTGTGGACCCAGCCCATGGTGTTGCTTGATCATGGTTTGTGTAAACTTCACTTCTCACATCTCAGTTCTTTTAACGATATTCCTAGCAAGAGAGGTCTCCATTACTACAGCTCAGTGTAGAATAGTTGATGATATGCATTATCATTGCTATTTGGAATATCCATAATACTTCTCCAATACTCACAACTATCAAAGTGTAATGTCTCTATAGAGATAGTTATTATACAGTTATTCCCGTTTTAAACAGATTACCATTAAATTGAGCAGTTTTGTAAAGTTTTTAATGTGTGGTTGTTGGTCAATGAGATGAAAAGCAAAACAATTTTATGAAATGTCCCCGAATTGACTGATGGGTAAAACATCAGGATTATGGGAGAAAGGGTCATCACTTTTCTGTTTCTGTCCTCTTGAGTTCTGCCATCTGTCTGATGCAAACGTCATAGTAGTCCCCCTTGTGGCCTAAGTGGGAAAAACATACCAGTGCTTGAGCAACTAATCAGGTGGAGGGTAAGTCTACATTTGAGTAAATACATAAATAGTTTGTTATCCATATCTTTGAAAACTATTTAGGCAAAATGCAAACTTAAACATAAAATAACAGTAAAAAACGTAATCTCCGAGTCCTTTTAACTATAACTTTGGAAGCCACTTCATTCTCCCATGAGAGTGCAGTAAATGAATCATACAGAGAAACGGAGTTTTTTTACAATGTAGTTTTCAGATATAAATCATTATGAAACCAAAAAGGCTTTTGTGGATTCCCAAACCCACAACAAATACACCTTTCTGAGAAGTTTTTATACCTGTGCCTTACAATAAACCTGAATCCATATAGAACCATTTAAAACTAGTTAACGTTACACTCATTCTTACTTGTTACAAAGTAGTAGGCCTACCGGTAAAGTAATTGTTACGCTACAACTCCTGTGATTTTAGTTGAGTTCTTTATGGTTGTGCAGCGCCTCATTGCAGCACAACTGCAACTACTGGTACCTCTGAGTGCACGTTAAAATAATCAATCAAAGATCAAATCGTCAATCACTTAGTCCAGACAACGTATTCTACACGCACGCACGCACGCACACACACACACCTAAGAGAGAGAGAGAGAGAGAGAGAGAGAGAGAGAGAGAGAGAGAGAGAAATGATGGAACAACAAAAGCCCACTATCATATTATTAAAAATAGTCCTCATTAGATCACACTTGACGTTCCTACTGCCTTATTCCAAAAAATGTAGTAGATAACACATTCTGAGGAAAAGTCAATTACACAATTAAATGACCTCTTGCCCATAGGCTACATAGTTTGGTCATGTAATACAACCACTCTGTTCGTTTGAATGTTTACACATGCATTCCCTGTGCAGTGCATGGCCATCATTGACTAGTCTTTTGGTCACTCATTTTTAAGTCACATTATGAAACATATCAAAGCTACCTACATGTGTTTACCTATACTTTACAAAGCATTATGCACGTTCTCACATTGGCAAAATGTTTTCAACCCACTGCATTTATATTTTCAACGCATCAAATTTATATAGGTGAACCTACAGGATTTAGCAAATACCTATTTAAATTGTTTTAGTAGAAATTTGAGAAAACCTCTCATATAGACTGAACTTTTAGCAAATTAAATACATGTAAATTTTCTCCTCTCCTTCCAACCGCGTTTTGTTAAATTGTTAACACATTTTCAAACAGGCATAATAACCTAATTGAGTAAAATTATATAGAAAATCTAATTCAGTATTTTTTTTAGCTTTGGACTAATAAAGCCTTATTGGTGCCACTCTTATCGACCACAAGACGATTTTCAATTCGATTGTGCCATACAGTAGCCATAAATGCGCAAATGTCGGCTACTATATTAACTATGGCTGAAGCAACAGCTTGCAGTCTTAAAAAACGTAATCTTTAAATGGTAGGTATGGAATGCCAAATGCATTTTTCTTACGTAGAAAGTAGGCTATATTATTTATGTATTATTATTATTGTTATTTTTACAATTTATTCATTGTAAATGTAATTATTGTTATTTTTTTTAAATATGTGTGTGTGTGTGTTATCTTTTCAATGCAAAAGCCATTCAACAAGTTTGTCTCGTATAGCAGTTTTTATTATCTTTTCAACTGACATGGATGGAAATGAAACAATGAAGTGGTTATTTTTTATCGCTTGTTTGGTTAACCATGGATGAAATGTTAGGCTATGATATCCGGTGCTGTAATTGATTTGATACTTAATGTTGTGCTCTGAGACCAGGTTAGATACCAACACTACAAACCACTGCCTAGGAAGCCTATATAGTTCTATATTATCCGGCAGGACCAATTTGAAAGTTTGGACAATATAATGATCTGTTTTGCCATGCACTATTGTTAAAAAGAGGCTATACGCACCCTCAAACAAATGTATCTTATGAACACGCAATGTTTTATATTATCGGTCGTTTTTCTTGACACCCAAACATGTGGCGTGTAGATATGAAAATGAATGAGTGTGAACGCTCTCCTGGCAGTCGGCTCCTATCTGCTATTCCGGAGTCGAGCTCCCTGGAGACCCTGGAGAGCGCGCCGGGAGAAGAGCGTTGTAAAAACTAAAGTGGGGCACGAGACAAGCTGCGCCACAGCTGGCAAATCATCGATTTGAGCATCAGAAACGGGGAGGGGCGGTTCGTTTACCTGCCACCCTTTCAAAGAAACCCTCCTCCCATGCCGCTACTCAAATCTAGCACACTCCCGCAGCACACGTTGCTTGCATTTGCGCTCAATTCTGGCTCTCCGAAGTTCAGCTTTGCGCAGTCTTCGCGAGTGCAGTTTTGACAGCTCGTGTGTCTTTCTCAACCGGAATTGTCCGAGCAGTTTTGGATCCGTCAAGGTGGAGCAGACTCTATTAGAATTCTGAACTTTTTGATGGAAAACAAGAGGCTTCACCGTAACTGCTAACTTTGAAGGTATTGTTACATTTTCTCCTGAATTCATTTTTTCTCTTTCAATTCAACAGAACCTGCTTATTTTTGCTATTTGCTATTTTGTAAGCTAGCGACAGATTGGAATGTCCAACAATTAAAAAAATGTAGGTGTGATCCTTGAATGAACGGAAGTAGTCTTTGACAGTAAGCATTTAGGTCAGTTGACCAACAGTTTCAGACCCTTCTCGATAACCGACTGAAGGCCAAAATGCATCTAAATATTGGCCCATTTATGTCATCTATTTAGAGAAGACAATCTATACGTTCTGAGTGCATGATTTAATGATAGGCTATAGATGGAAATACTACAATAGGCTATAATATGTAAATGTCTATACTTTTGTGTCGCGTTTAGTTCAGTTGTAAATAATAACTCGGCATATTCCAAGCTTAATAGGCACTCTTGAAGGAGGTTAAACCGATTCATTTATATTGCGCATCTTGAGGGAACGCAACGACTCTGCTTCCTTATCTTTTCAGTTCCGTGACGTAGCCTAGGCTACCTGCAAACTTGGCTAGAAAAATGTATTACCTGACCAGTATTTGTTTTGAGTGATGTCTTGGAATAACCACAATAGAAAAACATTAGCCACCTTTATTGTTATACAACTGTATATAGGCATCCATAACAGTGTCTTTGACAAAAGTTTTTTTGTTTGTTGTCTCGGCAGTTGTTTTACATACTGTTAGATGAATGATATACTTTCAGAACGTGACAGTTTGTATCACGTGTTAATAACAAGTAGGCTAAGTAGTCTATTAGCCTATACCTATACCAACAGGCCATGATAGCCCCCCCCCCCCATGTTTAATTTGCCAATGGGTGTTTTATGAAGTCAAGCGATAATCGTTCAAATGTATGCTTATGCTCTTATGCTTATTTTAAGACAGAACTCACACACTCCAACTAATTCATATAGTTTAAGATAGTTCCCCAGATAATTTTACATTTTCCAGGATTCAAACAATAGGTGATCTTTAATAGTCAGAGAACATAGTTATTATACCGTACTACTTATATATCTAACGCTGCACTTCATGAAGAATTGCTTTATAATAGCTTCATAATCAAATGCCTTGTAGCCTAATGGAACTCAAATAGTAAATGAAGAAATAAAGTGGATTGCGAACATAATGAATATCCCCTTTTGCAGTGGTTGCGTTGACAACATGTATTGCAACTGATACTGAGCATATTGGCTAAAAGTAGTAATGATGGCCTTGATTTTTTGTCTCATTGAGGTTTTTGTAATTGTGCTGATATGGTGTTTTTAGAAAGATCCAGATGAGTGTGTGTGTAAGGGCATGTTATGGGAAGTTGTAGTGTCCCATTGTGAGATTGTGTGGGCATAGGTGTGTTGTGGTTTTGTTCAGGTTCACGACAGACAGTCTCTTTCACATATCTCAGTACGGCTTGGATTCTTGACATGCCATAATCACTAGCATTGCTGCTGACTTAGATTAATCTGATCTGATTCACTGATCACCGATAGGTAAACAAGCTGTCTATTGTCTCAGCCCTGAAAAATGTCATGGTATCTTTATTTCAGCTAATATTAATAAATAATTCATTATGGAAAATATGCATTTATTAAAACAATTATTCCACAGGGACATTAGGTAAAAACAGCATGATATGGAGAATTCCATTTACCATAGTGACGTTTTAAGTACTCTTATAGTTAAGTTTTAAGTATTCTTTTACAGGAGGTAAAGTTTGTATGTCTAATATTTCTAACTAGCCTAATAAGCCTATGGAATATGTTATAGAAGAAGTTGATTCGACAAATCTAGAGTGTAAACATTTTTCTTTCCACTGCTGACTGTATGCTGAGAGTATGATAGTCCTGTATGCTGAGAGTGTGATAGTCCTGTATGCTGAGATTGTGATAGTCCTGTATGCCGAGAGTGTGATAGTCCTGTATACTGAGAGTATGATAGTCCTGTATGCTGAGAGTGTGATAGTCCTGTATGCTGAGAGTGTGATAGTCCTGTATGCTGAGAGTGTGATAGTCCTGTATACTGAGAGTGTGATAGTCCTGTATGCTGAGAGTATGATAGTCCTGTATGCTGAGAGTGTGATAGTCCTGTATACTGAGAGTGTGATAGTCCTGTATGCTGAGAGTGTGATAGTCCTGTATGCTGAGAGTATGATAGTCCTGTATGCTGAGAGTGTGATAGTCCTGTATACTGAGAGTGTGATAGTCCTGTATGCTGAGAGTGTGATAGTCCTGTATGCTGAGAGTGTGATAGTCCTGTATGCTGAGAGTGTGATAGTCCTGTATGCTGAGAGTGTGATAGTCCTGTATGCTGAGAGTGTGATAGTCCTGTATGCTGAGAGTGTGATAGTCCTGTATGCTGAGAGTGTGATAGTCCTGTATGCTGAGAGTGTGATAGTCCTGTATGCTGAGAGTGTGATAGTCCTGTATGCTGAGAGTGTGATAGTCCTGTATGCTGAGAGTGTGATAGTCCTGTATGCTGAGAGTGTGATAGTCCTGTATGCTGAGAGTATGATAGTCCTGTATGCTGAGAGTATGATAGTCCTGTATGCTGAGAGTGTGATAGTCCTGTATACTGAGAGTGTGATAGTCCTGTATGCTGAGAGTGTGATAGTCCTGTATGCTGAGAGTGTGATAGTCCTGTATGCTGAGAGTGTGATAGTCCTGTATGCTGAGAGTGTGATAGTCCTGTATGCTGAGAGTGTGATAGTCCTGTATACTGAGAGTGTGATAGTCCTGTATACTGAGAGTGTGATAGTCCTGTATGCTGAGAGTGTGATAGTCCTGTATGCTGAGAGTGTGATAGTCCTGTATGCCGAGAGTGTGATAGTCCTGTATACTGAGAGTGTGATAGTCCTGTATACTGAGAGTGTGATAGTCCTGTATACTGAGAGTGTGATAGTCCTGTATGCTGAGAGTGTGATAGTCCTGTATGCTGAGAGTATGATAGTCCTGTATACTGAGAGTGTGATAGTCCTGTATGCTGAGAGTGTGATAGTCCTGTATGCTGAGAGTGTGATAGTCCTGTATGCTGAGAGTGTGATAGTCCTGTATACTGAGAGTGTGATAGTCCTGTATACTGAGAGTGTGATAGTCCTGTATACTGAGAGTGTGATAGTCCTGTATACTGAGAGTGTGATAGTCCTGTATACTGAGAGTGTGATAGTCCTGTATGCTGAGAGTGTGATAGTCCTGTATGCTGAGAGTGTGATAGTCCTGTATGCTGAGAGTGTGATAGTCCTGTATGCTGAGAGTGTGATAGTCCTGTATGCTGAGAGTGTGATAGTCCTGTATGCTGAGAGTGTGATAGTCCTGTATGCTGAGAGTGTGATAGTCCTGTATGCTGAGAGTGTGATAGTCCTGTATGCTGAGAGTGTGATAGTCCTGTATGCTGAGAGTGTGATAGTCCTGTATGCTGAGAGTGTGATAGTCCTGTATACTGAGAGTGTGATAGTCCTGTATGCTGAGAGTGTGATAGTCCTGTATGCTGAGAGTATGATAGTCCTGAATGCTGAGAGTGTGATAGTCCTGTATACTGAGAGTGTGATAGTCCTGTATGCTGAGAGTGTGATAGTCCTGTATGCTGAGATTGTGATAGTCCTGTATACTGAGAGTATGATAGTCCTGTATGCTGAGAGTGTGATAGTCCTGTATGCTGAGAGTGTGATAGTCCTGTATGCTGAGAGTGTGATAGTCCTGTATACTGAGAGTGTGATAGTCCTGTATGCTGAGAGTGTGATAGTCCTGTATGCTGAGAGTATGATAGTCCTGTATGCTGAGAGTGTGATAGTCCTGTATACTGAGAGTGTGATAGTCCTGTATGCTGAGAGTGTGATAGTCCTGTATGCTGAGAGTGTGATAGTCCTGTATGCTGAGAGTGTGATAGTCCTGTATGCTGAGAGTGTGATAGTCCTGTATGCTGAGAGTGTGATAGTCCTGTATGCTGAGAGTGTGATAGTCCTGTATACTGAGAGTGTGATAGTCCTGTATGCTGAGAGTGTGATAGTCCTGTATGCTGAGAGTGTGATAGTCCTGTATGCGCTGAGAGTGTGATAGTCCTGTATACTGAGAGTGTGATAGTCCTTTATGCTGAGAATGTGATAGTCCTGTATACTGAGAGTGTGATAGTCCTGTATGCTGAGAGTCTGATAGTCATGCCATTAGTAGTGCTCATACATTTTTTAAGAGGTCAAAGTGGCACAAGCTGGAGAAAACCAGGTTATGGTTTTAGTAGAGGTGATTGTATCTTCTCAAATCTCTCACAGTTTGAGGAGCTGTTGGAGTTAATCTGGTCACTATTTCACAGAACAATGTCACATCCCTTTTCCTGTTTTAGCGACCGTGTCACTTCTTGTAAGTCCTGCTTAAGATGAAAGACTGAACGTTGAACGTTGAGAGCTGCTGTTAGCCCTCTCAGTCTCACTTTCTGCTTACTAAAACCAGTCTTAACACTTAGCTAGCCGTTGTGAAAGTGGCACACACACACACACACACACACACACACACACACACACACACACACACACACACACACACACACACACACACACACACACACACACACACACACACACACACACACACACACACACAAATCTGTTACTTAACCTTATTTGACAGGAACGACACAAGTCAGATGGCAAGGACAGTGCTCACAGTCCAGATACTTAACAGGACACAGATCCAATAGTGATGCTCTGAAGAAGCCTATCATTGTGCCATAATTTCATGTTCACATACCCTTTTGCAAATCCCTTTGACATGTAATAATGACCATAAGGAAGAAGAAGTACAGAGACTTTTAACTGTTTGTCTTTGCCTATAGATGTTTTTGAGGTTAAAATCAGCTTATATTTGTCAAGGCACCAAAGTGAAAGTAGTGTCCGCCTTTGTTATTGACAGCTCTGTAATAGCAGGAAATCAACCGACTGTTTGAGAACTGTTAGAAACGCACCTCCCTCTCCACCCTTGTCATCCTGGTGGCACGTTTGCCTCACATCTCCAATAATTGCCACTTCATTTGTCAGGTCGCTCTAGCATACGGGAGCAGAAGATTCTGAGGGAGCGGAGGCATTGCAGGCTCAGCTGAACGTTGGCTGCTGCTCTTAACATACAGTACAGAAGACAGGAGTAGGGTGTGCAACTCATAGTGCTCTTTCAGATGAGGTCCCCACAGCCGTTGAACAGCAGTTGTGGTAAGGGATGTAGGGTTGGAAGTACATAGTATTAGATACTAACGTACATAATAGTTGGGCGAGAGGAAACAACGTCTTCAGTTCATGTCCTGACCCTAAGAGACGAATTAGGCAGTACAGTACATCATAGAGGTTTCCTCTTTTCTACGTCTCCTCAAAAAACACACAATGATGTCTCAATGACACTCAACAACACTGACGTTTGAAACTGAATTATTCACTCAAGCTCCTTGCAGTGGTAGCTTGTTTTTGAAGAAGAAGAAACAATGATGTGGATGTTAAATGGTAGAACCTCCAGACATTTGCGACTAAACGATGGCTTCAGGTTAGGGTGTAGCTAAAAGAGTTTGGGGTTTGTTCAAAATACCTCCTACGAAGATCTCTACGCTATTAAAATTCATACAGCAAAGTACTTGGAGAGTCTAGAGTTAGGTTGTGTCTCGCTGGGCTGAGACTGATATCTAGGGTAAAACCATTAATCGTCTTTACCACCCTCGATAATTAGCAGTGTAGAAATAACAGCTCAGCAAACAGTGAAATTATACCTGTGGTAGGGAGCAGAGTAAATACCTGTTTAGCTGCCAGCAAATGCATTTATTAGACTGTCGCCAGTAAATAAGAGGCCTGTCTCGTTTTTTGATGTGTGGCTCTTTGGGGATTCCACCTCCTCTGAAATAGGTCTGTTATGATTGCTAATAGAGAACAAAGGTAACAATGAATCTGAGACTTTTTGATGACATGCTGCAACCAGTTTTGGTAAAAGGTCTGTGTCTTAATAGGGATTGTTTACACATTCCAGGGCTCAGTGTCAAAAATGTAAAAAGGCCTGACAATTGCAGACATACCACCCTGGATGCGTGCTTGTATGCAACTGCAGAGTTACAGCACATTTGGCCATGATCTGAGACTCCTTTAAAAGGGGGATATGTTGCCCCAGCATGTTGAAAACAATTTATTTTGGCATATGCTTTGCATACTGTTGATCCAGATTCCTTGGCTTAACGATAAAAGCTTGCATTGTTTCTGGTCCTCACAACCAGCACTGTTTGGTTGAATGGGGAGCCTGTCTTTCCACAGAGATAAATAACCAAAGTCTGTCATGTCGATTCTGTCACGGTTTGGCAAAATGACAATTCTGTAAAAAATTGAATAGCAATTGTTTGCATGCTTCACTGCACAATAACAAACACAATTTGAAATACATGTTGACTGATACCTTGAACTTTTTATAATTCAAATCACCTTATTTCAGGCCCAACATGTGTTTTGATTTCTTGAAAAAATTTGATTGTGTTTTATTTTTATGCTTGTCATTATCCGATCTGTGTAGGTTTTCCTGAATCCTTTGTTCAGATAATGCAACAAAAAAGGAACCGAGTGCTTTGGTGGAATTTGCATCCTGCTAAGATCAGGTTGTTAATACCCACCCACATACTCCGATGAAACAAATTCAACCGATACTGTATTCTCTTGTACACACAAACACAACCTCAACCATTCCCTTGTCAAATGTTTTGTACAGTGGTGGATGATGCATCCTTTGACTGCAGATTAAATGTGCAGAGGAAAATATGTAGATACAACTGCATTGACATGTTGGCACTCCTTATCCAATGCCCCCACCCAGGCCTATGGAATGGTTGGCTCAGCAGCCTTTCTGTGTACTGGGCGTAGTAAACATTTGTTTCACCTGCCCACATTCACTTAACACTCTTAAGAGTTCTCCTGCACCAACCATAGTTTTGTCCTTTCAAGTATCCCCCACAGCAGAGTATATGGCATCCTTTGCACCATCTTTAGCCTCCCTCTTCACTGTGTAGCTTAACATCAAAGTGTGGACAAAGCCATCTTCAGTGTCGCTTCCCGAAACACACAACCCTGTCTCTCTAGCTATTAATTGTTGATATGTTGCAATCCACGAGGCAGAAATTAGAGTTCAAATTATTCAGTCATGTGATGAGCACTGGCCCTGCAACCAGTGACAGAAAAGTAATTTCCAAGGCCCTGAAACTGATGCTAGTTAATTGTTCTATGACTAATTTGTTTTATAATTCGATAAAAGCGAAGGGGGATAAACAAGCCGATACAGGGTCCTCTCACAAGCCTCGGGGAAACAATCATTTGTTTTGAATCATTAATAAAGATTCCTGTGGGCAGATTAAAATGAGGCCAGCTTTGGCCCTGTGTTAATCTTGGCCCGGTCGTCGTCGTGGCACCACTGTCGCTACGGCTGCTGCGGCTTGGGACAGCGATCTTGACCTTATGATGCATATTGGCCCAGACAGACACAGAGCTGAGACCAGCTCAATCTCGGATACCGAGAAACCTGTGTTTCCGTGTGTGGGGGGAGTTGTACAGTGCACACCACACATCGTACTAGTGGTGGGCGTCAGAGTTCCGTTCTGTGAGGCAAATAGTATATTTTGTAAGAGCATGCGGCTTCTCAAAATCGTCACCGTCTCATTTCTGTTACTCTTTGATGCTGGCGTCTACGACTTGACGCATACTGTGAGGCCTGTTCAGAGGAAAGTGAAAAGGTCTTCCAGTAAGTGGGCGGGGACATCGTCCGGTTCTACTTTGGACATTCATGTGATTATAAAAGAATTAAGCACTTAGGAAACTTTAAGATGTTCATTTGAATCACACTCTCTTTCTCCGATGACGACACAACACTGCCAAATCAGAATTTTTAAAAAATGATTTACTTTCTTTCACTTTTAATTAAAAACCATACTGACTATAAGGGCCAAATAGAGAGCCTACAATTCGTTCAGTTTAAAGAACACTATCCATTGCTGATATGGGATATCTATCTCATATTCAGGTTCACTGCTTAACGACTGAGTACTAAAAGGATATCTCAGTTTCTCACTGATGTCTTTTTAGTAATAGTTTATTTGTATATGTGGCACACCATGCAACACTGCTGGAAATGTCCCTTCAACTAAAACAATTTGCACCGGACACTGTCCTCTTCAAGTTTTCATGTGACTTTGGTAATTGGTTTGCTGTCTACACACTCTCAATGCAAACACACTTGCAAATACCTACTACTGTATAAACAATATGTCATTAGTGGAGAGGGAATTTGTGCATGTACTATAATAATGTTTTGACATCAGCACACCAATATTAATAATACACAGATTATTGAATACCTCATTGGCTTATTAGTGCCTTCTTATTTTGTGTGCTTTCATATATCCCAGATCCTACACAGCAAACTGAGGTCTGCACTGACAGCATTACCCCATGCTGTTAATATTCACACACGGCTAAGACGCAGACAGACTCATTTGTATTAGATAATCCAAATAATCGTATTAATGCCCATTAAAGTAGTGAGCATGACGATATCACAACACCTACATACTGTATGTGATGACGCGTTCGGCGTCTGGGACAACAAAGAAGCCACGTCGTCCGAGACGCTAAGCCAACATTGCAGCGTTCGCTCATGCCACTTTCTTTCGCAGGATCTTAACATGTTAAAGAGTAGATTATAAACTGGTTGTTAAAACTGATCTCATACTTATTTTCTCTCCATTATTTAACAAGGGGCTTCATGATTGTTCTATGTGATGGTATAGTGAGGGTCAAAGAAGGGGCTACAATATGGCAATAATATTTGTAAGATTATATATTATGGTGGTGCAAAAGATGGCAAAGGGGACAGCGCAATAGAAGGGATCACGAGTAGGTGTTGTAAAATGATAGTGAAATCGATTTATGATTGCCATTTTCGACTTCTTATCTTACTTATAAAGGCCACGTGCATGTGATTTTCCTACTGTTTATGTCTATGAATCTTGATACAAGCTTTGTATTGTAACTAAATCATATGGCTCAAGTATTACACTATTTAACAGAGATACATCTTTAAAGACATCCATTATGTCTACATTGTTTATTTTATTGAAGATGTGCATGCCAAACCTCTGCTTCATACTAAGGAGCTCAGCTATAACATCACCCATCTCTTACAAACATGTAATAACACATATGCCTTGGCCCTGGTAAATCTATCACAATAGTGTGTTTGTAATCAGCTGGTATTGATAGAGGCCTTTTCAGTGTGAAAACTTTTTTTTTCTCTCTCTGATACAAAAACCTATATGTTAATTGATAATCAGTACTGTTGATTCAGTGGTGCAGTCAGTGCAAATCTGTGCCCTTCTGGATGTCAGAGGGTTTTCACAGCCATGTTTGTGCCAACGTCGCTGGCAGTGGCAGCACCTGTTGGCAGTGCCAGAACCTGGCTGGCAGGGTTATCAATGCTCTCTGATGGTCTCCCACAATCACAGTGGAAATGACAGCGGCTGCTTGCGTCACGGCAGATAACAATTTGCCCGACTACAGCTCGCATTCGCTGTTATTTCTATGTCCATGCCCACTCTGACAGATATGAAAATGTACACCCAACCAAATGTACAGCAAGCGTCATGTGTAGTCTCTCAAAAACCATTTTGATTTAAAAAAAAATGTATTTATTTGGCTTTGAATATTCCCAATGTGTTAAATAAAACCTTGACCCTGCTATTACAGGTGATATCATGTGAAATGAGCAATGGATTTGACCCAAAAACATTGATAGTTGTTCTTGTACATTTTACTACATCACCAGCAGTAACACTGTAATAACATAGTAATAGCCCCAGAATATTGTGTTGTCCTTTTCATCTCTATTATCATGCACCTTACTTGATTAAAACAAAGTAATACTGCAGTACTCTGTTGATGAATGCAGTACGAATTTGTCAGTTTAGACCGTTTTTACATCTCTGTACAACCCAACATTTTATAGATAGGCTACTAAGTTTATTGAATTGTGACATACACCTGACTAGTTTGAACCTCAGTAAGGTTTTAACATTGGAGCATACAGTATGGGTTTCCGGTAACAGGCCACAGACATAGGACAGCATCACTTACCGGCAGCACAGACTCACTGCTTTGAAAGTGACTGACATTGAGCTAGGTGTTGTTGTTTACTCAAGACTGTGTTCCACCTCAACTTGATACCACTGAATCTTACCTTGCTCTGTTTACTTCTGGCTCAAACGTTTTTCAGCAATGCAATCATTGGGAATACAGTGACTCAGGTGCTCTTTCTATCAAAAAACATAAAACACTTACATTTTTATATGATAAAGAGGTCATCTGCTGGGTCAATCCTTATAAAGCTTGAACACCATAAAGTATTACCCTCTTGGCTTAAAACTCCTTAAACATGTATGAACTAAGAGTTTCCCTGAGCTCAATATGTCTCATCTCTAGGAACCATCTCTCAGGAATTTAAGAGAAACCCTCTTTTGAAGAGTTGGACTTTTTATCACAAATCTTTTCCCCTCACATATTTCCTTCTGCTCGCCTCTATGCGTTATTGACAAAACAACCGTTTTTTTGTTGTTGTGTGGGAAGAGATTTATGATTTGGTTTAACATTTCTGGGAGCTATAGGCCTTACCATGGTTTATGATTAAATACTACAATATATGCAACTTTTTTTTCTATATGCAGCATTTCCTGTGTTTGACCAAAGAGGTAGGCAATCACTGCACATATAGAGTTTGTGTTTATGGTTTGCCAGGTATTAATGCGTCCTGTTTTGGTTGGTTTCCTTTTTAGCTTTTTTTATGAATTTGGACTGCCTTGTTTTCATGTTGTGTTGACAACATGCCTGATATACTGTACCTAATATCTTGGTCTGTCTCTGTAAGTATTTACACCCACATATGTTTTTGTTTATAGTCCCCTGCTGACAATATTTTCGTGTAGAATAGTGTTTTATCTCAGGGTATGCAGGATAACTTTAATGATTTGCATTCTTTGATTCTGTGTGACAATTGATGTTCTCTCTACGTTGTTTGTGCAAACATATGTTTTATAGCATCGCTGTGCTGTGCACATTCCCATTTGAGAATAATTGTATTGTGATGTATATAGTAATAGACAGCAACATTGCTTTCAGTTATAGACAATACTTTGTCTATAACAGAGGTTGTAAGGCACTTGCCTTGACAGTGATGTCCTTGAGGTGCGCCTCTAGGGTCTTGGGAAGGTCACACTCACTCTCTCCCAGTCCCCCCTCTCTCCTGTACGAGGTTCGGACAGTGCCATATTTGTGGTCAGGGAAAGTCAGTACCGTAATCCAATCTTTTTAGTAGTAGAGGTTTGGCTATGCTCTCTATTGCGTTGTCACCCGTGTGTAGGGCTGCTCGTAGCATGTGTGCAATGAATGCACTGTGTACAAAACCTATTTTAGAAAGGCACCAGAACAGCTTTTGCCAACCACTCTCTACTTCTATGATGTGTGCTGTAGCAATAAGACATATTCAGCCAGTGAGGCACCTCTAAGTGATAGGCAAACACAGTCATCAGGCTTTTGTTCACACCTAACAGATTTGATCTGTCTTCAATAATCATAATATTGGAGCCCGGCATTATTATTGTAGACTATTATTAATCTTATTATGGGAAAAGTTCAGGAAAATAATAGTAACCATGTAATAA
Organism: Oncorhynchus keta; assembly: GCF_023373465.1. NCBI lineage: Eukaryota > Metazoa > Chordata > Actinopteri > Salmoniformes > Salmonidae > Oncorhynchus > Oncorhynchus keta. The sequence continues at coordinate 10,450,789 of NC_068451.1, forward strand.
ACAAACAGCCTATTATAATTCGGTATAACAGTTTTGTTGGTTTGTTTCTGTATTTGTTTGTACAATAAGAATAGCTTACGGGTCGAGTAGGCTACTCAGGACTGACGTAGATCAATAGGCAAAATGGCATGGGAGTTAAGCTATTGTGCTCTCTCAGATAGCATTTCAGTGATGCGCGGTTTATATCGGCCTATTTTAACAATTTCACACATGTTCCTCCTGTAGCCTATATAATGTCCATTCACATAGCATCTCGAATATGTATAGCCTATGCGCGCCTCTGTGTGTGTGCATGTGTGTTATTCAGTAATAAATGCAGAACCGCCTCACTCTAATCAAGCTGATTAAAAATTCCTGCGCGCACAGCCGGAAATCGCACCATCCTCTGTTTTCTTTCCACTTTTTACTTTATTTTAGGTTCTCCACTCCGCCAGGACATCGGCTGTCGCGGGTGGCTGCCTTCAACACTCGACATGCGGGTTAAATCGTCTTGTTTTGGGGGTATTTTCTTTTGAAATGAGGAGGAGAAAGGGAAAGCACAGGCAGCACCAGCAAGGGGAGTGATGAGTCAATACAACTCATAATTTAATGGGGACACAGAGGGGGAAAGCGAGAAAGAAAGAAGAGCTCCCGTCCGGACGTTAATCAAACCAGCAGAAAGAACACATATCGCAAGCAGCTGTTATGCATCCATAGCAAGCCTTAACTCGACATTGGAAAGTAAATCGCACTTTTTAACATGGGTGTGCATATCGTTGCGCCATCGTCTCTACATGAGATAGCAGATCATTGTCGAATTTTTTTTTTCTAGAGAAGCCGAATTTATTTAATACACGTTATTTTTGTATGCGTTTATACATCAGGATTGTTCGCGACTGGTAGAAATAACAGATTTCAGCACCGCTTACCACTCACTATACGATGTTCTATTCACGAACGACTGACTGATAATCGTGGTGGATACGTTGTTTTAACTCGTTGCACTTGTAACCGATGGACTATGCCCGAGACAGTTAGCCAGTTTATTGTATCAGGTGTTATTTTCCTCCGCTACTTCTAATAAAACGTAAGAATGACTATTTTTCCAGTGAGCAAATAATTCGATTTATTTAGGCTATACTGTACATACTTAATTCCTTACCAATGTTATCGTATCCAAGTCTGTCTCGACGTCTTCTTTTATATAGATTTGGGTTGCTCTTTTGTATATCAACCTTTCATCACTCAAAAGAAGAACACATTTCTGTAGAGGACCTATCATTTAAAACTAGAAAGCATCAGACATTGAAGTTGTCTTTCCCTTGACAAAACTTGAAGAAGGCATCGTTCACCAAGACTGCATTATATGCTTTCGAGTTTTGACGTGCTGAGTTTCAGGTTGGTTTGTCCTAAATGTAACTTAACTTGTGTTTTGCACTCTTGCTTGTCTTTTTTAAAGGTCATTCAGAAATCCTGCCCTGGACTACCACCATATCCGGGGCCGGATTCTGTTGCCCCCCCTCCCCTAATTTAAATAATTAGTTGCTTCATTGCATATCATGAATGAGATAGTTCATGATCATTTGTGTGCTGGTGGGAAGGTGGGGATACATTATTTTGACCTGTTCAGTTTTTGTTTAAATATTTTTTTTAAACAATTCTATTGCACAATGTAAACACTGTATAATAACCCATCTGAATTTAGCCTTATTTTTTACCAAAAAGAATGAAACACCATTAACAGATAATTATTCAAATGTTGCTACAGAAAATGGTGTGTATTGGGTGTTTAACCATGTCATTCAGTTGTGGAGAGCCTGTCAAGGTGTTGATTGTGTGCTTCCTGCAGTTAGTGGCTGTGTATGTGGGCGGCAGTGGTTAGAGTGTTGGGCCAGTAACCGAAAGGTTGCTCGATCGAATCCCTGAGCTGACAAGGTAAAAATCTGGCGTTTTGCCCCGAACTGTTCCCTGGTAGGCTGTCATTGGAATTAAGAATTTGTTCTTAACTGACTTGCCTAGTTAAATAAATAAAAATGTGTTTACACTTATCAAATGCAACTGGCATGTCAGGCTTTGCTTTATCCATTATTTTTTCTGATTGCACTTTTAATTTCTGATAGGCTCAAAGGTATAAAAAGTCAGCATCTTTTCAATGGTACTGCTTTCATTCAGTGTTACCTCACATTTTGTAATGTCTTCTCTGAAATTGAAAGAGCAATTTAAAGAGACATCCCGCACAATTCTTCTTCCTTCTAGCATGTCCTGTTTAGGCACATGTGATTCCACTTGTGGGTCTTTTGCCTTTTTATGCTTTTTTCCCAAAAGCCTGTCTGGTAATTTTTTGTTTTTTTGGAGTGCTGAAAGTGATTCAAGATGAATATGCTAGCTCTACTCTCTCAGCCTTCACTTCACTGTTGCAAGGCTTGTGGGCTTGTGGGCTTGTGCTGGGAACTGCAGTAATCATCGAAGTGGAATCTCTCTGCAAATTAATGTGTTTGCAAAAAAATGGTCTTGTTTGCCCACCATATGGGAATCCGTAGTGGGACAGACATAAATAATACATGCTCTGAAAAATGGGAACATTACGATGGCACGAAACATTGTGAGTGCCAAGTAATGAAAGCACAGAATTGGCAGTTATTGTTGTAACTGTTGTGTTTTTGTTATGTGCTTTTTCCCACAGATAGATGTTCATGTTGACAAGTTATCACCCTCTTTGTTGTCTCATTTTCAATGTCAAAACAATCAACCCTAAAAATATTATTTGGCATACTTCATATCATGCAATTGAATATGATGTGCTTACTGTGTGAAGGCCTTACATGTCCATGAAACCCCCTAATGTTCTCCCAGCTACTGAACACCTAGACTGTCCCTGTCTTATCTCCTCCCAGGTGATAGTGAGCAGAGGTGCTGAGAATGATGGACCATCTCAGCGAGGCGTGCTTGGGAAAGGAGAACTGTGACCTGGTCAACAGCATGGGCGACCGCGACTCCAAGGCCCCCCCAGCCAAGCTGGCCCGGCTGGAACAGAACGGCAGCCCCGTGGGCAGGGCCCGCCTGGGCAGCACGGGGGCCAAGCTGGCCGGGGTACCCTACAAACCCTCGGGACACCTCCTCAAGAACTGCCACAAGAGGGGTGAGTGACACTGGTCAGGGTGGTGTGTGTTTGTGTGTGAGATAGCATAATATAAACCCTCAGACACTTCAAAGGGGCCCTCGGTCCAAGTAGGCCCAAATTTTGGCCTGTGTGTGTTTGGCAAGATGGGAGAGAGGTGGAATGTCGTAAGTGTGTGTGTGCTGTCTGTGTTTACAATTGCCATGTTTTCATGGTTCACAAGTGTCATGTTGTCATGGTTTTGTTTCCATCTTCCTGCGCAAACCGATTTAAATTTCCCTTAGTCATCTTAGTGCACACACCCACACTTAGGCCTATCTACAAAGACCTATTTTTTATACCAAGGCCGTTTAAGAATTATTACTGTGTTATTCTGCATAACGCTGCGTCACTGTTTCTCTCCTGTTGTTTATTGAAGAGAATGTCATTTGCCGCTTAAGGGGCCTTCATTTCGAGATGATGACATAGCTTTTTTATATAACTACTGGCCTGGTCATCACATGAATAATGTTACTATTTTATGAATTTTTGTGGCAAGATATTAGCATTCAGACCTGCAGATTTTCATGAGTTTATTAGCGGTTGGCCGTTATGTCTCGACTGTTTGTTCGGTTGTGTTTTTTGGGGACTTTGGAAGCATAGAATGTTGCGTTGAGTACCTTGATGCGCTGTTGCTCTCAGTTGGTTCCTCTCTCAGTTGTCACAAAACACCACCTGAGAAAGCCCTGCATCATTCTGCCCTCCCGTTTTTCAGAAGGTTCCAGTATATTTTTTGCCTTTTTCAAGAGGAAATTGTGAAATTTATAGAAGCGTCTGTTGCTGAAGTTTTGCATGGCCACAGTGGGCATTGTTTGAGCTGAATAATATTTACCATGGGCTTTTCTCCGCTCCATGAAAACAAAGGCTGTATTGATCCCCAAATGAACCTACACAGCAGTCTTTATTGTTAGATCTCTATCTATTAAAATCAGGGAGAGAAGCAGCATTTCAGCACATTCCTTGGCACCTGCTGGTGATTACCCTGTTTATTGATTGTTTGTCAGAGATGTTTGCATCTTCAGGATGCCGGCCATTAGAAATATGGTTCATTGCAACTGCTCAAACCCCATGAATAATGTGTGGCATATCATCACCACTGAAGGCTATAGAGGAACATTTTTACCAAAAAAGTTATGATGCTCCGAAACTTAAGTCACCGAATTATCAAAAGCAGTTTTTAACCCAAATGGTATAATGTAAAATTTGCACAGTGCACCCCGAACACTCAATGTCTTTGGGACAAGGATTCCTCGTTTTCTACCTAATAGCAGTGCAATGTTTACACAGACTAGTAAACCTCAGGGCGCACCAGAGTGTTGGGATTTGGAGTGGTGCATCATGGGAAGGTGATATGGGGTTGACAGCAGAGGCAGAAGCAGTCTAATGTGATCTGAGCTCCTTGACAATGAATCAACAGATCTCAGCCAAAAGTGGTTGAAAGCTGAGATAGGCCAAGATTCATCTGAACAGCATTCAATTTATTTAGACTTCAGTTCAAATTGAATAATGATGTCATTAATAATGGCTAAGAACATTGAAATCATTACTTTAATCATGATGTCACTGATCATGATTGAATAACTAAAATCACAGTACCAGCACATCTACTACCGCTACCACAACTAGTTCTATCAATGTGAATAAGGCTAATATGGAAATTCTAATAAAAAACAATGCAATATTTATCATTGTGCAGTCACTGATAATACGAATGGCACTGGCATTCATTCATTCATGAATAGAGGTAGTATGACTGTATCAGTTGTGTCTAAATGTAATATTAATCCCCCCATTGAAGGTCACCATTTGTCATGTCTGAGCCCTCGCTGTGTTGTCTGTGTCTCTCCAGGCAACATGCTCCCTGTGTTCTGCGTGGTGGAGCATTACGAGAGCCCCATCGAGTTTGACAGCAAGGAGGAGCACGCCGAGTTTGTGCTGGTCAGGAAAGACATGCTGTTCAACCAGCTCATCGAGATGGCCCTTCTGTCACTGGGCTACTCGCACAGCTCGGCGGCACAGGCGAAAGGTAGGACTGGCACAAGCCCCACTCTATTGATGACCCGCTCACACACACATACACACATGCACGCACATACACACACACACACACATACAAACTCAGGCATGCAAGCACACACACCCGCACACACACAGGACCGCTCCACGAACTATAGAACTGGCCTTGCTATGATTTGGCTTCTCCCACAGCTTACCCCACATACACTCCCCCCCTTCCACACACACACACACACACACACACACACACACACACACACACACACACACACACACACACACACACACACACACACACACACACACACACACACACACACACACACACACTGCCCCCTCCCCCACGCTCCCCACACACACACAACCGCCTTAGCTGTTCAGGCCTCTGATAGTTTCCCAGCTGATCTGAAGGCTCAGTAACGTAGGCTGACATTGATCCCAGGCAGGGGATGCAACTACATGTCTCTCAGGAGTTCTCAGGGCCTCTCTGCTCTGTAAACCTCTAGCTAGAACACTCAGTGGGAGTGAAGGTGGAACCCGTTGCAGCTGACTGCAACTCTAACACACAGACCTGGGCGGGGCTTACTGGGAAAAGAGATGTCAATCTTAATTTGGCCTTGCTAGGAAAATACAGAATCAATCAATGTTTGTAAATGTTTATCTGTATGCGTCTAACTTTGAGAAACATAACATTTACCATTGATTGTGTTTGTGTTTCTCTTTCCATTTCAGGTCTCATTCAGGTGGGCAAGTGGAATCCGGTCCCACTGTCCTACGTGACGGACGCGCCGGACGCCACCGTGGCAGACATGCTGCAGGACGTGTACCATGTGGTCACGCTGAAAATTCAGCTGCACAGGTCAGTCTCCACACCCTGTTGCCCAATCAACTACCCACCCAATGCAAGTCCAGTGAAGTACCCAACCACATCACCCTCCTGACCCCACCACCCAGCTATGCTAGTCTAGTGTAGCATGCGTACCTATTAAACTTGGGTTAAACACCCAACACATAGGCCTACCATTCCTTTCCATGCTTCCACCCTAACTCAAATTAGCATTATAGCCATAGACTTTGCAGTAGCCATAACTGCAAAGACATTCAGTCCATACAAAAACGGTGCATGGCAGTCAGGTTTGCTCATAGCACCTACTGTAAAACAGTACACACCATTTACGTTATCTATCATATCTATCTTACCCTGCCTTTCTAAGGTCTTCAAAAGCCAAGTTAACAAACTGATCACCGACCATTTTGAATCCCACCGTACCTTCTCCGCTATGCAATCTGGTTTCTGAGCTGGTCATGGGTGCACCTCAGCCACACTCAAGGTCCTAAACAATATCATAACCGCCATCGATAAGAGACAATACTGTGCAGCTGTATTCATTGATCTGGCCAAGGCTTTCGACTCTGTCATTCACCACATTCTCATCGGCAGACTCAACAGCCTTGGTTTCTCAAATGACTCTCCCGCCTGGTTCACCAACTACTTCTCAGATAGAGTTCAGTGTGTCAAATTGGAGGGCCTGTTGTCCAGGCCTCTGGCAGTCTCTATGGGGGTGCCACAGGGTTCAATCCTCGGGCCGACTCTTTTCTCTGTATATATCAATGATGTCGCTCTTGTTGCTGGTGATTCTCTGATTCACCTCTACGCGG